>NC_081290.1:205758322-206061352 GCF_030435805.1 Mustela lutreola | reverse complement strand
CAAACGAGAGACAAAAGCAAAGAAAAAGAAAAAAAAAAAAAAGAGAAAGAGAGATAGAGACAGGAAAGAAAGGGAAGCTGAAAGAGAAGGTTCAGCCCAAATGGGCCCCAAGGTAAGATTTATGAAGTAGACAAACAAAAACAAACAAAAAGACTGATAAAAATATATGACAAGAGAAAAAAAATATATATGCAAATAAAAGAAGAACCTCGTCAAAAAAAATACCAAGTGTAAGATTTATATACTATCAGGACAAACACAAAAACACAGAAACACTGGTGGAAGGAAAAGATGGGAAAGTGGTTATAAATTCTCAGTGTATGTGAGGAGGGTGTTTTGATTCTTCCTGGATGTATCTTGAAATCTTTGTTAAAGGACTCAACTTACCTAAGATAAAGGGGGATTAAAAATTGGTTTTACCTCTAGGGGTAGTATTGATTGGGGAAAGGGGATTACTTTGAAGTTTAACTCTATATGAATATTAGAAGATAAAAATAATAAGGAATAAACTTGACTAAACTAAACTAAAAATTAAAAAAAAGGAATTCAATAAATAGAAATGCAAAAGAAAAACATAGGTGTATGTATCAAAATGTTCAGGTTAGAAGGTTATTATGGAATTTGATGTACTGGACAGCTTGCTGTGATGGTAAATAAGTTTAAAAAATTACCTATATATATATAAAAAAATGAACCAGAATAGTGGGAATGAATGAAAAATAAAAGTTTTCCTATGAAGAAGTGGTTGTTCTCTTGTAGTCCTTTTTTTTCCCCCTTTATCCCCCCCCCCTTTTTTTTCTTTCTTGGTTTGTTTTCTGGGGGAGGGGCCTGCCACGTGGGTTTTCAGTCAATGATGTTCCCTGAGTTAAGGCCTCCGGAGCCCCTCAAGGGGGTGGGCTCTGAGGAAACTGGTGTTTTTTTTTTTTTTTTTTCAGGCTTTTGTTCTCTGGCGGTTTTTATGTTTGTTCACTTTTTTTTTTTTCTCACTTTGACCGCTTTTGATGGTTTTTGTAGTTTTAGAGGAAAACAATCTGCACCCTGATCTCCCTCTCAGATAAAAGCCTCAGTCTGGCTGCAGAGCCTAAATAAGTTCCCCCTTGGCTGCTGGCAGCGCAGGTTCCAAGTAGCGGTCCCTGGGGATGCAGGATCTTTTGCTTGTACCCAAAGTCAAGACAGTGGTGGCTGTCTGGGCAGCTCCACACCGCCTGAGCGGTTCCAAGCAGCAGTCGCACACTGAGATTTTCCTGCTGGCCCGGCTGGGAGTGCCTGGTCTTTCTGGGTCTAAGAGCATCTGGCTTGCATGCACCAGTTTCAGGGGAGGTTGAGGTTCGCACACGGGTCTCAGGCTCTGAGAACGGGACGCAGTTCCAAGAGCACCAGACTGGGCCTTTGCGCACCTCCTTGAGGAGAGAGTTTGGTGCAGGCGTCTTAGGCTCTGAAACAATGGCGCGTATCAAAGGGTACCGGCTGGGCCTTTATACCTCTCTCAGGGGAGTATCTCAGGCTGTATAGCAGGGCTCGAGCATTCTGCCACCAGGCGTGGCTCCCATACCCTCATGGGAAACGGACTCCACAAGTTCTCAGGAGCGCTGTCGGCTTAGGGACCAAGACCTGGTTTCTCCGACGCCCTCTCTCTGCCACAGCGCCAGGGGAGACTGTCCTGGGACCGGGGACTTAAGCTCTTGTCCCTAGCTGCCCCGATTCCCACAATCCCCCCCCCCCCCCGCAATCCTTTCCTTTGCTCTTTTGGAGTGCTTTCAAACAGTTTCCAAGTTAATGCTGGTTTCCAGACACAGGGCACTCTTGCTCCTATTGGGGTATTACTTTCCAACTGGTCGCCTCTGGTGGCTCCCTCCCCCTTTTGTTTATCTTCCGATATCAGTCTGCCATTCCCACTCTGCTTTACCTGCCCAATGGTGTCTTCTGCCCCTGTAGGGATCCAGATGTGTATAATTCTGATCTCAGGCTGATTTCATGGGTGATCAGATTTCTTTGGTAGGTAATCAGCTCACTTTGGGGTACAGGTTGAAAAGGTGACTCCTCCTACTTCCCTGCCATCTTCTAGGTATGTTTTTAAAAGCTTTATTGAGATATAATTTACATAACATAAAATTCACTCATTGAAAGTGTACAGTTCAGTAATTTTTAGCATATTTACAATTGTGTGACCATTACCGTTATCTATTCCTATTTTGTCTCTTTTCTATTAAAATATAGTTAACATACAGCATTATATTTGTTTCAGGTGTACAATATAATGATCCAAAAATTTTATACATTACTCAGTGCTCATCAAGATATGTGTACTCTTAAAATTCCTTTATCTATTTCACCCATCCCATAACTAACTACCCCTCTGACAACCACCTGTTTGTCCTCTGTATTTAAGATTCTGGGTTTTTTGTTCGTCTCTTTTTTTCATTTTTTTTCCTCCTTAAATTCCACATCTGAGTGAAATTATATGGTATTTGACTTTCTTTGATATATTTAGCATTTTACCCTCTAGATCCATCCATGCTGTTGCAAGTGGCAAGATCTCATTCTTTTTCGTGGCTGAGTAATATTCCAGTGTGTGTATATTACAATTCTTTTATCTAATGTCTACAGATGGACACATGGATTGCTTCCATATCTTTCTATTGTAAATAATGCTGCAATAAACATAGCATTGTATGTGTGTATTTTTCTTATCATGTAATTGCATATTAATTTATTTTCTTCTGATGTGCAGAACTATCTCCATTTTTTAAAATTCCAGTGTAGGTAACACAGAGTGTTATGTTAATTTCAGGGGTAATATATAGTGATTCAGCATACTTTATTTCATATCATCCAGTATTCATCATGAAAAGTACATTCCTTAATCCAATCATCTATTTTGCACATCAGCCCCACCTCCCCTCTTATAACCACCAATATGTTCTCTATAGTCAAGTGTCTGTTTCTTGGTTCCTCTCATACTCTCTTTTTTCTTTTCTTTGCTCATTTGTTTTGTTTCTTAAATTGCACATGAGTGAAATCACGTGATATCTGTCCTTTTCTGACTGACTTTTTCATTTAGTATGATACTCTCTAGCTCCATTTATGTGATTGCAAATGGCGAGATTTCATTCTGTTTTATGGCTGAATAATATTCCACTGTATGTATATACCATTTCTTCTTTATCCATTCATCTGTTGATACACACTTGGGCTGCTTTCATAATTTGGCTATTGGAAATAATGCTGCTATACATAAGAGTGCATATATCCCTTTGAATTAGTTTTTTTATGTTTGGTAAATACTGAGGAATGCTGACTTGTTCAGAGGATAGCTCTATTTTTAAAATTTTGAGGAGTCTCCATACCATTTTCCACAATGGCTGCACCAGTTTGCATTTCTACCAAAAGCACCATAGGATTTCTTTTCCTCCACATCTTCACCAATGCTTGATGTTTCCTGTGTTTTTTATTTTAGCCATTGTGACAGGTATGAGGTGATATCTCATTATAATTTTGATTTGAATTTTCTTGATGATTACTGATTTTGAGCATCTTTTCATGTGTTTTTTGGCCATCTAGATGTCTTCTTCAGAAAAATGTCTGTTTGTGTCTTCTGCCTATTTTAATTGGATTATTGGTTGTGGGGCTATTTTATAACTTCTGTATATATTTGGGATACTAACTCTTTGCTGGATATGTCATTTGCAGACGTCTTCTCCAATTCCAAAGACTGCCTTTATAGTCACATTGATCTATATTTGCTTTTGGCTCCTTTGCCTCCAGAGACATACCTGGAAAATGTAGCCATGAACAATGTCAGAGAGATTACAGCCCGTGCTCTCTTGAATAATTTTTATGGTTTCAGGTCTCATATTTAGGTCTTTAATCCATTTTGACTTTATATTGTGTATAGTGAAAAAAAAATGGCCAGGTTTCATTCTTTTGAATGTTGCTGTCCAGTTTTCCCAAGACCATTTGTTGAAAAAATGACTTTTTACCATTGTATATTGTTCATCCTTTGTCAAGATTTATCATATAAGAGTGGGTTTATTCCTGTATTTTCTATACTGTTCTATTGATCTTGGTGTATATTCTGGTGACTGCACCATTCTGTTTTAGAGTTTTGTAATACAAAGTCTGAAGTCTGGAATTGTGATACCTCCAGCTTTGCTTTTCTTTTTCAAAATTGCTTTGACTATTCAGGGTCTTTGTGGTTCCATATAAATTTTGGGATTTTTTGTTGTTGTTCTGGTTTGTGAAAAATGCTTTTGGCTTCAAATGCCTAGATTGCTTTGGGTGATGTGGACATTGTAACAATATTTGTTTTTCCAACCATGAACATGAAATATCTTTCCATTTGTTTCTGTCCTCTACAAATTTTTCACCAATATTGTATAGTCTTCAGCATACAGATCTTTACCATTTTGGTTAGGTTTATTCCTAGGTACCTTATTACTTTGGTATAATTATAAAGAGAATTTTGGGGGGGTTCTCTTTCTGATCCTTCATTTTTAATATATTGAAATGCAACACATTTCTGTACATTGATTTTGTATCCTGAGACTTTACTAAATTTGTTCATCAGTTCTAGTAGTTTTTGGTGGACTTTTTATGGTTTCCTGTATAAAGTATCATGTCATCTGTAAATAGTGAACAATTCTCCTTGCCAATTTGGATGCCTTTTATTTCTTTTTGTTGTATAGTTGCCATTGCCAGGGCTTTCAGCACTATGTTGAATAATAGTTGTGAGGCTAGACAACCTTATCTTGCTCCTGACCTTAGAAGGAAACTCTCAGTTTTTCCCCATTGAGTATGATGTTCACTGAGTATTTTTCATATATTGCCTTTATTATGTTAAGGTATATTCCCTCTAAACAATCTTAGTTGGGGGCTTTTATATCATGAATATATGTTGTATTTTCTCATATGCTTTTTCTGCATCTGTTGAGAGGATAATATGGTTTTTATCCTTTCTCTTATTGATGTGATGTATCACATTGATTGATTGGCAAATGTTGAGCCACACTTGCATCCAAGGAATAAATCCCACTTGATAATAGTGAATGGTTTCTTTAATGTATTTTTGGATTCTGTTAGCTAGTATTTTTAAGTATTTATGCTTCTATATTATCGGAGATACAGTTGCATAGTTCTCCTTTTCTTGTGGTCTTTATCTGTTTTTGATATCACAGTGATACCTCATAGAATTAATTTGGAAATTTTCCTTTTTCTATTTTTTTGGAATAGTTTGAGTAGAATAGGTATGAACTCTTTTTTATTTTATTTCATTTTTTAAACATCTTTTCAGTATTCCAGAATTCATTGTTTATGCACCACACCCAGTGATCCATGCATGATGTGCCCTCCATAATACCACCACTAGGCTCACCCAACCTCCCACCCCCATCCCTTCCAAAGCCCTCAGTTTCTTTCTCAGAGTCCACAGTCTCTGATGGTTTGTCTCCCCCTGCAGTTTCCCCCAACTCACTTCTCCTCTCCATCAACTCTTTTTAAAATATTTGTTGAATTCACTTGTGAATAAAATTTGTCCTTGGCTTTTTGGGGGGAGTTTTTTGATTACTGATTCAATATCCTTGCAGATAATTGGTCTGTTCTAATTTTCTAATTCTTCCTGCTTCAGTTTTGGTAGGTTATATGTTTCTAGGAATTTATCTCCTTCTAAACTGTCTAATTTGTAGCATATAGTTTTTCATAATATGCTCATATTTGTTTGTATTTCTGTGGTGTTGGCTGCTATTTCTCCTCTTTCATCTGTTATTTTGTTTCTTTGAGTAGTTTATTTTATTTTTTAAAAATATTTTATTTTATTTATTTGACAGACTGAGATCACAAGTAGGCAGAGAGGCAGGGAGAGAGAGGGGGAAGCAGGCTCCCCGCTGAGCAGAAAGCCCAATGCTGGTCTCAATCCCTGACCCTGAGATCATGACCTGAGCTGAAGGCAGAAGCTTTTATTAGGAAAGTCAGCCACTCTTCATCTGTTGAAAGTAATGGCTTTATGAAGAAGAGGTCCTCTAGTGCCTACAGAGTGGTGTCTCTTGTTCACCAGAAACTGGCACTCCAGGGAAATCTCTTATGTCTTGCTTGCATCCTGTTATTATGCCCGAGTTGCTTTTCCTTTCAATCCTGATGTCTGAACTCATTCTGCCTATTTGGGACTGTGCTTGTTTTCTATGTTGTTAGTGAGACCCAAGCAGGGTGGCTCTGAATGTATGTGATCCATTCAAGGTAATGGGAGCAATCAGGGTTGGGACAGCAAAGTTAATAAAATTTGGTAACTGAGCAGGTAGTCCTAGGCTTATTCCTGAAATTGCAGCAGCAGCTGTACATGTGGCACATAGCAGAGGCAGTAGCCAGGGGTGTGCATTGTCTGTGCATAGGACAGGACATGTGTGTACTCAGCCGCTGTGTATAGAGCATAGCGGCTGGAGTGTGGGATGTCTTTGCATGTGGCAGCTGATCTGGGTATATGCAGTGTTAGGGAAATTTGTACTGAGCCACAAGCCCTAGGACAGATACTCTGAAATGAGGTGGCTGTTGGGGTCATGGTGTACAGAGGCAGCAGCTGGGTGGGGCACTCACAGAGTTAACAAAATATGTGCTAAGCCCAAGGCCAATGCCAGCAGGCTTGGAATCTGCAAGTCTTCAGGAGAACCCATGGGCAAGGCACATTGCTAGCAGATTGAGTAGCAAGTGCCTATACAGTGACGCCTCCTGCAAGTGGCTCTGTGTCTATGTTAGGGGAGGAAAATAGCACCTCCCAGTTCCTTTGTTCCCAGATAAGTCCACCAACATGCTCAGTATAACAAAATCAGTATAGACAGATTGCCTTCCTGTTGTGCAAGCTGTTACTTTTATATTGTCTCTCCTCAGGCTGTTGTCTCTTTAAAGGGGGGAACGTGGCTATCAGTGGCCCTCCTGCCCTCCCAGCTTGCTCAGTGCTGAGTCAGCTGACATAGCTGACTTTTAAAGATCTAGGCTCCCAGTCCCACTGGTATACAAAGTAACAGAATTCAGCCCGTTTGGGTTTCAAGGCTAGACATTATGGGGATTCCATTCTCCACATTAGCTCCCTGGTGTGGACCTCCTTGGGCTGATTTTGTTGGAGACTCTCTGGATCTAGATCTCTTTTTTCCCCTACTTCCAGTTAGGACAGTTTTCAGTTATTATTTTTTAAATAAATTTTCTTCCTCTTCTCTGTTTCCTAGGATCTCTATTTAGTTTGATGATATTACTCAGTTCCCTTAACCTATTCTTATTTTTATTATTGTTTTCTTTTTTTCTTTTTCCTATTCCATTTGGGGACTTCCCCTTCTCTGACTGCAGCTCCCTCCCTCCTGTGGGCAACTCCAGACTGCCATTTCTGCCCTTCCTAACCTCTCTGATGTGGCTTCTGCTCTACATTTAGTTGTGGAGTTTCTTCTGCCAGTCTTTGGAATTCTCCCTAGTTTTTTTTACTGAACTGTGTTTGATATCTAGTTGTGAACCTGGGAAGGGTGAGATTAGGATCTGCAAAGTGTGCATGGGTGGCACACACAGTAATAACAAAGTACAATCTAGTCCTCCACTGGGGGGAACTTAGTGCCACTCATTGGGACAAAGACCCCACAAAGGAAGTGGGTCAGAATACGTGGTGTTGGGAAGGTTTTCCCCACCTTCTGAGGGAGGAAATCCAACATGCTGAGATTGAGGTAATTGTGACTGGAAAGGGCAGATCTGCTTAGACCTGAGGAGAAGGGCTAAACTTGATGTAACCAAGTTAGATAGTGAATGTCATTGCCATGCTTGTTCCTGCAGGTGGTCCTCTGTTTAAGCCAAGGGGTGGGGTAGAGAAATGCCAGCTCCTCTTTCTTAGAGGAGTCTCTCAGGGATCTCAGTCTATTCCAGACACACTCTGAAATAGGTAAATAACTCTCCCTTCTACATGCTCCAGGCTTTTTCCAAATGCTGTTTCTAAGCTGCATCCTCACAAGCTGTTTGCTGTGCCATCTCTTTGGAGGGTGGGGGGGCCTCAGTTTTCTATTGCCCTCCAGGCTCTCCCAAACTGAGCCCACTGATTTAAGCCCTACTGGTTGTAAAAACACAGGAAAATTGAAAATCAGTCTCTCTATTTATCAAAGCCAAAAGTTATGGGGATTTTTCTTCCTCAAGCAGGTTCCCTGGTGCGGTAGTCTGTTTTTCTCACTTCATTGTGCCTGACAGTCTCTCCTCTGGAGGGCCTTGTGCTCCATTTACCTTTCTAATGCTTCTCCCACTTCTTACCTCTCTGATGTGACCTCTTCTACACATTTGGTTGTAGAGTTTGTTCTGCCCATCTTCAGGTCATTTTCTGGGCTATTTATACTGATGTGAGTGCTATCTAGTTGTACCCCTGGGATGAGGTGAACCCAGGGTTCTCCTCTCTGCAATCTTCTCAGCCTCCTCTTTCCCTACATTGACATTTTAAACAATGCTTAATAGATTCACCTTAAATCCAGCTGGTCCTGGACTTTTGTTTATAAGGAGCTTTTTGGTTAGTGATTTAATTTCATTAAATTAATTAATTCAGCTAGTGATTGTTCAAATTTTCTATTTCTTCAGGATTCATTTTTGGAAAGTTATGTGTTTCTAGGAATTGATCCATTTCTTCTAGGTTGCTTAATTTATTGGCATATAGTTTTTCATGATATTCTCTTGTGATTCTTTGTATTTTGTGTGGTTTTACTCCTCCTCTTTCAGTTCTGATTTTCTTTACCTGAGTCTTTCTCTCTCTTTCTCTCTCTTTTTTTAATCAGTCTGATGAAAGTTTGTCAATTTTGTTAATGTTTTCAGAGAACCAGCTACTGGTTTCAGTGATCTTTTATATTGTTTTGTTAGTCCCTATTTCATTTATTTCTGCCCCAATCTTATTATTTTCTTCCCTCCATGGATTAGGAATTTTTCTGTTTTTCTAGCTCATTTAGGTATAAGGTTAAGTTGTTTATTTGACATTTTTGCTTGTTTCTTGAAGTAGACCTTTATTGATATAAACTTCCCTCTTAGACTTTGTCACATGAGAAAGATTTTTGCCTATTGTGCTTACATTTTTACTTGACTCCATGTATTTTTTTTTAAAATTTATTTTTATTTATTTATTTTTTTTGCTTTCCTCTTTGATTTCTTAGTTAACTTTGACCTTATTGAATCTGCTTAGGTTTCTTTTGTGGCCCAATATGTGGTCCATTCTGGGGAATCTTCCATGTCCACATGTAAAGAATGTATTTTCCTCCATGGTCTTTTTCCTTTTCTCTGTAGGTTTATTTTATATTGTTAAGATGTTGCTTTTTTTTTTAACATCTTAATTTAATTTAATTTTTTTTTCAGTGTTCCAAGATTCATTGTTTATGCACCACACCCAGTACTCCAGTCAATAACATGCCCTCCTTAGTACTCACCACCAGGCTACCCATACCTTCACTACCCACTTTGAAAACCCTCAGTTTGTTTCTCAGAGTCCATGGTCTCTCATGTTTCATTTCCCCCTCTGATTTCGCCAGTTCACTTTTCCTTCTCATAATGTTCTCCTTGATATTCCTTATGCTCCACTAGTAAGTGAAACCATATGATAATTGACTTTCTCTGCTTGACTTATTTCACTCAGCATAATCTCCAGTCCTGCCCATGTTGATACAAAAGTTGGGTATTCATCCTTTCTGATGGGGGCATAATATTACACTGTAATATATATGGACCATATCTTCTTTATGTATTCCTCTGTTGAAGGGCATTAGGGCTCTTTACAGTTTGGCGATTGTGAACATTGCTCCCATGAACATTAGGATACAGATGGCCCTTCTTTTCACTATATCTGTATCTTTGGGGTAAATACTCAGTAGTGCAATTGCAGGGTCATAGGGAAGCTCTATTTTTAATTTCTTAAGGAATCTTCACACTGTCTTCCAAAGTGGCTGTACAAATTTGCATTCCCACCAACAGTGGAAGAGGGTTCCTCTGTCTCTGCATTGTCTCCAACACACATTGTTTACCGTCTTGTTAAATTTTGGCCATTCTAACTGGTGTAAGGTGGTATCTCAATGTGGTTTGATTTGAATCCCCCTGATGGCCAGTGATGGCCAGTGATAACGTTTTTTTCATTTGTCTGTTAGCCATTTGCATGTTTTCTTTGGAGAAGTGTCTGTTCATGTCTTCTGCCCATTTTTTGACATGATTATCTCTTTTTTGGGTGTTGAGCTTAAGGAGTTCTTTACAGATCTTGGATATCAGCCCTTTGTCTTTACTGTCATTTGTGAATATCTTCTCCCATTCTGTGGCTTGCCTCTTGTTTTGTTGACTGCTTCTTTGCTGTGAAGAAACTTTTAATCTTGATGAAGTACCAAAAGTTCATTTTTGCTTTTGTTTCCTTTTCCTATGGAGACATGTCTTGAAAAAATTTGCTGTGGCTGGTGTTGAAGAGGATACTGATTATGTTCTCCTCTTGGATTTTGATAGATTCCTGACTCACATTGAGGTCTTTTATCCATTTTGAGTTTATCTTTGTGTATTGTGTGAGAGAATGGTCGAGTTTCATTTTTCTATTTTTTTTTCTGCATCGTAGAAGATTATTTGACCATAAAGTTGAGGGTCCATATCTAGACCATCTACTTAGTTCCATTGGTCCATGTGTCTGTGTTTCATCCAGTACCATGCTGTCTTGGTGATCACAGCTTTGTACTAAAATTTGAAATCAGGCAACATGATGCCCCCTTTGTTTTATGTTTTGAACATTTCTTTAATGATTTGGTGTATTTTTTGGTTCCATAGAAATTTTAGAATTACTTGCCTCAGCACTTTGAAGAGTACTAGTGGAATTTTGATCAGGGTGGCATTGAAAGTATAGATTGCTCTAGGCATTATAGACATTTTAACAATGTTTCATCTTCTGATCCAGATGCTTTACCATCTTTTTTTGTCTTCTTCAATTTCTTTCATGAGTGTTCTGTAGTTCCTTGAGTACAAAGGTTTTTGGTGCTATAGTAAATGGAATCAATTCTCTAATTTCCCGTTCTGTATTTTCATTGTTAGTGTATAAGAAAGGCACTGATTTCTGTACATTGACTTTGTATCCTGCCACATTACTGAATTGCTGAATGAGTTTTTGGGTTTTCCATATAAAGAATCATGTCATCTGTGAAGAGAGAGAGTTTGACTTTTTCATTGCCAATTTGGATACCTTTTATTTCTCTTTGTTGTCTGATTGCTGTCGCTAGGACTTCTAATACTATGTTGAACAAGAGTGCTGAGAGTGGGCATCCTTGTCATGTTCCTGATCTCAACGGGAAGGCTGTCAGCTTTTTCCCATTGAGGGTGATATTCACTGTGGTTTTTTCATAGATGGATTTGATCAATTTGAGAAATGTTCCTTCTATCCCTATACTTTGAAGCATTTTAATCAGGAACGGATGCTGTATTTTGTCAAATGCTTCTTCTGTATCAATTGAGAGGACCATGTTATGCCTTTTCTCTTCTCATTGTTTTTATCTATCACATTGAATGATTTGTGAATGTTGAACTACACTTGCAATCCCAGGATAAATCCCAACTTGTCATGGTGGATAATCTTTTTAATGTACTGTTGGATCATCTTAGCTAGGATCTTGTTGAGAATCTTGGCAACTGTATTTACCAGGGATATTAGTCTGAAATTCTTCTTTTTCATAGGGTCTTTGCCTAGTTTGGAGATCAAGGTAATGTTGACTTCATAGAATGACTCTGGAAATTTTCCTGCTGTTTCTATTTGTTGAAACAACTTCAGGAGAATAGGTATTATTTCTTCTGTGAATGTTTGGTAGGATTCCCCAAAGAATATGACAGGCCCCAGGCTTTTACTTGGTGGTGGGGGAGGTTTTTAACCACGGATTCAATCTTATTACAAGATATTAGTCTAATCAGGTTGTCAATTTCTTCCTGTTTAAGCCTTCGAAGTTCATAGGTTTCCAGGTATGCATCCATTTCTTCTAGGTTGCTTAACTTAATGGCATATAATTGTTGATAGTAATTTCTGATTCTTGTTTCTTTTTCCTTCGTGTTAGTCAGGATCTCTCCCCTTTTATTCATAATTTTATTAATTTGGGTTCTCTCTTTTTTCTTTGGATTAGTGAGTCCAGTGGTTTATTGATCTTATTGAGTCTTTCAATGAACCACCTTCTAGTTTCATTGATGTATTCTGCTCTAACTCTAGTTTCTAACTCATTGATCTCTGCTCTAATTTTAATTATTTCCCTTCTTGTGCATGGGTTGGCTTAAATTGTTGTTGATTTTTTAGTTCTTTAAGGTGTAAAGAGAGTTGGTGTATTCAAAATTTTTCTTTTTTTTTATAGACATATAATATATTTTTATCCCCAGGGGTACAGGTCTGTGAATCACCAGGTTTACACACTTCACAGTATTCACCATAGCACATACCCTCCCCAAAGTCCATAACCCAAATACCTTCTCCCTGCCTTCTCCCCCTGGCAAACCTCTGTGTGCTTTGTGAGATTAAGAGTCTCTTATGGTTTGTCTCCTTCCCAATCCCATATTTCATTTATTATATTCCTACCTCCCAAACCCCCACTTTGCATCACCACTTCCTCATATCAGGAAGATCATATGATAGTTGTCTTTCTCTGCTTGACTTATTTCGCTAAGCATAATACCCTCTAGTTCCATCCATGTCATCGCAAATGGCAAGATTTCATTTCTTTTGATGGCTACATAGTATTCCATTGTGTATATATACCACATCTTCTTTATTCATTCATCTGTTGATGGACGTCTAGGTTCTTTCCATAGTTTGGCTATTGTGGACATTGCTGCTATAAACATTCAGGTGCACATGACCCTTCGGATCACTACATTTGTATCTTTAGGATAAATACCCAGTAGTGAAATTGCTGGGTCATAGAGTAGCTCTATTTTCAACTTTTTGAAGAACCTCCATGCTGTTTTCCAGAGTGGTTGCACCATCTTGCATTCCCTACAACAGTGTAGGAGGGTTTCCCTTTCTCTGAAGGCTCACCAGCATCTGTCATTTCCTGACTTGTTAATTTTAGCCATTCTGACTGGTGTAAGGTGGTATCTCATTGTGGTTTTGATTTGTATTTCCTTGATGCCAAGTGATGTGGAGCACTTTTTCATGTGCTTGTTAGCCATCTGGATTTCTTCTTTGCAGAGATGTCTGTTCATGTCCTCTGCCCATTTCTTGATTGGATTATTTGTTCTTTGGGTGTTGAGCTTAATAAGTTCTTTATAGATTTTGGATACTAGCCCTTTATCTGATATGTTGTTTGCAAATATCTTCTCTCATTCTGTTGGTTGTCTTTTGTTTTTTTTGACTGTTTACTATGCTGTGCAATAGCTTTTGATCTTGATGAAGTCCTGATAGTTCATTTTTGTCCCTGCTTACCCTTGCCTTTGGTGATATTCCTAGGAGGAAGTTGCTGCAGCTGAGGTCAAAGAGGTTGCTGCCTGTGTTCTCCTCAAGGATTTTGATAGATTTCTTTCTCACATTGAGGTCCTTCATCCATTTGGAGGCTATTTTCATGTGTAGTGTGAGGAAATGGTCCAGTTTCATTTTTCTGCATGTGGCTGTTCCAATTTTCCCAACACAATTTGTTGAAGAGACTGTTTTTTTTCCATTGGACATTCTTGCTTTGTCAAAGATTAGTTGACCATAGAGTTGAGGGTCTATTTCTGGGCTCTCTATTCTGTTCCATTGGTCTATGTGTCTGTTTTTGTGCCAGTACTGTAATATCTTGATGATGACAGCTTTGTAGTAGGGCTTGAAGTCTGGAATTGTGATGCCACCACATTTGGCTTTCTTTTTCAATATTCCTCTGGCTGTTTGAGGTCTTTTCTGGTTCCATACAAATTTTAGAATTATTTGTTCCATTTCTTTGGGGGGAAAATGGATGGGATTTTGTTAGGGATTGCATTAAATATGTAGATTGCTTTAGGTAGCATAGACATTTTCACAATATTTGTTCTTCTGATCCATGAGTATGGACATTTTTCCATTTCTTTATGTTTTCCTCAATTTTTTTTTATGAGTACTTTATAGATTCTTCATTCTTTGGTTAGGTTTATTCCTAGGTATCTTATGGTTTGGGGTGCAATTATAAATGGGATGGACTCCTTAATTTCTCTTTCTTCTGTCTTGTTGTTGGTGTAAAGAAATGCAGCTGATTTCTGTGCATTGATTTTATATCCTGACACTTTACTGAATTCCTGTACAAGTTCTAGCAGTTTTGGAGTGGAGTCTTTTGGGTTTTCCACATATAGTACCATATCATCTGCAAAGAATGATAGGTTGATTTCTTCTTTGCTGATTTGGATGCCTTTAATTTCTTTTTGTTATCTGATTGCTGAGGCTGACTTCTAGTACTATGTTGACTAGCAGTGGTGATATGTTCATCCCCGCCATGTTCCTGACCTTAGCGGAAAAGCTTTCAGTTTTTCTCCATTGAGATTGATATTTGCAGTGGGTTTTTCATAGATGGCTTTGATGATATTGAGGTATGTACCTCTATCCCTACATTTTTCAGAGTTTTAATCAGGAAAGGATGCTGTACTTTGTCAAATGCTTTTTCAGCATCTATTGAGAGTATCATATGGTTCTTGTTCTTTCTTTTATTAATATATTGTATTACATTGATTGATTTATGGATATTGAACCAACCTTGTAGCCCATGGGTAAATCTCAGTTAGTTGTGGTGAATAGTCCTTTTAATGTACTGTTGGATCCTATTTGTTAGTATTTTGGTGAGAATATTCGCATCTGTGTCTATCAAGAGATTGGTCTGTAATTCTCTTTTTGGATGGGATCCTTGTCTGGTTTTGGAATCTGTCTGTGAAGCTGCCTGGCCCTGGGCTCCTGATTTTTTGAAAGATTTTTGATGACTGCTTCAATCTCCTTACTGTTATGGGTCTGTTCAAGTTTTCTATTTCTTCCTCGTTCAGTTGTGGTAGTTTATATCTCTTGGAATGCATCCATTTCTTCCAGATTGTCAGATTTGCTGGAGTATAGTTGTTCATAGTATGTTCTTTTAATTGTTTGTATTTCTTTGGTGTTTGTTGTAATCTCTCCTTTTTCATTCATTATTATTTTTTTAAAATTTGGGTTCTTTCTCCTTTCTTTTTGATAAGTCTGGCCAATAATCAATTAATCATCAATCAATTAATAATCAATCTTATTAATTCTTTCAAAGAACCAGCTCCTAATTTTGTTGATTTGTTCTATTGTATTTTTTGGTTTCTATTTCATTGATTTCTGCTCTGATCTTTATTATTTCTCTTCTCTTGCTGGCTTTAGGCTTTCTTTCTTGTTATTTCTCCAGCTCTTTAAGTGTAAGGGAAGGTTGTGTATTTGAGACATTTCTTGTTTCTTGAGAAAGGCTTGTACTGCTATATATTTTCCTCTCAGGTCTGCCTTTGCTCTGTCCCACAGATTTTGAACCGTTGTGTTTTCATTATCATTTGTTTCCATGAATTTTTTCAATTCTTCTTCAATTTCTTGGTTAACCCATTCATTCTTTAGAAGGATGTTCTTTACTCTCCATGTATTTGGATTCCTTCCAAATTTCCTCTTGTGACTGAGTTCTAGCTTCAGAGCATTGTGGTCTGAAAATATGCAGGGAATGATCCCAATCTTTTGATACCAGTTAAGACCTGATTTAAGGCCCAAGATGTGATCTATTCTGGAGAATGTTCCATGTGCACTAGAGAAGAATGTGTATTCTGTTGCTTTGGGATGGAATATCTGTGATGTCTATCTGGTCCAGTGTGTCATTTAAGGCATTTCCTTGTTGATCTTTTGCTTGGATAATCTGTCCATTTCAGTGAGGACAGTGTTAAAATCCCCTACTATTTTATTGTTGTTGATGTGTTTCTTTGATTTTGTTATTAATTGGTTTATGTAGTTGGCTGCTTCCATTTTAGGGGCATAGATATTTAAAATTGTTAAAGACACCTGGGTGGCTCAGTAGGTTAAGCCTCTGCCTTCGTCTCAGGTCATGATCTTAGGGTCCTAGGATCGAGCCCTGCATTGGGCTCTTGGCTCAGCAGGAAACATGCTTCCCTTTCTCTCTCTCTTTCTCTGCCTACTTGTGATCTCTCTGTCAAATAAATAAATAAAATCTTTTTAAAATAAATAAATTAATGAATAAAATTGTTAGATCTTCTTGTTGGACAGACACTTTGAGTATGATATAGTATCCTTCCTCATCTATTATACTCTTTGGCTTAAAATCTCATTTATCTGATATAAGGATTGCCACCCCAGCTTCCTTTTGATATCCATTAACATGGTAAATTGTTTTCCACCCCTCACTTTAAATCTGGAGGTGTATTTGGGTCTAAAATGAGTTTCTTGTAGACAGCATATTGTTCTTCTTCTTTTTTTTAAAAATCCATTCTGATACTCTGTGTCTTTTGATTGGGGCATTTAGCCCATTAACATTCAGGGTAACTATTGAGAGAAATGAATTTAGTGCCATTGTATTGCCTATAAGGTGACTGTTACTGTATATTGTCTCTGTTCCTTTCTGATCTACTATTTTAGGGTCTCTCTTTGCTTAGAGGACCCCTTTCAATATTTCCTGTAGAGTGGTTTGGTGTTTACAAATTCCTTTAGTTTTTGTTTGTCCTGGAAGCTTTTTATCTCTCCTTCTATTTTCAATTATAGCCTAGCTGGATATAGTATTCTTGGCTGCATGTTTTTCTTGTTTAGTACTCTGAATATACCATGCCAGTTCTTTCTGACCTGCCAGGTCTCTGTGGATAAGTCTGTTGTCAATCAATTATTTTTACCATTGTATGTTATAGACTTCTTGCACTGGGCTGATTTCAGGATTTTCTCTTTGTTGGTAAGACTTGTAAATTTTAATATTAGATTATGGGGTGTGAACCTATTCTTATTTATTTAGAGGGGGCTTCTCTGTGCTTCCTGGATTTTGATGCTTGTTCCATTTGCCATATTAGGGAAATTCTCTACATTAATTCTCTCCAATATACCTTCTGCTCCCCTCTCTCTTTCTTCTTCTTCTGGAATCCCAATTATTCTAATGTTTTTTTGTCTTATGGTGTCAGTTATCTCTTGAATTATCTCCTTGTGGTCTCTCTTTTTCTTAGCTTCTTTATTCTCTGTCATTCGGTTTTCTATATCACTAATTCTCTCTTCTGACTCATATATCCTAGCAATAGGAGCCTCCATTTTTTATTGCACATCATCAATAGCTTTTTTAAAAATTTCAACTTGGTTAGATTTTAGTTCTTTTATTTCTCCAGAAAAGGCTTTTATTTCTCCAGACAGGTTTTCTCTAATATCTTCCATGCCTTTTTTGAGCCCAGCTAGCACCTTGAGAATCGTCATTATGAACTCAAGATCTGACATATTACCAATGTCCATATTGAATAGGTCCCTGTCCTTTGGTAATGCCACTTGTTCTTTTTTTTTTTTTTGTGGTGATTTTTTCGACCTTGTCATTTTATTCAGATAAGGATATATGTAGGAGAGAATAAAATGCTAAAAGTGTGGCAAAGACCCCAGGAAATTCTGCTTTAACCCAATCAGAAGAGACCCCAAATAATGGGGGGAAGAAACAGGGTAAAAAGAAGTTCAGGGAAAAAAATTTAAAAAAAGAAAAAAAGAAAAATATAAAAAAGAAAAAAATGATGTATATATTAAACTGGTGACTAGAACAGGGTCACCCACTGAATTTTTGGAGTATTTTGGTCTCTTAGGAGAAACTACCTCCCAAAACTTTAAAGAATGAAAAAACATATATAAGGGGTAATACAATGAATGGATGGAATATGACTATAATGATGAAAATTTTAAAAAATTCTAAAAAAGGAGTTGATAAGTTGTTTGGGAGTATAAAGAAAAAGAAAGTGGAGAGAATTTTCTCAAAATGGAGACTGAAACAAAGCCCTGTGCTAGATTTAGGGTATTTTTTGATCTATTAGAAGAAGTTGTATCCCCAATTTTTTTTTAAAAGAAAAAAACCCTATGTGTATACAAAAAAATAAAGTTAGATACAATGAAGGATAAAATATTACTATAATAATGAAGGTTCAAATAAGATTTTTTTTTGGAAAGGTATTGTTAAGATAAACCGTTAAAAAGTCAAAAGAGGAAAGAGTAAAAGTTAAAAAAAATTAGCAGAAGAAAAAAATAAAATAAAAAAAATTAACTTTGCAAGACTAAAGAATCATGGAGAGAAAGCCATGAATTCCATGCTTTGCTTCTCCTCTGGAATTCCTCTGTTGTCCTTGGTAAGTGAAATTGGTGGTGGCTGTATTTCTTGTTCATCTTCTTGGGGAGGGATGTGTTGTAGTGATTCTCAAGTGTCTTTGCCCAAGGCAGAGTTACATCACCCTTACCAGGGGCCAGGATAAGTAATTGTCTCAGGTTCACTTTTGGGAGCTTTTGTTCCCTGAACACTTTCCGTATACTTCTGGAGGACGGGAATGAAAATGGTGGCCTCCCAATCTCTGGCCCAGAGGAGCCAAGAGCTGGGGGCCCCACTCCTCAGTGTGCCCTCAGAGAAAAGTGCTCAATCACTCCCATTTCCCTGGCCTGTAGCTGTTCTCCAAGCTCACCCAGCCTGTGAACAAGCATCTCGGTCTCTGGCACACAGCCCACTTGCAGGCCCCAAACCCTGCAGATCCCTGTGCTCTTCCAGGATGTCTCCCTGGATCTTGTGGGGTCCCTTCTCAAAGAGCAGTTGTCTGACTGTGCCACGGATTATGATTTAAGGTAACCTCAAGTTGAGAGCTCACTCCTCAGCTCTGTCTCTGAAGTTGGCTTCCCCACTCTAATACCTGCACGCTCTGTGACACTCAGACACCCCCAATCCTTCTGTGACCTTGAATGACCTGATACCACATTGGCCCCACATGGGCTTCACCCTGGCTTAGCCTCTGGAGTGATGTCCCTCAGTGGAGCATTTTTTAAAAGTTCTGATTTTGTGTTCTCTTGCTCCGCTGCTTACCAGGAGCCAGCCTCTCCCCCTGCAGTCTATCTTCCCATCGCTTTGAATTCATTTTTCTGCAGATCCTACTTTTCAGAAAGTGGCTGATTTTCTGTTTTCTGGAATTGATGTTCTTCTTCTCTTTGATCTCCTGTTGGATTTGTAGGTGTTTGGAATGGTTTGATAAGCTATCTAGCTTATCTCCTGCTACCCGATGTCTTTGCAGCCTGCGACTTCTCCCTCATCTCAATTTTTCAGTTTTTTTTTGTTGAGTGAGGCTTGGATGGCTATGTATTTGCCCCTTAGAACTGCCTTTGTTCTATCCAATAGGTTTTGAACCAAAGTGTTTTTATTTTCATTGGTTTCCATGACTTGTTTAATTTCTTTGATTTTCTGGTTGATCCAAATATTCTTGAGCAGGATGGTCTTTAGCTTTCAAGTGTTTGAATTCCTTCCAAACTTTTTCTTGTGATTGAGTTCCAGTTTCAAAGCATCATGGTGTGAGAATATGCAGGGAATAATCTCAGTCGTTTGATATCAATTGAGCCCGGATATTTGACCCAGTATGTGGTCTCTTCTGGAGATAGTTATTTTTTTTAATTTTTATTTATTTTTTAATGTATTTTCAGTGTTACAGAATTCATTGTTTATGCACCACACAGAGTGCTCCATACAATACTTGCTTTCCATAATACCCACCACCAGGCTCACTCAATCTTCTACTTCCCACCCCTCCAAAACCCTCAGATAGATTTTCAGAGTCCACAGTCTCACAAAGTTCATCTCCCCCTCCAATTTCCCCCAACACCCTTCTCCTCTCCATCTCCCCATGACTTCCATGTTATGTCTTATGCTCCACAAATAAGTGAAACCATATGATAATTGAATCTCTCTGCTTGACTTATTTCACTCAGCATCATCTCTTCCAGTACCATCCATGTTGATACAAAAGTTGGGTATTCATTCTTTCTGATGGAGGCATAATACTCCATAGTGTATATCGACCACATCTTATTTATCCATTTGTCCATTTAAGGGCATCTTGGTTCTCTCCACAGTTTGGTGACCATGGCCATTGCTGCAATAAACATTGGGGTACAGATGGCCCTTGTTTTTACTGCATCTGTATCTTTGAAGTCAATACCCAGTAGTGCAATTGCAAGGTCATAGGGAAGCTCTATTTTTAATTTCTTGAGGAATCTCCACACTGTTTTCCAAAGAGGCTGCACCAAATTCCATTCCCACCAACAGTGTAAGAGTGTTCCCCTTTCTCCACATCCTCTCCAACACACGTTGTTTCCTGTCTTGCTAATTTTGGCCATTCTAACTGGTGTAAGGTGTTATCTAAATGAGGTTTTGATTTGAATCTCCCTGATGGCTAGGAATGATGAACATTTTTTCATGTGTCTGCTAGTCATTTGTATGTCTTCTTTGGGGAAGTGTCTGTTCATGTCTTCTGCCCATTTTTTGATATGATTTGCTGTTTTGTGTGTGTTTAATTTGAGGAGTTCTTTCTAGATCTTGGACATCAGCCCTTTTTCTGTACTGGGATTTGTGAATATCTCCTCACATTCCATGGGTCATCTCTTAAGATGATGTGCAGAAGATTTTGACCGATGAAGTCCCAAAAGTTCATTTTTGCTTTTGTTTCCCTCGCCTTTGGAGACATACCTTGAAAGAAGTTCTGTGGCTGATGTAGAAGAGGTTACTGCCTATGTTCTCCTAAAGGATTTTGATGGATTCCTACCTCATGTTGATATCTTTTATCCATTTCTAGTTTATCTTTGTTTACAGTGAAAAAGAATGGCTGAGTTTCACTTTTCTACACATAGCTGTCCAATAACCCAGCACCATAGATTGGAGAGACTCTTTTTTCCACTGTATATTTTATCTTGCTTTGTCAAAGATTATTTGACCATAGAGTTGAGGGTCCATATCTAGGCTCTCTACTCTGTTTCACTGGTCTATATGCCTATTTTTATGCTAATACCATTCTCTCTTGGTGATCACAACTTTGTAGTAAAGCTTGAAATCACGCAACCTGATGCCCCCAGTTTTTTTTTTTTTTCAACATTTCCTTAGAAATTCGGGGTCTTCTGATTCCATACAAATTTTAGGATTATTTGCCCCAGCTCTTTGAAAAATGCCAGTGGAATTTTGATCAGGGTGGCATTGAAAGTATAGATTGCTCTAGACATTATAGACATTTTAACAATGTTTCATCTTCTGATCCATGATTATGGAATGCTTTACCAACTTTTTGTGTCTTCTTCAATTTCTTTCATGAGTGTTCTGTAGTTCCTCAAATACAGATCCTTTACCTCTTTGGTTAGGTTTATTACCAGATATCTTATGGTTCTTGGTGTTATAGTAAATGGAGTTGATTCTCTAATCTCCCTTTCTGTATTTTCATTGTTAGTGTATAAGAAAGCAACTGATATCTATGCGTTGGTTTTTATTCTGACACATTACCTAATTGTTGAATAATTCTAGTAGTGTGGGGGTGGATTCTTTTGGGTTTTCCATATAAAGTATCATGTCATCTGCAAAGAGAGAGAGTTTGACTTCTTCATTACCAATTTCGATACCTTATATTTCCCTTTGTTGTCTGATTGCTGTTGCTAGGACTTCTAATACTATGTTGAACAAGAGTGGTGAGAGTGGGCATCCTTGTCGTGTTCCTGATCTCAATGGGAAGGCTGTCACCTTTTTCCCATTAAGGATGATATTCACTGTGGGTTTTTCATAGATAGATTTGATGAAGCTGAGGAATGTTCCATCTATCCTTATATTTTGAAGCATTTTAATCAGGAACAGATACTGGATTTTGTCAAATGCTTTTTCTGCATCAATTGAGAGGACCACGTTGCTCTTCTCTCTTCTCTTATTGATTTGTTCTATCACGTTGATTGATTTGCGAATCCTGAACCACCCTTGCAACCCAGGGATAATTCCCATCTGGTCATGGTGGATAATCTTTTTAATGTACTGTTAACTAGGATCTTGTTGAAAATCTTAGAATCCATATTCATCAGGGATATTGATCTGAAATTCTCCTTTTTGGTAGGGTCTTTGCTTGGTTTGGGGATCATGGTAATGCTGACTTCATAAAAAAGAGACTTAAAGTTTTTATTCTGTTTCAATTTTTGGAAAGAGCTTCAGGAGAATAGGTATTATTTCTTCTTTGAAAGTTTTGTAGAATTCCCCAGGGAATCCATCCAGACCTGGGCTCTTTTGGGAGGTCCTTCACTACTGCTTCAATCTCGTTACCAGATATTGGTCTATTCAGGTTGTCAATTTCTTCCTGATTCAGTTTTGGAAGTTATAGGTTTCCACAAATGCATCCATTTCCTCTAGGTTGCTTAATGTATTGGCATTTAACTGTTAATAATAATTTCTGATGATTGTTTCTATTTCCTTAGTGTTATTTGTGTTCTCTACCTTTTTGTTTATAATTTTATTAATTAGGGCCTTCTCTCTTTTCTTTTGGATTAGTTTGGCCAATAGTTTATTGATTTTATTGATTCTTTGAAAAAACCAGCTTCTAGTTTCATTGATGCATTCCTCTGTATCTCTAGTTTCCATCCCATTGATCTCTGCTCTAATCTTGATTATTTTCCTTCTTGTGCATGAGGTTGGCTTAATTTGTTGTTGATTTTCCAGTTCTTTAAGGTATAAAGACAGATGGTGTATTCTGGATTTTTCTTTTCTTTTCTTCTTCTTTTTTTTTAATGGGAGGCCTGGAAGGCTATATATTTCTCTGTTAGGATTGCCTTTGCCATATCCCATAGGTTTTGGACTAAATGTCTTCATTCTCATTGGTTTCCAGGTATTGTTTACATTCTTCTTTAATTTCCTGGTTGATCCAAACATTCTTAGCAAGGTGATCTTTAGCTTCCAGATGTTTGAGTTCCTTCCAAACTTTTCCTTGTGATTGAGCTCCAGTTTCAAAGCATTGTGATCTGAGAATATGCAGGGAATAATCTGAAATTTTTGCTGTCAGTTGAGTCCTCATTTTTGACCCAGTGTGTGGTCTATTCTGGAGAAAGTTCCATGTGCACTCGAGAAGAATGAGTATTCTGTTGTTTTAGGGTGGAATGTTCTGTATATATCTCTGAAGTCCATCTGGTCCAATGTGTCATTTAATGCCATAGCTAGACTTCTAAATCTCTAGTGAGAGCCCTGCTGGTTATAAAAACTTGTGATGATTAGCTGCTCTTTTTTTCCTAGGCAATGTTTTCAGGGGAAGTGTTTCACTTCTGTGATCCCCTGTACACTCTTGTATTCCCTTTATCTCTCTCTCTTTTCCCCTCATCTGTCATCAAATCTCCCCCCTCCCACAGCACTCATGATTCTTTAGTCTCCCAAATCACATCGCTACATCTTCTACCATTCATGATTTGGCCTCTTTTACACCTCTAGTTGTGCAGTTTGTTCTCACAGTCCTCAGATAGATTTCATGGGTATTCAGAATGATTTGATATTTATTTGGCTGTGTTGGAGGGGTGAGGGTCCTCCTTCTACTCTGCCATCTTAACTCTCTCACCTCTCTGTTTTTGGGTGAAATATTCTGTATTTATCTGTTAGGTCCATCTGGTTCAATAATTCATTCATAGCCACTGTTTCTTTGTTGGTTTTCCATCTGGATCATCTATCCATTGATTTAAATGTAGTGTTAAAGTCCCTTATTAATGATGTGTTATGCCAATTTCTTTCTTTATGTATTTGCATGCTTACATATTGGGTGCATAAATATTTACATTTTTCTACCTTCCTCCTGGATTATTCCTTTATCATTATGTATTTCCTTCTTTATCTCTAGTTACAGTACTTGTTTCAAAGTCTTTATTTTTTATTTTTTATAAACATATAATATATTTTTATCCCCAGGGGTACAGGTCCGTGAATCACCAGGTTTAAACACTTCACAGCACTCACCATAGCACATACCCTCCCCAATGACCATAATCCCAGCCCCTTCTACCAATCCCCCTCCCCAGCAACCCTCAGTTTGATTTGTGAGATTAAGAGTCACTTATGGTTCATCTCCCTCCCAATCCCATCTGGTTTCATTTATTTTTCTACTACCCCCTTAAGTCCCCATGTTGCATTTCCACTTCCTCATATCAGGGAGATCATATGATAGTTGTCTTTCGCTGATTGACTTATTTCACTGATACCCTCTAGTTCCATCCATGTCATTGCAGATGGCAATATTTTATTTCTTTTGATGACTGCATAGTATTCCATTGTGTATATATACCACATCTTCTTTATCTATTCATCTGTTGATGGACATCTAGGTTCTTTCCATAGTTTGGCTATTGTGGATATTGCTGCTATAATCATTCAGGTGCATGTGCCCCTTCGGACCACTACATTTGTATCTTTAGGGTAAATACCCAGTAGTGCAATTGCTGGGTCATAGGGTAGGTCTATTTTCAACATTTTGAAGAACCTCCATGCTATTTTCCAGAGTGGTTGTACCAGCTTGCATTCCCATCAACAGTGTAGGAGGGTTCCCCTTTCTCTGCATCCTTGCAGCATCTGTCATTTCCTGACTTGTTAATTTTAGCCATTCTGACTGGTGTGAGCTGATATATCACTGTGGTTTTGAATTTTACTTCCCTGATGCTGAGTGATGTGGAGCACTTTTTTATGTGTCTGTTGGCCATATGGATGTCTTCTTTGTAGAAATGTCTGTTCATGTCTTCAGCCCATTTCTTGATTGTATTATTTGTTCTTTGGGTGTTGAGTTTGCTAAGTTCTTTATAGATTTTGGACACTAGTCCTTTATCTGATACATCGTTTGTAAATATCTTCTCCCATTCTTTCAGTTGTATTTTGGTTTTGTTAACTGGGTGAAAGCTTTTGATCTTGATGAAATCCCAATAGTTCATTTTTGCCTTGCTTCCCCTGCCTTTGTCAATGTTCCTAGGAAGACGTTGCTGCGGCTGTGGTTGAAGAAGTTGAAGAGGTTGCTGCCTGTGTTCTCCTCAAGGAATTTGAGGTTCTTCATCCATTTGGAGTCTATTTTTGTGTGTGGTATAAGGAAATGTTCCAAATTCATTCTTCTGCATGTGGCCGTCCAATTTCCCAAAACCATTTATTGAAGAGGCTGTCTTTTTTCCATTGGACATTCCTGCTTTGTCAAATATTAGTTGACCATACACTTCAGGGGCTATTTCTGGACTCTCTACTCTGTTCCATTGATCTATGCGTCTGTTTTTGTGCCAGTTCCATGCTGTCTTGATGATGACAGCTTTGTAATAAAGCTTGAAGTCCGGAATTGTGATGCCACCAACTTTGGCTTTCTTTTTCAATATTCCTTTGGCTATTCGAGGTCTTTTCTGGTTCCATATAAATTTTAGAATTATTTGTTCCATTTCTGTGGAAAAAATAGATGGTATTTTGATAGGAATTGCATTAAATGTGTAGATTGCTTTAGGTAGCATAAACATTTTCACAATATTTGTTCTTCCAATCCAGGAGAATGGAACATTTTTCCATCTCTTTGTGTCTTCCTCAGTTTCTTTCATGAGTACTTTATAGTTTTCTGAGTATAGATTCTTCACCTCTTTGGTTAGGTTTATTCCTAGGTATCTTATGGTTTGGGTTGCAATTGTAAATGGGATTGACTCCTTAATTTCTCTTTCTTCTGTCTTGTTTGGTGTACAGAAACTCAACTAATTTCTGTGCATTGATTTTATATCCTGACACTTTACTGAATTCCTGTACAAGTTCTAGCAGTTTTGGAGTGGAGTCTTTTGGGTTTTCCGCATATAGTATCATATCATCTGCGAAGAGTGATAATTTGACTTCTTCTTTGCCGATTTGGATGCCTTTAATTTCCTTTTGTTGTCTGATTTCTGAGGCTAGGACCACTAGTACTATGTTGAATAGCAGTGGTGATAATGGACATCTCTGCCGTGTTCCTGACCTTAGCGGAAAAGCTTTCAGTTTTTCTCCATTGAGAATGATATTTGCGGTGGGTTTTTCATAGATGGCTTTGATGATATTGAGGTATGTACCTCTATCCCTACATTTTTCAGAGTTTTAATCAGGAAATGATGCTGTACTTTGTCAAATGCTTTTTCAGCATCTATTGAGAGTATCATATGGTTCTTGTTCTTTTATTAATGTGTTGTATCACATTGATTGATTTGCGGATGTTGAACCAACCTTGCAGCCCTGGAATAAATCCCACTTGGTCGTGGTGAATAATGCTTTTAATGTACTGTTGAATCCTATTGGCTAGTATTTTGGTGAGTATTTTCGCATCTGTGTTCATCAAGGATATTGGTCTGTAGTTTTTTTTTTTTTTTTTTGATGGTATCCTTGTTTGGTTTTGGGATCAAGGTGATTCTGGCCTCATAAAATGAGTTTGGAAGTTTTCCTTCCATTTATATATTTTGGAACAGTTTCAGGAGAATAGGAATTATTTCTTCTTTAAATGTTTGGTAGAATTCCCCCGGGAAGCCTTCTGGCCCTCGGCTTTTGTTTGATTGGAGATTTTTGATGACTGTTTCAATCTCCTTACTGGTTATGGGTCTGTTCAGGCTTTCCATTTCTTCCTGGTTAAGTTGTGGTAGTTTATATGTCTCTAGGAATGCATCCATTTCTTCCAGATTGTCAAATTTGTTGGCGTAGAGTTGCTCATAGTATGTTCTTATAATGGTCTGTATTTCTTTGGTATTAGTTATGATCTCTCCTCTTTCATTTATTTGGGTCCTTTCTCTTTCTTTTGGATGAGTCTGGCCAGGGGTTTATTAATCTTATTAATTCCTTCAAAGAACCAGCTCCTAGTTTCGTTGATTTGTTCGATTCTATATTTTGGTTTCTATTTCATTGATTTCTGCTCTGATCTTTATGATTTCTCTTCTGCTGAGTTTAGGGTTTCTTTTTTGTTATTTCTCCAGCTCCTTTAGGTGTAGGGTTATGTTGTGTACTTGAGACCTTTCTTGTTTCTTGAGAAAGGCTTGTACTGCTATATATTTTCCTCTCAGGACTGTGTCCCACAGATTTTGCTGTGTCCCACAGATTTTGAACCATTGTGTTTTCATTATCATTTGTTTCCATGATTTTTTAAAATTCTTCTTCAATTTCTTGGTTAACCCATTCATTCTTTAGAATGATGTTCTTTACTCTCCATGTATTTGGATTCCTTCCAAATTTCCTCTTGTGATTGAGTTCTAGCTTCAGAGCTTTGTGGTCTGAAAATATGCAGGGAATGATCCCAATCTTTTTATACTGGTTGAGACCTGATTTAGGACCCAGGATGTGATCTATTCTGGAGAATATTCCCTGTGCAACAGAGAAGAATGTGTATTCTGTTCCTTTGGGATGGAATGTTCTGAATATATCTGTGATGTCCATCTGGTCCAGTGTGTCATTTAAGGCCTTTATTTCCTTGCTGATCTTTTGCTTGGATGATCTGTCCATTTCAGTGAGGGGAGTGTTAAAGTCCCCTACTATTATTGTATTATTGTTGATGTGTTTCTTTGATTTTGTTATTAATTGGTTTATATAGTTGGCTGCTCCCACGTTCGAGGCATAGGTATTTAAAATTGTTAGGTCTTGTTGTTGGACAGATCCTTTGAGTATGATATAGTGTCGTCCTCATCTCTTATTATAGTCTTTGGCTTAAAATATAATTGATCTGATAGAAGGACTGCCATCCCTGCTTTCTTCTTATGTCCATTCACATGGTAAATTCTTTTCCACCCCCTCAATTAAATATGGAAGTGTCTTCAGGTCTAAAATAAGTTTCTTTAGGCAACATATAGATGGGTTTTGTTTTTTTTATCCATTCTGATACCCTGTGTATTTTGATTGGGGCATTCAGCCCATTAATATTCAGGGTAACTATTGAGAGATATAATTGTAGTGCCATTGTATTGCCAGTAAGGTGATTGTTACTGTATATAGTCTCTGTTCCTTTCTAATCTACTACTTTTAGGCTCTCTCTTTGCTTAGAGGACCCCTTTCAAGATTTCCTGTAGAGCTGGTTTGGTGTTTGCAAATTATTTCAGTTTTTTATTGTCCTGGAAGCTTTTTTATCTCTCCTTCTATTTTCAATGATAGCCTAGCTGGATATAGTATTCTTGGCTGCATGTTTTTCTCATTTAGTGCTCTGAATATATCATGCCAGTTCTTTCTGGCCTGCCAGGTCTCTGTGGATAAGTCTGCTGCCAATCTAATATTTTTACCATTGTATGTTACAGACTTCCTTTCACAGGCTACTTTCTCGATTTTCTCTTTGTTACTAAGACTTGTAAATTTTACTATTAGTTGATGGGGTTTGGACCTATTCTTGTTGATTTTGAGGGGGGTTCTCTGCACCTCCTGGATTTTCATGCTTTTTCTCTTTGCCATATTAGGGAAATTCTCTTTGATAATTCTCTCCAATATACCTTTTGCTCCCCTTTCTCCTTCTTCTTCTGGAAACCCAATTATTCTAATGTTGCTTTTGTCTTATGGTGTCACTTATCTCTCGAATTCTCCCCTTGTGGTCCAATAGCTGTTTGTCCCTCTTTTGCTCAGCTTCTTTATTCTCTGTCATTTGGTCTTTTATATTGCTAATTCTTTCTTCTGCCTCATTTATCCTAAAAGTGAAAACCTCCATTTTTTATTGCACCTCATTAATAGCTTTTTGGATTTCAACTTGGTTAGATTTTAGTTCTTTTATTTCTCCAGAAAGGGCTTTTATATCTTCTGAGAGGGTTTCTCTATTATCTTCAATGTCTTTTTTGAGCCTGGCTAGAACCTTGAGAATCATCATTCCAAACTCTAGATCTGACATATTACCAATGTCTGTATTGATTAGGTCCCTAGCCTTCGTACTGCCTTTTTTTTTTTTTTTTTTTTGTGGTGAATTTTTCTGCCTTGTCATTTTGTCCAGTTAAGAGTATATGAAGGAGCAAGTAAAATGCTAAAAGGGTGGCAAAGACCCCAGGAAAATATGCTTTTACCAAAACGTTGGGGGGAGAAAAGGGATAAAAAGAGGTTCAGAAAAATAAAGAAGCAATTAAAAAAAGAAAACGAATAATGACAACATAAAAAGAAAAATATATATATTGGATAAACTAGTTAAAAAACGTTAAAAAAGAAAACGGTAACCATTAAAAATGTTTAGCAGAAGAAGAAAAAAAATTTAAAAAGAAAAAAAATTAAATTAACTGCAAGACTAAAGAATCATGGGGAGAAAGCCATGATTTGCGTGCTTTGCTTCTCCTCCTCTGGAATTCCGCTGCTCTCCTTGGTATTGAACCTGCACTCCTTGG
Source organism: Mustela lutreola (assembly GCF_030435805.1). NCBI lineage: Eukaryota > Metazoa > Chordata > Mammalia > Carnivora > Mustelidae > Mustela > Mustela lutreola. The sequence continues at coordinate 206,032,101 of NC_081290.1, read as the reverse complement.
TAGGTGAACTTGGTCCTGACTGGATTTTTTTTGCTCTTCTGGGGGAGGGGCCTGTTGTGGTGATTCTCAAGTGTCTTTGCCCCATGTGGAATTGCACCACCCTTACCAGGGGCCAGTCTTAGTAATCCCCTCGGGTTTGCTTTCAGGAGCAAACTGTAGAGTTCTGGAGGACGGGAATGAAAATGGCAGCCTCCCAGTCTCCAGCCCTGAGGAGCCGAGATCTCGGGGCCCACTCTTCAGTGTGCCCTCAGAGAATAGCACCCAATTACTCCCATCTCTCTGGCCTCCGGCCACGCTCCAAGCTCACTGAGCCTGTGACTGGTTCAAGGTAACCCTGAGCTGTGAGCTCACTCCTTGGCTCTGTCTCTGTAGCGGGCTTCCCCGTTCTAATGCCTGAAAGCTCTGTGACACTCAGACACCCCCCACATCCTTCTGTAACCCTGTGGGACCTGAGGCTGTGCTGACCCCATATGGGCTTCACCCTGGTTTAGCCTCTGGAGCGATGTCTCCCAGCAGAAGAGAGTTTTAAAAGTCCTGTTTAGTGATCCGTTGCTCTGCCGCTTCCCAGGAGACGGCCCCTCCCCCTGCAGTCTATCTTCCTGGTGCTTTGGATTCACTTCTCCTCCAGTCCTACCTTTCAGAAAGTGGTTGATTTTCTGTTTCTAGAATTGCTGTTCTTCTTCTCTTCGATCTATTGGATTTGTAGGTGTTTGCAATCTTTAGATAAGCTATCTAGCTGATCTGTTACCTGATGTATTCTCAGCCTGCTACTTCTCTGCCATCTTGACTCCTCCTCAAAGTCTATTTTGTCTAAAATCAGTATTGCTATCTAGATTTTTTTAAACATTCATTTGCATGGTAAATATTTTTTCATCTCTTCTTTTTCAACCTGCATGTTTTTTGGTCTGAAGTGAGTCTCTTGTAGGCAGCATATAGATAGATCCAACTTTTCATCCATTCAGTTACCCTGTGTCTTTTGATTCACTCCATTTACATTAACGGTAATTCTTGATCAGTATGTAGTTACTGTCATTGGCTACTTGATTTATGTTTGTGTTTGTAGTTCTTTGTTTCTTCTCTTTCTCCCTTCCCTTGTGGTTTGATCATTAAGTGATTAGGTGATTAATCTACTAGTTAGTATATGTTTGCATTAACTATGAAACATTTTCTTTTTATAATTTTCTTATTCATGTTTATGGCTTTTTTCCCCACTCAAAGAATTCCCTTTAATATTTTAATATTTGTTATAAGGCTGGTTTAGTGTCAATGAACTCCTTTGACATTTGTGTGTCTGGTTAACATTTTTTTTTTTTTTTGAGGAAGGAAGGGGCAGAAAGAGAGGGGGAGAGAGAATCTTTAGCAAACACCATGTCCTCAGCATGGAGCATGACATGGGATTTGATTTCACAACACTGAGTTCATGACCTGGGCCAAAATCAAGAGTCAGATGCTTAACTGGCTGAGCCACCTGGGCTCCCCTGGTTAACTCTTTTACATATGTATGTATGTATGTATGTATTTAAAGATTTTATTTATTTGATAGAAAAAGAGAAAGATAACACAAGAAAGGAGAATGCCAGGCAGAGGGAGAGGAAGAAGCAGGCTTCCTGCTGAGCAGGGAGTCCTATGGCAAGCTTGATCCCAGTACTCAGGAAACATAACCTGAGCTGAGGGCAAAGGCTTAACCGACTGAGCCACCCAGGACCCCATCCCCCTAGCTAACTCTTTCTTTCCCCCTGTATTCTGAATGATAATTCTTCCAGGTAGAGTATTCTTGGTTGCAGTTTATTGTTTGTTTGTTTGTTTTGTTTTGTTTTGTTTTGATATTTTGACTATTTCATGCCACTGTCTTCCAGTCTACAATGTTTCTACTGAAAAACTCACTGATAGCCTTATGTGATTTCCTTTTTATATAACTGTTTTCTTTACTATTGCTGCTTTTTAAAATCTCTCTTTATCACTACTTTTTGCCATTTTTATTATTATGTTTCTTTGTGTGGACTTCTTTGGGTTGATTTTATTGGAGGCTCTTTGGGCTTCCTGGATCCAGATATCTGTTTCCTACCTCCAATTAGTCAGTTTTTAACTATCACTTTTTTTTAAAAACTAAGTTTTCTTCCCTACTCTCTCTTTGTTCTTTTGCTGGTATCCCTATAATGCAAATGTTATTTAGCTTGATAATTTTGCTGAATTCCCTTAATCTATTCTCATTTTTTAAATTATTTTTTTTCTTTTTCCTGTCCCAGTTGGTTACTTTCCATTATACTGTCTTCCATGTCACAGATCCATTCTCTGCCTCCTCTAATCTGCTGTCAATTCCTTCTAGTGTATTTTTTATTTCATTTGTTGATTTTTTTATCTCTGACTGATTCCTTTTTATATTTTCTATCTCTTTGTTGATGAGCTCACTGAGATTATCCACTCTGTGCCCAAGTCCAGTGAGTAACTTTATGACCATTTTTTGAATTATTTATGAGATGTCTTGCTTATCTCCATTTTGCTTAGGTCTTTGGCTATGGTTTTTGTCCTGTTCTTTCTTTTAGGACATACTCCTATATTTTCATATTGCCTAATTATCTGTGTTTGTTTCTATGTATTAGGAAAATCAGCTATGTCTCCTGATCTTGAAAATAGTGGCCTTATGAGGAAGAAATCTGATGGTTCTCTGTAGCACAAAGCCTTCTGTTCACCAGAACCAGGTGTTCCAAGGGTGTTCCTATGTGGGTTGTTTGTGTCCTGCTGTTATGGTTAAGCTATGTTTGCCTTCAGTCACCCTCAGTGGCCCATTTTGGCTGTTGTGGGCACATCAGGCAGGATTTGGTCTCTGGGCTATTAAGAGGTCAGTCTGGAATTTTCACAAGCTTACAGTTGGGCAGTTGGCCAGACCAGAGGTCTGCCCTCAGCTATTCTGCCAGGGATACAGTTGCCCCAAAATGTAGGGCATGGTCCTTACCTTGTCTCTTGAGAGGATTTTGTTTTTGGCACAGCCAAAAGTCAGACCAGATATCTACTAGGCTGCTGATTGAAAGGGTACCAACTCTGCACTGCTGATTATAAAATTTAGCTGTTGCAAGTGTAGGTGCACATGTGTGTGATGTTATCTTCCTTCTTTCCACACAGGAATCACTTTGGATCACCTGGAATCACAAGCCAGGGCTACTTGCTTGCAGGTCAGGAACTGCTTCAGAGGGATACCTGCTGAGGAAGGTGGGTAGATGGGATGGATCCACAGGAGAATGTGAGTTTGAGGGACACAATGCTAGCAAGTTAGAAGGAAAGTATTCACAATGGTTCCCTCAAGTGTTCAGTTATCTAGGCTGGAAGGTGGTGTGGGCAGGGATAAATGACGCCTCCCACATTTTTTCCTTGGGGAAGTCTTCTACAGATCCCTCCCCCTCAAGCACACATTATGAGATTAGTAAATAATCTCCTTCATATCTACCCATTGCACTTTTAAACTGCCACTTCTATGCATATCTTGGTGAGGTTATTTATTATGTTAGCTCTTTAAGGGCAGGGAAATATGCACCTGTTGTCCTCTGCTTTCCCAGCTCTAAGCCTGCTGGCCTTTTAAAATTTTTATTTATTTATTTATTTTAAAGATTTTTTATTTATTTATTTGACAGAGAGAAATTACAAGTACACTGAGAGGCAGGCAGAGAGAGAGAGAGAGAAGGAAGCAGGCTCCCTGCTGAGCAGAGAGCCCGATGCGGGACTCGATCCCAGGACCCTGAGATCAGGACCTGAGCCGAAGGCAGCGGCTTAACCCACTGAGCCACCCAGGCACCCCTGCTGGCTTTTTAAAAAATTAATTAATTAATTTTAAGCATAATAGTATTCATTATTTTTTCACCACACCCAGTGCTCCATGCAATCCGTGCCCTCGATAATACCCAACACCTGGTACCCCAACCTCCCACCCCCCACCACTTCAAACCCCTCAGATTGTTTTTCAGAGTCCATAGTCTCTCATGATTCACCTCCCCTTCCAATTTACCCCAACCCCCTTCTCTCTAACTCCCCACGTCCTTCATGCTTTTTATTATGCTCCACAAATAAGTGAAACCATATGATAATTGACTTTCCCTGCTTGACTTATTTCACTCAGCATAATCTCTTCCAGTCCCATCCATGTTGCTACAAAAGTAGGGTATTCGTCCTTTCTGATGGAGGCATAATACTCCATAGTGTATATGGACCACATCTTCCTTATCCATTCATCTGTTGAAGGGCATCTTGGTTCTTTTCACAGTTTGGTGACTGTTGCCATTGCTGCTATAAACATTGGGATAAAGATGGCCCTTCTTTTCACTACATCTGTATCCTGGGGTCAATACCCAGGAGTGCAATGGCAGGGTCATAGGGAAGTTCTATTTTTAATTTCTTGAGGAATCTCCACACTGTTCTCCAAAGAGGCTGCACCAACTTGCATTCCCACCAACAGTGGAAGAGGTTTCCCCTTTCTCCATATCCTCTCCAACACATGTTCTTTCCAGTCTTGTTAATTTTGGTTATTCTAACTTGTGTAAGGTGATATCTCAATGTGGTTTTAATTTGAATCTCCCTGATGGCTAGTGATGATGAACATTTTTTCATGTGTCTGATAGCCATTTGTATGCCTTTATTGGAGAAGTGTTTGTCCATATCTTCTGCCCATTTTTTGATATGATTCTCTGTTTTGTGTGTGTTGAATTTGAGGAGTTCATTATAGATCCTGGATATCAACCTTTTGTCTGTACTGTCATTTGCAAATATCTTCTCCCATTCCGTGTGTTGCCTCTTTGTTTTCTTGACTGTTTCCTTTGCTGTGCAGAAGCTTTTGATTTTGATGAAGTCCCAAAAGTTCATCTTCACTTTTGTTTCCTTTGCTTTTGGAGACATATCTTGAAGGAAGTTGCTGTGGCTGATATCGAAGAATACTGCCTATGTTCTCCTCTAGGATTCTGATGGATTCCTGTCTCACGTTGAGGTCTTTTATCCATTTTGAGTTGATCTTTGTGTACGGTGTAAGAGAATGGTTGAGTTTCATTCTTCTACATATAGCTGCCCAGTTTTCCCAGCACCATTTATTGAGAGACTGTCTTTTTTCCACTGTATATTTTTTCCTGTTTTGTCGAAGATTATTTGCCCATAGAGTTGAGGGTCCATATCTGGGCTCGCTACTCTGTTCCACTGGTCTATGTGTCTGTTTTTATGCCAGTACCATGCTGTCTTGGTGATCACAGCTTTGTAGTAAAGCTTGAAATCAGGTAGCGTGATGCCCCCAGCTTTATTTTTGTTTTTCAACATTTCCTTAGCGATTCTGGGTCTCTTCTGATTCCATACAAATTTTAGGATTATTTGCTCCGGCTCTTTGAAGAATACTGTGGAATTTTGATCAGAATAGCATTAAAAGTATAGATTGCTCTAGGCAGTATAGACATTTTAACAATGTTTATTCTTCTGACCCAAGAGCATAGAATGGTCTTCCATCTTTTTGTGTCTTCTTCAGTTTCTTTCATGGGTTTTCTGTAGTTCCTCGAGTACAGATCCTTTACCTCTTTGGTTAGTTTTATTCCCAGGTGTCTTATGGTTCTTGGTGCTATAGTAAATGGAATCTATTCTCTAATTTCCCTTTCTGTATTTTCATTGTTAGTGTATAAGAAAGCCACTGATTTCTGCACATTGACTTTGTGTCCTGCCACATTGCTGAATTGCTGTATGAGTTCTAGTAGTTTGGGGGTGGAGTCTTTTGGGTTTTCCATATAAAGAATCATGTCATCTGCGAAGAGAGAGAGTTTGACTTCTTCATTACCATTTGGATACCTTTTATTTCCCTTTGTTGTGTGAATGCTGTTGCTAGGACTTCTAGTACTATGTTGAACAAGAGTTGTGAGTGTGGGCATCCTTGTGTTCCTGATCTCAATGGGAAGGCTGCAAGCTTTTTCCCATTGAGGATGATATTTGCTGTGGGTCTTTCATAGATAGATTTGATGAATTTCAGGAATGTTCCCTCTATCTCTGTACTTTGAAGTGTTTTAATCAGGAACGGATTCTGGAAATTTTTATCCTAATACATAAAAATATTTATCCTGATACATACAAATTGTGCAGTCTTAATAGCCAGTTAATCTCCACAAGACTCAAGAAAAGGGGAATTTTTAAAAATGGATAAAATTAATTAATTTATTTTATTTTATTTTATTATTTCAGTATTCCAATATGCATTGTTTATGCACCATACCCAATGCTCCCATATAATACATGCCCTCCTTAGCACCCACCACCAGGCTCATGCATCCCCCAAACCAGTCCCAAATCCTGTTTCTTTCTCAGAGTCCACAGCCTCTCATGATGCATCTCCCCCTCCATTTCCCCCAATTCACTTTTCCTTTCCTTCTCCTAATGTCCTCCGTTTTATTCCTTATGCTCTACAATTAAGTGAAGCCATATGATAATTGACTTTCTCTGTTTGACTTATTTCACTCAACATAATCTCCTCCAGTCCCATCCATGTTGATCCAAAAGTTTGGCATTCGTCTTTTTGATGGCTGAATAAAAATACATGGATCACCATTTCTTTACCCCCCGGTATGTTGAAGGGCATCTTGGTTCTTTCACAGTTTGGCAATTGCGGACATTGCTGCTATGAACATTGGGTTACAGATGGCCCTTCATTTCACCACATCTGTATCTCTTGGGTAAATACCCAGTAGTGCAATTGCAGGGTCATAGGTTAGCTCTATGTTTAACTTTTTGAGGAATGTCCACATTGTTTTCCAAAGTGGCTACACCAACTTGCATTCCCAAAAACAGTGTAAGAGGGTTCCCCTTTCTCCACATCCTCTCCCACACACATTGTTTACTGTCTTGTTAATCTTGGCCATTCTAACTGATGTAAGGTGGTATCTCGATGCAGTTTTGATTTCAATCTCCCTGATGGCTAAAGATGATGAAAAATTTTTTCATGTGTCTGTTAGCTGTTTGTATGTCTTTTTTGGAAAAGTATTGTTCATGTCTTCTGCCCATTCTTTGACATGACTGTTTTGTGTGTGTTGAGTTTTAGGAGCTCTTTACATATCTTGTATATCAGCCCTTTGTCTGGAGTGTCATTAGTGAATATCTTCTCCCATTCCTTGGTTTGCCTCTTTGTTTTGCTGACAGTTTCCTCTGCTGCGTAGAAGCTTTTGATCTTGATGAAGTCCCAAAAGTTCATTTTCACTTTTGTTTTCTTTGCCTTTAGAGACATATCTTGAAAGAAGTTTCTGTGGCCAATGTCAAAGAGGTTACTGTATTGAGGTTGATGGATTCTTATCTCACATTGAGGTCCATCATCCATTTTCAATTTATGCTTGTGTATGGTATGAGAAAATGGTCAAGTTTTATACTTCTCTACATAGCTGTCCAATTTTCCCAGCATCATTGATTGAAGAGACTTTATTTTTTCCAATGTATACTTTTTTCCTGGTTTGTCGAAGATTATTTGACCATAGAGTTGAGGATCCATATCTGGGTTCTCTATTCTGTTTGTTCTCTACTCTTCTTTCTGTGCCAGTACCATGTTTTTTCGGTGATCACAGCTTTGTAATAAAGCTTGAAATGAGGCAAAGCAATGTCCCCAGCTTTGTTTTTCTTTTTTAATGTTTCCTTAGTGATTCAGGGTCCTTTCTGGTTCCATATGAATTTTAGGATTGTTTGGTCCAGCACTTTGAAAAATGTTGGTAGTATTTAGATCAGGATGGCATTGGAAGTATAGATTGCTCTGGGCAGTATAGACATTTTAGGAATACTTATTCTTCCAATCCATGAGCATGGAATATTTTTCCATCTTTTTGTGTCTTTAATTTCTTTTATGAGTGTTCTGTAGTTCCTTGAGTGCAAATCCTTTATCTCTTTGCCTAGGTTAAATCCAAGGCATCTTACTCTTTTTGGTGTTATAATAAATGGAATTGATTTTTTAATTTCCTTTTCTATAGTTTCATTGCTAGTGTATAGGAAAGCAACTGATGTCTGTGCATTGACTTTTATCCTGCCACATTACTGAATTGCTGTATGAGTCTAGTAGTTTGGGAATGGAGTCTTTTGGGTTTTCAGTATAAAGTATCATGTTATCTGCAAAGAGAGAGAATTTGACTTCTTAGCCAATTTGAACACATTTTATTTCTTTTTGTTGTCTGATTGTTGTTGCTAGGACTTCTTGTATTATGTTGAACAACAGTGGCGAGAGTGGGCATCCTTGTCGTGTTCCTGATCTCAAAGGGAAGACTGTCAACTTTTCCCCATTGAGGATGATATTCGCTGTGGTTCTTTCATAGATAGATTTTATGAGTTTGAAGCATGTTCCATCTATCCCTACACTATGAAGAGTTTTTTTTTTTTTTTTTTTTTTTTTTTTTTTTTTTTTTTATTTTTTATTTTTTATAAACAGATACTGTATCTTGTCAAATTCTTTTTCTGAATCAATTGAGAGGATGCTGAGGTTCTTCTTTCTTCTCTTATTGATTTCTTCAACCACATTGATTGATTTGTGAATTTTGAACCATGCTTGCATCCCAGAGATAAATCCCAGGTGGTTACAGTGGGTAATCTTTTTAGTGTACTGTTGGATCCTTTTAGCTAGAATCTTGTTGAGAATCTTGGCATCCATATTCATCAGGGATATTGGTCTGAAATTCTCCTTTTTTTAAAGAAAAGATTTTATTTATTTGACACAAAGAGATCACATAGGCAGAGAAAGAGGGGTAAGCAGGCTCCCTGCTGAGCAGAGAGCCTGACATGGGGCTTTATCCCAGGACCCTGAGATCATGACATGAGCTGAAGGCAGAGGTTTAACCCACTGAGCCACCCAGGCACCCCTGAAATTCTCCTTTTTGATAGGGCTTTGACTGGTTTGGAGATCAGAGTAATGCTGGCTTCTAGAAAGAGTCTGGGATAAAATTAATTCTTGATTGGTTATTGTGTGGGCTAGAAATAATATATGTCAATACTTTGCATAGTGCCTAAATGATTTGTAAATTCCTATCAAGCCAGAACAAATAATTTAAGAAAAAAATACACATTTTCTACATACAACAGCAAACAGATCTTTCTACAAAATTTATTAATCAATTCTATTTGAGAGTATTGTATGTAATAAAATGAATAATATATAATATATAGTAATAACATATGATAAAAATTTGTAAAGTTTACTTGAAAACATGCTTTTAGAAATTTATTCAACACATAATCTGTTACATATTGTTTTATGGTCTTTTGCATTTAGGATGAAATATATTGCTTATGTAATTATAATATAATCTATGAAAAGATATAGCAAATCTTATAAACTAAAAGCTATGCTAAAATTTAACATGTTTTCATGTATTGGTATATTATTATTGTATACTAGAAAAAGGACTATATTTCCTAAAAGTAACAACTAATTTCTGATAGAATCTGCAGTTTTTTATATGTTTAGTGAATCTGAGTGTGATGGATGGCTCGGTGGGTTGGGCCTCTGCCTTCAGCTCAGGGTTGTGGTCTCGGGGTCCTGGGAACAAGCCCCACATCAGGCTCTCTGCTTGGTGGGGAGCCTGCTTCCCCCCTCTATCTCTGCCTGCTTCTCTGCCTACTTGTGATCTCTCTGTCAAATAAGTAAATAAAATCTTCAAAAAAAAAAAAAAGGAAAGTCAAATATCTATTAAGCGAAGTAGAGAGTCTAACTTTTTACTTTCAAATATATCTTTTTATACAACATTAGCTTGAATTTCTCACTAAACCCTGACTACATGCACCCTCCCCCTCAACCACTCCAGCTACACTAAGGCCCAATTTAATGTTCTTGTCCATTTTTGTAATTCTTCCTTAAGATGTGGGCATCATTCTTTCTTGACGAAACAGCCAAAAGGCCCTGCTCTTCAATGAATTCTGACTAAATACACCCTTTTTTGAATCTTACATTATGAAATTTGATCTAAATTGTGCATTCTGTATAATTTTATATTCCAGGAACTATTTCTAAGAACCACCATATATTGCTGCTTCTTCTCCCTACCTCAATCTATCAATTTATCTCTTCTGCATAAAACATGATTTCTGTTTGTATCTAAGGCTAATCACATGTGTTTCTCAAATTTGAGTTAGTTTTAAAACATGTCTGCAAATGCTTTCACATTCCTACTACAAAAGAATCTGATTCCCCTCTCCTTGAATTTGGGCAGTCTTTGTGATTCACTTCTAATGTGTTGTATGGGAAGCAGAATTACTTCTAAGGCTAGGTTAGAAAAAGTAATTCAGTTTCTACCTGTTTCTCCTTCTTGAAACTCAGGTCTTGGGAGTTCTGAATTGGCATATGAGAAGTCTGGTTCCACTAAAGTTTCCAGCTAGAGAGAATACATATAGATACCATAGAGATGGAGATGTCCAAGGAGCTCTAGATCTTGCCGCATCCATCAGTTTGGGTATTTTGGGCAACCACTAGGCATATAAGTGAAAAACAAAACAAAACAAAACAAAAAACAACAACAACAAAAACAAACAAACAAACAAACAACAAAACTTCAGGTGATTCCAGTCCATAGCTTTTAAGCTCCTCCAAATGACTGAATGGGGTAAAAGTTAGGTATCTCTGCTTAGTACTACTCACAAATTGCAGATTTTTGAATAAGTTAATATATCTTGTTATTCCCAATTACTTCGTTATTGTGAACTTCAGTCTCTAACTTCTCAGCTCAGAGATCACATTAGCTTATCTTCCAAGTACCATATTGTGAATATGCTTTCATGGAGAATACCTGGGCAAATATGGTGCTCCCATGTGCTTCTTCTTCTCTTTCTTCTTCTTCTTCTTCTTCTTCCTCTCCTTCTTCTGATTCTGCTTCTTCTTCTTCTTTTTCCACAAATCACAACCTGCACTTTTTTGGAATTGTGTATAGTTGAAAGGGGTGTTCACTATCTGTTATATCACTACAACAACAAGTGTGGCATTTTTTTTAAGACAAATTCATAAAATACTCAGTTAGTTTAATAAAGATAAAATTCAAAAGCTGGAAACCCTTGCTGGGAAAAAATATTTATACCTTGGAGTCTTTTTAATTATTATGGGAGACTGCAAGGAATAGTTCTTGGTAATTTTAATCACATAAAGACTTTCTTCATCTTATTTCTCTCCTGAAAACCTGAAATAGATAAAGTGCAGAAATTAAATTTTCCCCTTACAAGATGTGAAAGACTATATTTTGAGAATCTACTAACATATGAAGGTCACCTTGACATTTTTTGTGAGCTGTTTCACATTTTATGATCTTTTCATATACAATTTAACAGGTTTTTTTTTTTTTTCATCTCTAGCCAAAGAGTGATAAAATGAGAAAGCCATAGATAGTGTCACTTTTCTACAAGGTATTTAGAAACATTTTGCTTTAAACCTTTCCATTTTGTCTACAACTCAATTAAAGTTATTGCTTAGCTTTCTTTGTAATGGGTTCTCTGAATTAAATTGCTACTAAACTAAATTTGCTTTCTGGAACTGTTTTGCTGTTATAATTGTACCATATTAGTTATATGCTAAACAACCAAGGTGGCACACAGCTACTCTAAATTCTGAATGGTAATTATACTAGCTAGGAACTAGCTCAGGAAAGATGGGCTGTTAAATGAAAATTTAGTAAGTACTAAAATCTGAGTCAAAACTAACTTTTTTATTTAAGGTATACATCAAATTTACAGACTGTCAAGACCAGGCAAAAAGTTTAAAATGTCTTTTAGTTTTTCAGGATGAAACACAAACAACCTGAGAAAAGTATCTCTTAGTAATTATTATGAGCATACTAATTCATTTTAGAAAATAGTACTAAATATTCTAAAAGCGAAAGAAAAGAAAACTGAAATAAAACAATCAATAGAGATAACCAATCACATAAAAATATTTTAAAATACTTTTTAATAAAAACATAATAAAAACATAAACATAAAAACATAAAATACTTTTTAATAAAAACATAAATGCAAAGAATGGAATCCAGAAGACCTACATAATGAGTATCCTATTTCAGCTTAAATGTTGGAGAAGGACTACCACTATCATATGTAGTTTGAAGAGATGACTGCTTCTGGGGAGCTAGTTAAGAGGCATATCTTACCTCTGCCTGAAAGGGTCTGAAATTCTAATCATTAAACATCTGTTTCTAGGAGTAAGGTAAATTATGAAGGCCTTTCCACTACAAATCAATTAGATCCTAAACAAAAAATATTTTTCTAATACATTGCTTGACTCATGGGAGTTAAGGAAAATCTCCAAGAATCACTTCATAAATAAACAAATATTTAAATACATTTATGAGCTTGGGCTGAAGTAAGAACAGTGAACAGTAATCGGAGAACAAAGAGAAAAGTGAAGTTTTCCCAAAAGGAAATGCTAATATTATTGAAGTAATAAGATGTTAAATTGCCTATCAGTGGCAAGATGGAAAAACTTAAATTCACTCATTAGAATCTTTAACATGAACTCAAGTGTTTCCATGTTGAGAGCAAACCTTGGCTCTTAATAGAAGCTGATGCAAATCCTCTCTGAAAGATAACAGCTTCTATTTAGACTGCAGATTATACTCAAATTTATTTCACAATCAAGATCAACAAAAACAGTAAAAAAAGGAGTCTTGATTACTGAAATTTAACAAAAACCATAGAGATTTCTCCAAAGATATAAGATATTGAAATTATCAAGCAGGATACAATATAACTATGAATAACTGTTTAAATATTTATTAAAAGAGTAACAAACACAAAAGGAGAGATTTTAAAGGTGACAGGAAGATTTGAATAAGAAATCAAATATACATGCTTAGCGAAATAAGTCAAGCAGAGAAAGACAACTATCATATGATCTCCCTGATATGAGGAAGTGGTGATGCAACATGGGGGCTTAAGTGGATAGAAGAAGAATCAATGAAACAAGATGGAATTGGGAGGGAGACAAACCATAAGTGACTCTTAATCTCACAAAACAAACTGAGTGTTGCTGGGGGGAGGGGGGTTGGGAGAAGGGGGTGGGATTATGGACATTGGGGAGGGTATGTGCTTTGGGGAGTGCTGTGAAGTGTGTAAACCTGGTGATTCACAGACCTGTACCCTGGGGATAAAAATATATGTTTACAAAACATAAAAAAATTATAAAAAAAATAAATCAAATATAAATTTTATGTATATCTGAAACCAATATTACACTGTATGTTACTTAACTGTAATTTCTTAAATTTAATTTTATTTTTTCAGTGTTCCAAGGTTCATTGTTTATGCACCACACCCAGTGCTCCCTGAAATACGCGTTCTTCTTAATACACACCACAAGGCTCACCTTTAAATATTTTTTTTAAAATAGAATACCAAAATGAGGGGCACCTGGCTCAGTGGGTTAAAGCCTCTACCTTTGGCTCAGGTCATGATCCCAGGGTCCTGGGATTGAGCCCTATATTGGGCTCTCTGCTAGGCCAGGAGCCTGCTTCCCTTCCTCTCCTTCTGCCTCTCTCTTCCTACTTGTGATCTCTCTCTCTCTGTCAAATAAATAAATAAAATCTTTAAGAAAAAAGCATGCCAAAATTAACAAGACAGTAAACAATATGTGTTGGAAAGGATGTGGAGAGAGGGGAACCCTCTTACACTGTTGGTGGGAAAGCAAGTTGGTGCAGCCACTTTGGAAAACAGTGTGGAGATCCCTTTAGATATTAAAAATAGAGCTACCCTATAACCCTGCAATTGCACTACTGGGTAGTTATCCAAGAGATACAGATGTAGTGAAAAGAAGGGCCATACGTACCCCAATGTACATATGTACATCAATGTCCACAATTACCAAACTGTGGAAAGAGCCAAGTTGCTCTTTTACAGAAAAATGGGTAAAGAAGATATGGTCCATATATACAGTGTAATATTACACCTCCATCAGAAAGAATGAATACCCAACTTTAGAATCATCATAGATGGGACTAGAAGAGATTACGCTGAGTGAAATAAGTCAAGCAGAGAGAGTCAGTTATCATATTGTTTCACTTACTTGTGGAGCATAAGGAATAACATGAGGACATTAGGAGAAGGAAAGGAAAAATGAATTGTGGGAAATCAGAGGGGGAGATGAAGCATGAGAGACTGTGGACTCTGAGAAAAAAACAGGGTTTTGGTGGGGACTGGGATGGGGGGTTAGGTGAGTCAGATGGTGGATACTAAGGAGGGCAAGTATTGCATAGAGCACTGGGTGTGATGCATAAACAATGAATCTTGGAACTTTGAAAAAATAAAAAAAAATGTATTTTTAGATTCTGATATAAGTGAGGGAGCCTGGGTGGCTCAGTCATTTAAATGTCTGTCTTTGACTCAGGTCATGAACCTTGGTCCTGGGATTGAGCCCAACATCGGGCTCCCTGTTCGGCAGAGAGCCTGCTTCTTCTTCTTCTTTTTTTTTTTTAAATTTTTCAATTTATTTATTTTCAGAAAAACAGTATTCATTATTTTTTCACCACACCCAGTGCTCCATGCAATCCGTGCCCTCTATAATACCCACCACCTGGTACACCAACCTCCCACCCACCCCCCCACCACTTCAAACCCCTCAGATTGTTTTCAGAGTCCATAGTCGCTCATGATTCACCCACCCCCACTTCCAATTTACCTCACCTCCCTTCTCCTCTCTAAAACCCTTTGTCCTCCATGATATTTCTTATTTGTTATGCTCCACAAATAAGTGAAACCATATGATAATTGACTATCTCTGCTTGACTTATTTCACTCAGCATAATCTCTTCCAGTTCCGTCCATGTGGCTACAAAAGTTGGGTATTCATCCTTTCTGATGGAGGCATAATACTCCATAGTGTATATGGACCACATCTTCCTTATCCATTCGTCCATTGAAGGGCATCTTGGTTCTTTCTATAGTTTGGCGACCGTGGCCATTGCTGCTATAAACATTGGGGTACAGATGGCCCTTCTTTTCACAACATCTGTATCTTTTGGGTAAATACCCAGGAGTGCAATGGCAGGGTCATAGGGAAGTTCTATTTTTAATTTCTTGAGGAATCTCCACACTGTTCTCCAAAGAGGCTGCACCAACTTGCATTCACACCAACAGTGGAAGAGGGTTCCCCTTTCTCCACATCCTCTCCAACACATGTTGTTTCCTATTTTGTTAATTTTTGCCATTCTAACTGGTGTAAGGTGATATCTCAATGTGGTTTTAATTTGAATCTCACTGAGGGCTAATGATGAACATTTTTTCATGTGTCTGATAGCCATTTGTATGTCTGGATGGGAGAAGTGTCTGTATATATCTTCTGCCCATTTCTTGATATGTTTGCCTGTTTCATGTGTGTTGAGTTTGAGGAGTTCATTATAGATCGTAGATATCAACCTTTTGTCTGTACTGTCATTCGCAAATATCTTCTCCCATTCCGTGGGTTGCCTCTTTGTTTTCTTGACTGTTTCTTTTGCTGTGCAGAAGCTTTTGATTTTGATGAAGTCCCAAAAGTTCATCTTCACTTTTGTTTCCTTTGCCTTTGGAGACATATCTTGAAAGAAGTTGCTGTGGCTGATATCGAAGAGGTTACTGCCTATGTTCTCCTCTAGGATTCTGATGGATTCCTGTCTCACGTTGAGGTCTTTTAGCCATTTTGAGTTTTTCTTTGTGTGTGGTGTAAGAGAATGGTTGAGTTTCATTCTTCTACATATAGCTGCCCAGTTTTCCCAGCACCATTTATTGAAGAGACTGTCTTTTTTTCACTGTATATTTTTTCCTGCTTTTTCTAAATTAATTGACCATAGAGTTGAGGGTCCAGATCTGGACTCTCTACTCTGTTCCACTGGTCTATGTGTCTGTTTTTATGCCAGTACCATGCTGTCTTGGTGATCACAGCTTGTAATAAAGCTTGAAATCAGGTAACATGAAGCCCCCAGCTTTATTTTTGTTTTTCAATATTTCCTTAGCGATTCGGGGTCTCTTCTGATTCCATACAAATTTTAGGATTATTTGCTCCAGCTCTTTGAAGAATACCGGTGGAGTTTTGATCGGAATGGCATTAAAAGTATATATTGCTCTAGGCAGTATAGACATTTTAACAATGTTTATTCTTCTGATCCAAGAGCATGGAATGGTCTTCCATCTTTTTGTGTCTTCTTCAGTTTCTTTCATGAGTGTTCTGTAGTTCCTCGAGTACAGATCCTTTACCTCCTTGTTTAGGTTTATTCCCAGGTATCTTATGGTTCTTGGTGCTATAGTAAATGGAATCTATTCTCTAATTTCCCTTTCTGTATTTTCATTGTTAGTGTATAAGAAAGCCCCTGATTTCTGCACATTGACTTTGCATCCTGCCACGTTCCTGAAATGCTGTATGAGTTCTAGTAGTTTGGGGGTGGAGTCTTTTGGGTTTTCCATATAAAGAATCATGTCATCTGCGAAGAGAGAGACTTTGACTTCTTCGTTACCAATTTGGATACCTTTTATTTCTCTTTGTTGTCTGATTGCTGTTGCTATGATTTCTAATACTATGTTGAACAAGAGTGGTGAAAGTGGGCATCCTTGTCTTGTTCCTGATCTCAATGGAAAGGCTGCAGCTTTTTCCCCTTGAGGGTGATATTTGCTGTGGGTCTTTCATAGATTTGATGAGGTTCAGGAATGTTCTGTCTCTCCCTATACTTGGAAGCATTTTAATCAGGAACGGATGCTGGATTTTGTCAAATGCTTTTTCTGCATCAATTGAGAGGACCATGTGGTTCTTTTCTCTTCTCCTATTAATTTATTGTATCACATTGATTGATTTGCGAATTTTGAACCATCCTTGTAGCCCAGGGATGAATCCCACCTGGTCATGGTAGATAATCTTTTTAATGTGCTGTTTGACCGTGTTTGCTAGGGTCTTGTTGAGAATCTTAGCATCCATATTCATCAGTGATATTGGTCTAAAATTCTCCTTTTTGGTAGGGTATTAGCCTGGTTTGGGGATCAGGGTAATGCTGGCTTCATAGAAAGAGTCTAGATGTTTTCCTTCTGCTTCAATTTTTTAAAACAGCTTCAGGAGAATAGGTGTTATTTCTTCTTTGAGGGTTTGGTAGAATTCCCCAGGGAATCCGTCAGGTCCTGGGCTCTTGTTTTTTGGGAGGTTTTTGATCACTGCTTCAATCTCGTTACTAGATATCAGTCTATTCAGGTTGTCAATTTATTCCTGGTTCAATTTTGGTCATTTATATTTTTCCAGGAATGCATCCATTTCATCTAGGTTGCTAAGCTTATTGGCATATAACTGTTAACAATAACTTCTGATGATTGTTTCTACTTTCTTGGTGTTAGTTGTGATCTCTCCTTTTTCATTCATAATTTTATGAATTGGGCTTTCTCTCTTTTCTTTTGATTTAGTGTTGCCAATGGTTTATCAATCTTATTGATTCTTTCAAGAAACCAGATTCTAGTTTCATTGATACGTTCTACTGTATCTCTGGTTTCTACCTCATTGATCTCAGCTCTAATCTTGATGATTTCCCTTCTTATGTGTGGAGTTGGTTTGATTTGTTGGTGATTCTCCAGTTCTTTTAGTTATAGAGACAGCTGGTGTATTCTGGATTTTTCAATTTTTTGAGGGAGGCTTGGATGGCTATGTATTTCCACCTTAGCACTGCCTTTGCTGTATCCCATAGGTTTTGAACCAAAGTGTCTTCATTCTCATTGGTTTCCATGAATTGTTTCAGTTTTTCTTTGATATCCTCGTTGATCCAAGCATTGTTAAGCAAGGTGGGCTTTAGCTTCCAGGTGTTTGAGTTCCTTCTGAACTTTTCCTTGTGATTGAGCTCCAGTTTCAAAGCATTGTGTTCTGAATATATGCAGGGAATAATCTCAGTCTTTTGGCATTGGTTGAGTCCTGATTTGTGACCCAGTATGTGGTCTATTCTGGAGAAGGTTCCGTGTGCACTTGAGAAGAATGAGTATTTTGTTATTTTAGGGTGGAAGGTTCTGTATATATCTATGAGGTCCATCTGGTCCAATGTGTCATTCAATGCTCATGTTTCTTTATTGATTTTCTACTTCTATGATCTGTCTATTTCTGAGGGAGGCGTGTTAAGGTCTCCTACGATTAGTGTATTCATGTCAATATGACTCTTTATCTTGATTAACAGTTTTCTTAAGTAATTGGCTGCTCCGATATTGGGAGCATAGATATTTACAATTGTTAGATCATCTTGATGGATAGTCCCTTTAAGGATTATGTAGTGTCCTTCTGTATCTCTGACGACAGTCTTTAGTTTGAAGTCTAATTTATCTGATATGAGAATCGCTACCCTAGCCTTCTTTTGAGGCCCATTGGCATGAAAGATGCTTCTCCATCCCTTCACTTTCAGTTTGCGTGTATCTTTAGGTTCAAAATGGGTCTCTTGTAGACAACATATGGATGGGTCCTGTCATTTAATCCAATATGCAACCCTGTGCCGTTTTATGGGTGCATTTAGGCCATTCACATTGAGAGTGATTATTGATAGATAAGTTTTTATTGACATTGAGTTACCTTTGAAGTCTTTCTTTCTGTAGATTGTCTCTATATTTCTGTTCAATGCTCTTTTTGGGATTTTTCCTCTTTTATAGAACCCCCCCTTAATACTTCCTTCAGTGTTGGCTTGGTGGTCGCATAGTCTTTTAAGCCTTGCCGGTCTTGGAAACTCTTTATCTCTCCATCCATTTTGAATGACAGTCTTGCTGGATAAAGTATTCTTGGCTACATGTTCTTCTCATTTAGTGCCCTGAATATATATCTTGCCAGCCTCTTCTGACTTGCCAGGTTTCTGTGGACAGGTATGACGTTATTCTGATGGGCTTTCCTTTGTAAGTAAGGCGCCTCTTTGCCCTGGCTGCTTTCAAGAGATTATACTTACAATTATAAATCCTCAATTTGACTATCAGGTGTTATGATGTTTTTTTGGAATGTATAATCTTGGGTGGAGACCGTTCAGCCTCTAGTACATGAACACTGGTTCCATTTGCGACATTGGGAAAATTTTCATGAAGAACTTGTTCCACTATATCTTCTAGACTTCTTTCTTTCTCCTCCCCTTCAGGGATTCCAATAATTCTGATGTTGGAATGCTTCATGGCATCATTTATTTCCCTGATTCTGTTTTCGTGGTATCTAAGCTGTTTGTTCTAGGCTTCCTCCTGATCCTTTCTCTCTATCTGTTTGTCTTCCAGATCACTAATTCTATCTTCTGTCTCATTTACCCTAGCTTTGAGAGAGTTTAGATTAGATTGGAACTCATTGAGAGAATTGTGAACCTCCTCCCTGGTAGCTTTAAGCTCTGCCCTAACATTGTGAACATCCTGTCTGGTCGCTTTCAGCTCGGCCCTAGTCAATTCCGTTTGGTCATCCATGGCTTTTTTTTTTTTTTTTTTTTTAAAGATTTTATTTATTTATTTGACAGAGAGAGATCACAAGTAGGCAGAGAGGCAGGCAGAGAGAGAGGAGGAAGCAGGCTCCCCACTGAGCAGAGAGCCCGATGCGGGACCCGATCCCAGGACCCTGAGATCATGACCTGAGCCGAAGGCAGCGGCTTAACCCACTGAGCCACCCAGGCGCCCCATCCATGGCTTTCTTGAACTTAGCTATTGCCTGGATAATTGTTAGCCTGACTTTTCTTTCCGACATATTGTCTTTGTTGATAGCCATTAGCTCTGTTGCAGAAGGTCCATCCTGTGTATTTTTCTTCTGTTGGGCATTCCTCCTCCTAGTCATTTTGGTGGGAGATGACTGAACAGATGTAGCTGGATGTATCTACGTGATGCAGTCAAGGTGCACCCTGGAACACTTCTGAGCAATCAGGATTCCCCACCCGAACGAGAGACAAAAGAAAAGAAAAGAAAAAGAAAAAGAAAAGAAAAGAAGAAAAAAAAGAAAGAAGAAAACAAACAAACAAACAAAAAGAGAGACAGGAAAGAAATGGAAGATGAAAAAAAGGTTCAGCCCAGATCGGCCCCAAGGTAAGATTTATGAAGTAGACAAACAAAAAGAGATAAAAAGACTGATACAAGTATATGACAAGAGAAAAAAAAAATATATATATATAAAGAAAGAACCTCGTCAAAAAGAACTCCAAGTGTAAAATGTATATGCTGTCAGGACAAACAAAAAACACAGAAACACTGGTGGAAGAAGATAGGAGAGTTCTTATAAATTCTCAGTGTGTGCGAGGAAGGTTGTTTCAATTCTTCCTGGATGTATCTTGACATCTTTGTTAAAGGACTCAACTTTCCTAAGATAAAGGGGATTAAAAATTGGTTTACCTATAAGGGGTAGTATTGATTGGGGAAAGGGGATTACTTTGAAGTTTAACTCTATATGAATATTAGAGGATAAAAATAAAAAGGAATAAACTAGACTAAACTAAACTAAAATTTTAAAAAAGGAATTCAAAAAATAAAAATGCAAAAGAAAAACATAGGTGTATGTATCAAAAAGTTCAGGTTAGAAAGGTATTATTGAATTTGATGTACTGTACACCTCACTGTGATGGTAAATAGGTTAAAAAAACTACCTATGTGTAAAAACAAAAAACAAAACAAAAATGAACTGGAATAGTGGGAACGAGTGAACAATACAAGTTTTCCTATGAAGTAGTGGTTGTTCTCTTGTAGTCCTTTTTTTTTTTTCCTCCTTTTTTTTTTTCTTTCTTGGTTTATTTTCTGGGGGAGGGGACTGCCACGTGGGTTGTCAGTCAATGATGTTTCCTGAGTTAAGTCCTCCCACCCCCCTCAAGGGGGTGGGCTCTGAGGAAACTTTTTTTTTTCAGGCTTTTGTTCTCTGGCGGTTTTTATGCTTGTTCACTTCTTTTTTCTCTCACCTTGACCGCCTTTGATGGTTTTTGTAGTTTTAGAGGAAAACAAACGGCACCCTGATCTCCCTCTCAGAGAGAAGTCTCAGTCTGGGTGCAGAGCCGAAATAAGTTCCCCCTTGGCTGCTGGCAGAGCAGGTTCCAAGTTGCAGACCCTGGGGACGCAGGATCTTTTGCTTGTACGCAAAGCCAAGAGTGTGGCAGCTGTCTGGGAGCTCCAGAGGGCCAGAGAGGTTCCAAGCAGAGATAACACACTGAGATTTTGCCGCTGGCCGCTGGCCGGGGCTGGGAATGCCTGGTCTTGCTGGGTCTAAAAGTGACCGGCTTGCGCGCACCTCTTTCAGAGGTGGCTATGGGTTGCCGGCACGTTTCAGGCACTGAGAATGGGGCGCAAGTCTGTAAGCACCAGGGTGGGCTTTTGGGCACCTCTGTCAGGGGAGAGTTTGGGGCGCGCGGCTTAGGCTTTGAAACAATGGCCCGGGTCAAAGAGTGCCAGCTGGGCCTTTGTAACTCAGGGGAGCATGATGGACTGCACGCGTATCTCAAGCTTTGTGGTAGGGCTCGTGCATTCTGTGGACTGGCGTGGCTCCCATCCCCTCACAGGAGCTAGAACCCAGGTATTCTTGGGCGTGCTGGCGGCTTAGGGACCAAGAGCTGGTTTCTCCATCGCACTCCAGAGAGTCTGCTTCTCCCTCTCCCCACTTCTCGTGCTCTCATTCTCTCTCACACAAAAAAATAAAATCTTTAAAAAAATAACAAAAATAATAATGCTGTCCTCTATAACAGTGCTTAAAGTTTTATTCATTTGGAGACAGTTAAAAAGAAGTATATTCTCACTTGGTGGACATTGTAGTCACTGTGAAGTAGGATGTACTTCCACCAAAAATGTAGCTGAGACATTGAAACTGTGGTGTCATACGCCACTGAGAGGGTATGGAAAGGATTATTATGTATATAATGAGACTTACTGAAAAGAGCAGGACAGCTGTCAAGCATTCCAAAAATGGCTGGAAAGAGCCAGAAAAGAAAATTGGCTTATAGTTTTTAGGGTGGCTTGGGTGGGGCGGATGGGGGTTCTTATGCATGGTTTTTTTTTTTTATTTTTTTATTTTTTTTATAAACATATATGGTTTTGAACTTATTTCAGGTGGCAAAGAAAGAGCACTGGGCCTTATTATTTCTCTTGCTCAGAGGTACAGCTGAAGGGGAAGGGAGCAGGACGAGGCTTAAGAGCTGTCAGGAGATAGATAGATAGATAGATAGATAGATATATTCTTTATTACAATTACGCCCGTCATCATATGCCTGATGACTAAAATGTGCCATGTTTCATTTACTTGATTTTTATTTTATTTTATTTTATTTTTTTATTGTGGCATGTTAGTCATCATAAAATACATCATTAGGTTTTTTAGGGGTTTTGTTTTAATATTTTATTTATTTATTTGACACAAAGAGAGAGATCACAAGTAGGCAGAGAGGCAGGCAGAGAGAGGGGGGAAGCAGGCTCCCTGTTGAGCAGAGAGCCTGATGTGGGGCTTGATCCCAGGACCCTGAGATCATGACCTGGGCCAAAGGCAGAGACTTAACCCACTGAGCCACCCAGGTGCACCGCATCATTAGTTTTTGATGCAGTGTTCCAAGATTCATTACTGAAGTAAGCCATTATGATTTTCTGTGTGGCTGGTAACAGAACAGAAAATTCCGTTGAAAGTCCTATTCAAGAAAGTAGTAGTGTGTATTCTGAGAAGTAAAATGAGTGTATTGGTCATTATCAGTGAATTCTGGAACTCTGAACAGGTTAAGAAGTGTCTTGTTGATGCCTTGTATTGTGTTTCTATTATGTACAGGGACACATTTAGTGTGAATTTCTATTTTAGGTATCTGAGGCAAGAGATTCCCAGGATTCTTTACCCAAAAGGGTAAAGCCTTGTACAAGGAATGTTGCTTCTGTCGTAGGTTGGTCCAGTAAATGGCAGAATCTGTTAAGATGTGCAACTGGAGCTAATTTTTAATAAGGTCATTTGGTGCTAAGATAACTGTCTGAAGTTTGACCAGTTGCGCTGACATCCCAGCTAAGGGATGAAAAGCAGTAAATCTTCATTGAACTCCATACATGTTAGATACACAGATGGACTCTCTTTTTTGTTCACTCAGTTAAGATCAAAGGGCTCCCTAAGTAGTCAAGCAATCTGTGAGAGAAGTCACCTCCTCTAGCACTATGACAAGAGACTGAGTATAGGGGAGGCCACTTCTTCTCACAAGTAGGATATGCTAGGGGACTGAGGTTCAAATCTGTCCTGCCTCAGGCCATGTTGGGTTTGTAGGGTGCTGCTTTTATAGCCCAGAAAACTGGCTCTGGGGGGTGTGTGATTGTGGGCCCAGGACCTGGGAGAAGGAGTACCAATGTGTGGACAGCAGTCGTCACTCTAATTATATATAAGTTGGAGCTGAGGAGGGCAATTTCTTGCATCAGAAGTCCATGGGCAACTTAAGGCCATTATGGGGAGCCAGAGTCTCTAGTGCCACTTCCTAACAGCTCATGGGAGAAGAATGAGGTACAAACAAAGCAGTTGTAAGAGAGAGAGAGAGATGGAGCAGGAGATGACAGCTGGAAGGACTGTAACCCTGAACAACTCCTCAGTCCCATATTTATTAGATACAAGATAACAACCAACAAAGGAGAACAAGAAGGTTATAGGTTAGCCATAGGTCTTGTAGGTAAACAAGAAGGAGTGTGAGTTATATGTTGATCACAAGTCTTATAGGTAAACAAGAAGAATAGTAAGTTGTGTCTAGTCAAGCAGTATGGAATTTGTTGAGCAAGTGCACTTAAATAGATTACCTGAAAAAGGGAAGCAGGTGGTGTTCCACCCTGAGTGAGCCAGGTATCCCCAGCTTCTCAGCTTCAAGGACATATATCATCTTTTCCACCATGAGCCTGATGCTAGGACATATTTTTCTCAAGGTCATCTTTAAGCATGCTTGCATGACCAGTACAACTCCTCATTGGTTATATTTTAAGCAGTATTTTGAGGGACAGTTATATTTCCCCCTTCTTGTTTGTGTAGAAGTAGGAAGGTCAATTTTGCAACTTCTTGATCCATTAGTTGTCAGAAGGATTTTCGTACACATCTGAGGCCTAAGCATAAAAAGATTATACCAATAAAAAAATTATCATTCCACCTCTAATGACAAGACCAGTTTGTTTGATCCAACCAAAAAGGTTTAGATCAGACAGAATATCACTAATCATTTGTGCAAAACTCACTTCTGGAACTGATTGTAATGATGAGCTAGTAATGCCTTGAATAGTGTCTTGAAGCTGTTTGATATCCAAAGTCAAATTATCACCATTATGACTGATAATATGATGGCAAATTCTGATTTATTATAGGCATAGAGAGTAATACGGAAGGAAGAAAATTCCAATCACATAAAAGGTGGAAGCTAAGCTTTATATTTTGAAGGTTATCTCCTATATATATATCATCTGATCCTAAATCAGAGATTTATTCATTTAATCTTTGATCTATGATTATTTATTGATTCCAGGCCTTGCTAGCATTCTCCTGCCAGATTTGTATAAATTGCATAGCTTCTACAGTCTGACGCAAGGCCATTCCAGCCGTTGTAGCTGTGGTAGTAATGGCTATATTTCCTCAAGTAGCTGCTACAAGCAGCCCAAGAAACCTTTTTTATTCTACAGATCTTCTACAGTCCTTCAAAACTGTTAAAAGTACATGAATATCTGGAGAGCTTTCCCAAACATGGTGCTGTTTTACCAGTAACCAGATCTATTTTTCTTTTAACTATGAGAATAATAGAATTATCTGTGTAAGCATTCTTATCCACGCACGTGAACATTTTACATTTGGGACAGTATATTTCTCTTTTGTTATGATTGAAAGTCATTTTTCTGATAACAAAAACATAAGGATCTTTAACACATGCTCTTACCCATTCTTCTCTATCAGGGAAAAGGTGAATGTATAATGATTGGACTGATAAATGTAAGAGCTCTTCCAAACTCTTAGGTGATTTAAAGCAGTGGTGACCTTCCATAAAATATTTTGTCTTTTATGATAATCAACAAAAGGGGATGGCACCAAAAGTCCTTGCCCATGTCAGGCTAGAGATGCATTTCCCTGAGTAGAGGCTTGTGGTAAGGTAAGATGATCAGAAACTTGCCATTTTAAGTTCTGATGAGAGGAGCACGATCTCCCAGTGCAATTGGTGCCTTCCATCCCCTTAGGGGACCAGTCTCATACAATTTTGTAAGAATCATTAATACTGGGGTGAGAAGCTCCACAATCCTCCCATAAAGGATGAACTCCCTTTTGGTCCACATCTGAATTAATTTGCATTTGAGCACAGAGGGTGATGCTGTGCTATAGCTAGTACCCCAATCCCGATATTCATTGGCATGGAATCCTTTAGTAGAAAGTAAATGTAACTGAACTTTATTCAGACTATTATTAATAGGAGAGGCTACCAACCATCTTTGATCATCATTCCAGGGATAAAACAACTGGAATGATTGCTGATACATTTTGGTCTATTTTGATATCTCAAGGTAAGATTAATGTTTATGCCCTCCTCTTGGGGCAATGATGGCAATCTAGGATCCAATAGTCCAGGTACCCATCTTAAGGCATTCAAATAAATTGGTATTATATCTTCTCCCCACTCTACTGGATGGAGTAGGGGAAGATTGGGTATACATGACCAATAAAGTGAAGCTATCTATTTGTGCATAACATCCAGGAAGACCTACAGCTACGGTGATGAGGGCCATGATAGTTACCACCATGTTGCTAGAGGTAAATGGGCCCTGTTGATTCTACAGAACTTCCTCTGCTTTCATTGCCAATTTCTTTATCTGACCCCATGTTGTAATCTTCTCTCTATTCATCCCTGGTGTTTTGATTTTGGTGTTCTGTAGCATGAGCCCCTCAAAGTGGATGATCAGTGAGGTGGGTACGAATCCAAATTTTTTCCTCTTGCTCATGACAAACCTTTATGAAATAAGAAGTCACTCATATCGGCTTTACAGCTTCATGACGTAATACACACGCATATCTTTTCTCTCTGGTAAGTTACTGGGGAGCCATTGATTAGAAGTAATATTTTTCCACCAGATTGGGGGATATAGATTGTCTTTTTTTTGTTGTTCACCAAAATGTCTTTCTACTGCTGCAGTGTTTTGTTTTTATCATCATGATTCAAAAAATTAAGAATCAATAAAAGTTGTGCTAGTATTTCTTGAGGAGGAACTTGTATTCCCCCCTTTTGCTTGTAAAGCTGTAATTTTAATATTTGATTAACCCGCTCTACAATATGTATTGGCACCCTGTTTAAATTTAGTGGGAACTACAGATATAAGTGTAATTTGGACCACAGTATTAAAGCCATGAAGGTTGCCAATTGGTGCATGTCAGAAGATATTAGTTAATTTAGAACCCATATTCTATTATCTTTTCATTATATAAATTATTTTAGTAAATTTGGGTGTCTAATTTGTTCAAATTCTTTATCTGTTTCAGTTTTTGTTGTCATCTACCTCCTTCTCCAGTATCCAGGTTTCTTTTTTTCTTTTTCTTTTTCTTCCTTTCTGTCTTTCTTTTATTCCCCCAATTCCCCTCCTTCCCTCTCTTTCTTTCTTCCTTTCTTCTTTTCTTTCTTTCTTTCATTTGGCTAATGACTTATTTTGGGGGTTGGGATTCTCTTTATTTTGCTTGTATATGTTTATACCATCAGTGTTAGGGACGTCTCTTATGGCAAATAGTTTAATTAGTCCTTGGCTCCACACTAGGTGGGGCATGAGTATTTTCCTTACAACTCTGAGGGTCTGTATCTTTTTGGGTGATGGAAACATAAGCAGTAGAAGCAGCAAATGTATTTTTGTAGGATCGTAATGACCCACCCTCTTTTAGGAGTGTAACCTTAGCATACTATATAAAAACTGCTCTTCCAGGGACTCCTGGGTGGCTCAGTTGGTTAAGCAGCTATCTTAAGCTTGGCTCGTGATCCAAGCATCCTGGGATCGAGTCCCATATCGGGCTCCTTGCTCGGCAGGGAACCTGCTTCTCCCTCTGTCTCTGCCTGACTTTCTGCCTACTTGTGATCTCTCAATCTCTCTCTCTGACAAATAAATAAATAAAATCTTAAAAAAAAACCTGCTCTTCTATATGAGCAACCACATAGTGGACCACTGTATTGCACAAGAGACCAGCATTTTCCTTGAGTGCCACACAGGATGGAGCTAATGCTGGTTGATGCAGTCAACTAATGTTACCAGAGTTAAGAGTCATTCCCCTGAGTAGTCTTATATCAGACATGGCTTATGCAGGAATCAAGACACAATTAAATCTGAGATACACAGATAGGTGTGGGTCAAAAGACAGGAACCAGGGCCATTGTAATGAAGGCCCTAGTACCATATACCTGACCCTAAATTCCAATTAAAATTTTTGAAATTGAGAACTGAACACAGTGAAAAATATATTCAAAGTGACAGCAGAATAAAAACTGTTAACTGATTAAGTTAGTTAAATCTGTAATAGAGGCTTGGTTGGACTCAAGTAAATGCAGGACAAAGTCAAACGGGTCACCCCAAAAGCGCATGGGCAGGCAACAGATCTAATTAAGCCAGAGCAATAGAAGAAAGCCCCCCACCCAGTCATGGTAGTTTGTAGTCTAGACATCCTGCTTACAGAGCCAATTGTTGTAGGCACCCCATCATAAAAATTCCAAACCAATATCATTTCTTTTCTCTTTGTGGCCATTTTTATGCTTGGGTCACACCTTGTACAATGAGCACAGCTCATTATGTGAGTAACAAATTTTTTATTTTCTCTTTGTGTATGTGTGTGTGTGTGTGTGTGTGTACATATGGTTATCAGACTTGGCATATGAACCAAATTTTTGGTGAGATCCATCCTTTTTATGCGGAATGGCTACAACACAGTTCCTTTAAGGTAGGATCCAAGAATGTGCATTTTAAACAAGCCCCAGATAAAGTCAGTGATGTCCATAGATGACACTTAAGATAGCCAGATTCTAGAGTCGGTTTATTGTTTGGGGTCATAAAATATTGAATAAGTTTAGCTTTTTAAGGTAAATGTGCATGATATAATTTGTGGGGTAAATTTACATATATCTGCAATATATATTCATTTGAGAGAGAGGGAGCATGAGTGGAGGGAAGGGCAGAGGAAGAGAAAGAGAGAATCCTCAAGTAGACTACCCACCCAAGTGCAGAGTCTGGTGTAGGGCTCAATCTCAGGACGCTGAGATCTTGACATGATCCTAAATCCAGGTTTGGCCACCTAACCAGCTGAGCCACCCAGAACCCTCCACCCATTCAGTGTTTTATTAATCCAGGTATACAATATAGAGATCAACAATTCTATACATCATCCAGTGCTCATCATGACAAATGCATTCCTTAATCCTTATCACCTATATCACCCACCACATCTACCTCCACTCTAGTAGATATCAATTCATTCTCTACATTTAAAAATCTGTTTCTTGCTTTCTCTCTCTCTCTATATCTCCTTTTCTCCTTTGCTCTTTTTTTTTTTGTTTCTTAAATTCCACATATGATGGAAATCATATGGTATTTATCTTTGACATTTTAAAAATATTTTATTTATTTGTTTGACACACAGAGAGCACAAGAACAGGGAGCAGCAGGGGGAGAGAGAAGCAGTCTCCCCACTGGGCAGGGAGTTGGACATGGAGCTTGATTCCAGGACCTGGGATCATGACCTGAGCCAAAGGCAGATGCTTAACTGACTGAGCCACCCTGGCACACCTGACTGACTTATTTTGCTTAACATTGTATGTCCTAGCTCCACCCATGTTGTTGCAAGTGGTAAGTTTTCATTATTTTTCATACCTGAATGCTATGCCACTGTATATGCCACCTATTTTTTATCCATTCATCTATTGATGGGCACTTGTGCTGCTTCCATAATTTGGCTATTATAAATAATGCTGCTATAAACATAGGGGTGCATGTATCCCTCTGAGTTAGTGTTTTTGTAGTTTTGGGATAAATACCCAGTAGTGCAACTGCTGTAACCAAGGGTGGTTATATTATTAACTTTTTTGTTGATGTAGTACCAATAGTTTATTTTTGCTTAGTTTCCCTTGCCTTGGAAAATATATCTAGAAAATGTAGCTACAGCAAATGTCAAAGAAATTACTGCCTTTGCTCTCTTCTAAGATTTTTGTGATTTCAGGTCTCATATGTACATCATTAACACATTTTGAGTTTTTTTTTTTTTTTTTTTGTACTGTGTAATAAAGAAGTCCAGCATGTAGCTGCCCAGTTTCCCAAACACCATTTGTTAAAGAGGCGGTCTTTTTTCCATTGGATATTCTTTCCTGCTTTGTCAAAGATTAATTGGCCATGATAATTGTGGATTTATTTATGTATTTTCTGTTCTGTTCCATTGATCTGTGTGTCCATTTTTGTGCCAGTACCATACTGTTTTGATCCCTGCAACTTTGTAATATAACTTGAAGTCTGGAATGGTGATACCTGAAGCTTACTTTTCTTTTTCAAAATTACTATGTCCATTCAGGGTCTTTGTGCTTCCATATAAATTTTAAGGTTGATTTAGTTATGTGGAAAATGCTAGTGACATTTTGATAGGGATGTAGATTGCTTTGAGTAGTATAGACATTTTAGCCATATTTGTTCTTCCAATACATGAGCATGGAATGTCTTTCCATTTTTGTTGTGTCATCTTCAGTTTCTTTCATCAGTGCTTTATAGTTTTCAGAGTAGAGGTCTTTGACTGCTTTGGTTAGGATTATTCCTTGGTATCTTACTATTTTTGGTGCAATTGTAAATGGGATCATTGCTTTCTCTTTTTGCTCCTTTATCATTAATACATCAGAATGCAATAGATTTCTGTACACTGATTTTTTAATCTGAAACTTTCATGAATTTGTTTATGAGTTCTAGTAGTTTTTTCATGGAGTCTTTAGGATTTTCTATATAGAGTGTCATGTCATCAGCAAATAGTGAAAATTTACTTTCTTCATGCCAATTTGGACTTAGTTGCCAATTTGAATTTGCTTGCTAATTTGGATTTGGTATTT
Source organism: Mustela lutreola (assembly GCF_030435805.1). NCBI lineage: Eukaryota > Metazoa > Chordata > Mammalia > Carnivora > Mustelidae > Mustela > Mustela lutreola. The sequence goes on along the minus strand of NC_081290.1, from coordinate 206,002,168 downwards.
CTTTTGGTTGTCTGATTGCTGTGGCCAGGTCTTCAAGGGAAAGCACTCAGTTTTTTCTGCATTGAATGATGTTTTCTGTGGGTTTTTCATATATGGCCTTTTCATATATAGCCTTTATTATGTTGAGGTATACTCCCTCTAAACATATATTGTTGTAGTTCTTTTTTATTTTCTTTTCTTTCTTTTTTTTTTTATCATGAATGGATGTTTTACTTTGTCAAGTGCTTCATTTTTGGATCTATTAAAATGATCATATGGTTTTTATCCTTTCTCTAATTGATGTGATATATCATATTGATTGATTTGCCGATATTGGACTACTCTTTTATCCTGGGAATAAAATCCACTTAATTGTGGCAAATGACTTATTTTTATTTATATTTTTATTTCCTTTCTTCTGCTGGTTTGGAGTTTTCCTTGTTTTTCTTTTTCTAGCTCCTTTATGTATAAGGTTAGGTTTTTATTTGAAAAGTTTCTTGCTTCCTGAGGTTTTCCTGTATGGCTATTAACTCCCCTCTTAGAACCACTTTTGTTACATCTCAAAGGTCTTGGACAGTTGTGTTTTCATTTTCATCTTGTTCTATGTACTTTTTAAATTATTTAAATTCAACTACCCAAGTATAGTACATTGTTAGTTTTTGAAATAATTTTCAATGATTCATTAGTTGAATGTAATACCCATTGTCCATATACATTTCGATTTCTTCTTTAATTTCTTGGTTGACCCATTCATTGTTTAGTAGCATGTTATTTGTTTTTTTCAAATTTTTTCTTGTGATTGATTTCTCATTTCATACTGTTGTGTTCAGAAAAGATGCATGGTATGACTTTGATCTTTTTGAATCTCTTGTAACTTCTTTTGTGGCCAAATATGTAATCTATTCTAGAAAATGTTCCATCTGCACTTGAAAAGAATGTATATTCTGATGTTTTAGGATGGAGTGTTCTCAATATATCTTTGAAATATATCTGTTCTAAGGTTTCATTCAAAGCCACTCTTTCTTTGTTTATTTTCTCCTTGGATAATCTTTCCATCAATGTAACTAAGGTTTACAATCTCTTATTATTATTATATTACTACCTATTATTCATTTTATGTTTGTTATTAACTGTTTTATGTATTTGGATGCTCCTATGTCGGGCATAAATTTTACATAATGGTTTTACTATTTTTTTCAACTTGTTATATAAATTCCAGCTACTTTACATACTGTGCAATATTAGTCTCAGGTGTAGAACTTAGTAATTCATCACTTACATACAATGCCCTTGCTCATCAAAAGTGCTCTCCATAATTCCCATCCCCTGTTTCACCCCTCTACTGCCCACCACCCCTCCAGTAACCATCAGTTTGTTCTCTATAGTTAAGAGGTTTTTTTCCTGGTTTGCCTATTTTTCTCCACCGTACTCATTTGTTTTGTTTCTTAAATTCCACATGAGTGAAATCACGTGATACTTGTCTTTCTCTGACTGACTTATTTCACTTAATATAATACTCTCTAGCTCCATCAATGTCACTGAAAATGGCAGATATCATTCTTTTTATCATTGAGTAATATTCTATAGTATATACACATACTATAGAATATATATATATAGAATATATAGAATATATAGTGATATATATAGTGATATATATGAGAATATATATATATATATATATATCACTTCTTTTTCTTTTTTAAAGGCTTTATTTATTTATTTGAGAGAGAATGAGAAAGAGAGGGGGGGGTGCATGGAGGGGTGGTCAGAGGAAGAAGCAGATTCCCCACTAAGCAGGGTGCCCAATATGGGATTCAATCCTGGGACTCCAGAATCATGACCTGAGCTGAAGGCAGTTGCTTAACTAACTGAGCCACCCAGGCACCCCTACCACTTCTTTTTTATCTATTTTGTTGCAGTTCTTTTTTTTTTTTTTTTTTTGAACATGAATGGGTGTTTTATTTTGTCAAATGCTTTTTTTTTTTTTTCTATCTGCTATAAAAATCAGAGTGCATGCATTCCTCTGAATTAGTATGTTGTTTTTGGGTAGAGGAGTAATTACCTAGTAGTACAATAGCTGGATCATAAAGTAGTTATATTTTTAACTTTTCGAGAAACCTCAATTCTTTTCCATAGTGGTTGCACCAGTTTGCATTCTCACCAACAGTGTAATTGTCCCCCTTATTATTATATAGTGTCCTTCTTTGTCTCTTTTAACTGACTTTATTTTAAAATGTATTTTGTTTGAAATACATTTTATTTCAGAATGGCTACTCCAGCTCTTTGGACATCCATTTGCATGGTAAATATTTCTCTATCCCCTCACCTTCAATCTGCAGGTGTTTTTAGGTCTGAAATAAATCTCTTGTAGGCAGCATATAGATTTTTTTTTTTAATCCACCCTGTCATCCTATGTCTTTTGATTGGAACATTTAGCTCATTTACAGTCAAGGCAATTATTGATAAATAGGTATTTATTGCTATTTTGTTACTAGTTTTGTTGTTTTTGTAGTTTTTCCCTGATACTTTCTTATCTTTCTCTCACTGTTTGCTTGTTATCGTTGGTGGTATACTTGGGTCCCTAACTCTATTTTTTGCACATATGGTACTGTTTTAGATTTGTGTTTACCAGTCAGATTATATATAATATCTTCTGTATATAGTAGTCTATATTGAGCTGATGGATGCTTAATTTTGAAGTCATTCTTTACTCCTCCCCCTTCCACATTTAAGATATTTGGTATCATCTTTTATGTCCCTTTATTTTGTACTTCTTATTTTTATTACTCTTGCTTACATTTTTTGTTTTCTACAGAGTTGGCATTAACATTGCTTGGAGGGCTGGTTCAGTGATCATTAATTTTAACTTTTGTTTATCTGGGAAACTCTTTTTTAAGATTTTTTTTTTTAAATTTGACAGAGATCACAAGTAGGTAGAGAGGCAGGCAGAGAGAAGAGGAAGCAGGCTCCCTGCTCAGCAGAGATCTCAACATGGGGATCCATCTCAGCACCCTGGGACCATAACCTGAGCTGAAGGCAGAGGCTTTAACCCACTGAGCCATGCAGGTGCCCCTGTCTGGGAAACTCTTTATCTCTCCTTCTATTCTGAATTATAGCATTGCTGGGTAAAGTATTCTTGCCTGAAGATTTTCCACTTTCAGTACTTTGAATACATCACACCACTCCCTGTGGCCTGCAAAGTTTCTGCTGAAAAATCTTCACATAGCGTTAGAGGATTTTCTTGTGTGTAATTGTCTTCTTTTCTCTTGCAACCTTTAAAATTCTTTATCACTACTTTTTGTCACTTTAATTACTATATGTCTTAGTGTTAAACTTCTTGGATTGGATATGTTGGGGGATTTTTGGGCCTCCTGAATCTGGATCTCTGTTTCTCTCCCCAGATTTTGGAAGTTTTCAGCTATCATTTCTTTAAGTACATTTTCTGCCCCCTCTCTCTCATTTCTCCTTCTGGGATTGTTATAATGAGAATGTTGGTACATTTGATGGAGTCCCTGAATTCTCTAAATCTACTCTAATTTTGCAATATTTCTTTGTCTCTTACCTGTTGAGCTTGATTTACTTCCATTACTCTGTCTTCCAGGTCACCAATACATTCCTCTGCTTCCTGTAAACTAATGTTTATTCTATTTTTAATTTCATTTATTGAGTTCTTCATCTCTGATATGTTATTTTTTATCTCTTTGTCTGTGATCTCACTGATGTCCTCTACCCTTTTATGAAGCCCAGTGTTTATCTTTATTATCATTAGTTTAAATTATGTATCAGATATATTAATTATTTCTCTTTCACTTAGAACTCCTGAAGTGATTTTGTCTTGTTCTTTCACTTGGAACATATCTTTGTCTCCTTATTTTGTCAAATTCACTGTCTGTTTCTGTGTTGGGAAAGACAGCTGCATCTTTTATTTTTGAAAGTATTTGGCTTATAAAGATGAGATCCTATAGTTCCTGCAATGTGGTATTCCCTGTTCACCAGAACCTGGCACTTCAGAGGAGTCTCCTATGTGCATTGCTTGAATCCTGCTATTGTGTCTGAGTCCTTTTACTTTCCATCCAGACATCTACCCTTATTCTTTGCCTGTTTTGTGCTGTGCTTGGTCTCTGTGATATCAGTGAGGTTCAGGCAAGCTGGCTCTGGTATATGGGGCATGATAGCAGAAGGGCTCTGGGGTAAGTCTGTGTTTTTAGAAAAATTTGCACTGAGTCTATACCAGATCCCCACAGGCAGATGACCACTGGCAGCACAGCACACTGGGGTGGTGATGGCAGACAGAGACTTTTGGTTTCTGTGTGTGTGGTGGCTGGGCAGGGCATACATGTGGTGTTAACAAAATTTGCACTAATCCACTAATCATAAGTGATCCTCCCAAGTGTGGCAGCCAAGGGCATTGTACTGATAGTAGCTTAAAAGGACACACAGCATTAACAAAAATCGCATTGAGTCCAGGGCCAAAGGCAGCAGGCTTGGAGTGAGCAAGTCTTCAGGAAAACTGAGTCACACTGTTAGCAGGTTAGGTGCCAAGTGCCTGTGTAGCATCACTTCTTGCAGATGACCTTGCCTTTATGTTGGATTATGGGGGAGGAAAATGACACCTACCAGCTTCTTTGTTCCCAGAGAAGTCCCTCAACACATTCTGAAATCAGTATAAACAGATTTCCCTCCTGTTGTGCAAGCTATAGCTTCTATGTTGCATCTTCTCAGGCTGCCATCCCTTTAAGTGGAGTATCACTTGTCCTCTTGCCCTCAAGGCTCAAACAGCTGAGTCAGCTGACTTTTAAAACCCCAGAGTCCAAGGCCTGCTGTATATAAACTCACATAATCCAGCATCTCTGGCTTTCAAGGCCATATGCTATGGAGATTTATTTTTCCTGTGTTGGTTCCTTGGTACTTTCCCTTCTCTGAGTTGCACAGCTACTTCCCTTCTGTGAGCAGCTACTGACTATCATTTCTACTCTTTATAACCTCCCCAATGTGGCCTCTTTTCCATATTTGTTTATGGAGTTTGTTATATTAGCCTTCAGATCACTCTCCAATTTATTGACTTGAATGTGAAAAGTATCTACTTGTAAATATGGGACAGAAAAACCCAAGGATCTTCCCATTCTTCCATCTTTCTGGCAATCTATTATGAGTTTTTAAATCAAGAGAAAATATACTCCTAAATTAGGATTACCCAATTTTATAGTGGTTTCCTCTGTTAGCAGGAGGATTGGAGAGGAGAGGAGAGAAAGACTTAGGTAGATGCTAATGTATTCATTATGTTATTATTCTTTGTATGGTGGATTAATGGGCATTCTTTACTATTACTATTGAAATATAATTGACATACAATGTTATATTAGGTTTACATATATAACATATTGATTTAATAATTTTATGCATTACTCAGTGCTCACCATAATTAGAGTCACTACATGTTAACATAGGACATATTATAATATTATTGATTAGATTCACTATGCTGAACTTTTCATTTTTGTGATTTATTCAGTTTATAACTGGAAGTTTGTACTCTTAATTCCTTTTATAGATTTTATCCATCCCTCCACCACCCTACCTTCTGTCAACCACCAGTTGCTGTATTTAAGAATATCGTGGTTTTTGTTGTTGTTGTTGTTATTTATTTGCTTATTCATTTGTTTTGTTTTTTAAGATTCCACATATATGTGAAATAATATGGTATTTATCTTTTCAGTCTAATTTATTTCACTTAGTATAGTATCTCCTAATTCTATCCATGTTGTTACAAAGGGTGATAGCATGCTTTTTTATGAATAATATTCCTGTGTGTATGTGTGTGTGTGTGTGTGTACATACACATATCTTCTTTATTCAATGTCTATGTTTCTGTACCTTGGCTATTGTAAATACTGCAATAAACAATTAATGCATGTATCTTTTTGAATTACTGTTTTTGTTTCCCTTGGGTAAATAACCAGTAATAAAATTAATCATATGGTATTTCTGCTTTTGGTTTTTTGAGGAACCTTCATAGCCTTTTCCACAATTGTAACAGTTTACATTCCCAGAAACAGTGCACAAGAGTTCCCTTTTCTCCATATCCTCTCCAACAAATATTTCTTGTCTTTTTTATTTTAGTTATTCTGACAGGTATGAGGTAATAACTCATGGTGGTTCTGATTTGCATTTCTCTCTTAATGAATGATATTAAGCATATTTTCATGTGTCACTTGGCTGTCTATATGTCTTCTGTATAAAAATGTGTATTCAGGTCCTCTGCCCATAATCAGATGATGATGATGATGATGATTTTTCATGTCGAGTTGGGTAAGTTCTTTATATCTTTGGGATATTAACCCCTTATTGGATAGATCATTTGCAAATATGTTCTCCCATTGAGGATTGATAATTTTTTATTACATTTCACATATGTGTGTTGCTTATATTCTCTAGTGAAGTCAGATATCTGTTAAATTATAACATATAAAAATGTTAAATTAAAAAAAATATATGGGAGGTGTCTTGGTGGCTTGAGAATCTCTGGATTTCAGGCCAGCTCATGCTCTCAGGATCACGAGATCAGCCCTGTGTCAGGCTCTGTGCTGGGTGTACAGCCTTCTTAAGATTCCCTCTCTCCCTCTCTCTTCTGCCCCTCTCCCTGCCCATGCTCTCTCACTCATATATATGAAATCCATGCCTGAAATATAGCAAAAAACCAAAAGATTCTGGGTTTTATTTTTGTTAAAAATAGAGAAAATATACTCAAAGAATTAAATTTAGTTAGTGCCTACATTTGGAAGAAAATTAGCCTTTACTAATAGGAAGGTCCTGAAAAGCATGAGGACCCAGGGCACCTGTTGCAGTTGTAGGAAGAATGATAATTAGTGAAAGGGGTTAGGTCAAAGGATCCCCAAAGGAAAAGACTGAGTGTTCTGCATGCAAATAAAAAAGCATTTTCCAACCAGGTTTGCTTCCTAACACCAGTCCCATAAGACGATCAAATAACTTTGGGAAATGCTATATACCACATTTAACATTGACTCTTTATCTATTTTTTTTTTTTACAATATACCTTAACATTTTATAAACAATGAACATTAACATTTGTGAGAAACCCTACCCATCAGCAAACAAGAAATGAAAACCCATTTAGCTTTATTGAACTGAGCATTGCCAGTTTGACCACGAGGCTCTTTTCCCTACTAAGTGACAAGCTCACAACTTGTAGAACTGATTGTTTTGAGTTAATTTTTGAGAAAGGCTGGCTTATATAACTTAATTTAAAACTTGTAAAGGTGCAGGGCCACATGTCAGCCAGATAACTGAGGAGAGATGAAACAGCTTGGCTTCACCTGGGAAAGATTTAAACTTTGGTGAAGAACTGGTGAAGAACTTAAACTTAAACTTAAACTTTGAAAGTTAAATGAAGTATTGCATAGTTATCACATGTTATTTTATATATTAAAATTCCCCTACATACTTAAACTTGTGGAAATACAAACTTTGTGCTTCTGAAGGAAATATGTGCATATATGTGCATATAAATATATATGTGTAGCATCCTTTTCTGCTAAATGAACCAAAATCAATATGTAGCAAGCCATATCCTTTGTAAGTCTTAATTAGGGAATTTATATTGTTAAGGGGTTTGATGACCTGGGACAAAGAGTTCATCTGGTCAAGAATTTGGAGGAATGGAGGATGAGACAAGATGGTGAAGAATTAGGAAGCGCTGTTTCAACCAGTCCCCTAAAGTAAGCTGATTATCTACCAAAGAACTCTGATCACCCATGAAATCAGCCTGAGATTAAAATTATATACTTCTGGATCTCTACGGGAGCAGAAGATGCCAGTGGATGGGTAAAGCAGAGTGGGAATATCATATTTATATTGGAAGATAAAGAAAAGGGGGAGGGATCCACCAGAAGTGACCCATTGGAAAGTAATACCCCAATACTAGAGTGTCCTGTGATTGGGGACCAGCATTAACTTGGAGTGTGGTTGAAAGCACTCAAAAGGAGCAAAAGGTCTTAAGGGGAATTTGGTGGAATTGGGCAGCTGGGGACAAACTTAAGCCCACGGACCCAGGACAGACATGGCTGGTACTGAGCCAAAGAGACTAAAGTGAAGAAGCCAGGCCTCAGTACCTGAGCCACCGCCATGCTTGAGAGTGTCTGGGTGTCAGCACATGTGGGAGAATCTGGTGTGGATGCCAGCCGGCACTCTCTAGAACCAGAGCCTTTTGCACCCTGCATGTGCACTGTGCAACTGGGGTCTGAGTTGTGCTCTACACTCTCCCCTGAAAGAGGTCTGTGCAGGTTCTAGGAGGGCTCTCCAGGACCGGGAGAGTCTGAACACTTCCAGCCTGGGCCAACGTGAAAATCTCAGTGTGCTGTCTCTGGTTGGGACCTCTCTAACAGTCTGGACCTGCCCAGACAGCCATGGTGGGGGAAGCTGCTGGAAGACAGATCTCTGGACTTCTCATGGTTTGGGTAACATTGGGGTACAAGTGGGAGCTACTGTGACCCCTGAGATCATGACTGGGGATGTGCTCTGCCAGCAGCAGTGGCGGAATTTATTTGCTCTGGAGCACCCAGAGGGGAACAGACTGAGGCTTCTCTCTGAGACAGAGGTCTGGGTGTAGTTTGCTTTCCTAAAAACCTCCAAAGAACTGCCAAGAGCCCCCAAGGGGAGGGAAAAAAACCCAAAACTTGAGAGAACAAAAGCCAGAAAAACCAGTTTCCTCAGAGCCGAGCCCCCTGATTGGGGTCAGGAGGACTCAACTCTAGGAAGACTGCCTGAAAAACCAAGCGGCAAGACCTCCCCTAGAAAGCCAGCCCCCCCAACTCACACACACACACAAAACCCCGAGAAGACAACCACCACTACTTCATAGATACAACATTTATTTTTAATTCATTCCCAGTATTCTCATTCTTTTCAATTTTTAATTAATTTTTAACCTACTTACCATCAAAATGAGATTCTCAGTACAAATTCCACATAACCTTTTAACTTAAACTTTTTTGATACATATAACTGTGTTTTTCTTTTCTTTTTTTTTTACTTTTTAAAATATTCACATAGAGATAAGCTTCAACTTAATCCCCTTTCCTCAATCCATGCTACCCCTATATATAAACCAATTTTAATCCCCCTTTATATCAGGAAAGTTGAGTCCTTTAACAAAGATATCAAGATATATCTAAGAAGAACCAAAATAAAATTCCTTGCCCACACTGAGAATTTATAACCCCCCTCCCATCTTGTTCTTCTGCCAGTGTTTTTATTTTATGTATTTGTTTTTGTCCTGCTAATATCTAAATCTTATTTATACTTAGGGTTCATTTTGGCTCGGTTCTATCTTTTTTTTTTTTTTCTTATTTACTTTTGTTGGTCTTTTTGCTTGTCTCTTTTTGATTATATACTTTATAAATCTTACCTTTGGGGCCTATTGAGGCGGTCCTTCTCTTTTATGTTTTTTTCCCCTCTCTTTCTTTCTCACTCTATTTCTTTTTCTTTTTTTGTTTCTTTTTGGTGGAGACTCCCAATTGCTCAGAAGTGTTCCAGAGTGCACCTTACCTGCACCACAGTTGATACATTCAGCTACGCATCTCTTCAACCATCTCTCACCAAAATGAGTAGGAGGGAGAATGCCTAACAGAGGAAAAATTCAGAGACTGTGCCTTCTCCATCAGAGCTATTGGATATGGACATAAACAGTACGTTGGAAAGGAAATTCAGGCTAACAATTATCCAGGCAATAGCTAGGTTGGAGAAAGCCTTTAATGACAAAATGGAAGTGATTAGTGCAGAATTGACCAGGGAAGCCATCAGGGAAGATGTTAACAATGTTCTCAATGAGTTCCAATCTAATCTAAATTCTCTAACAGCTAGGGTAACTGAGGCAGAAGGTAGAATTAGTGATCAAGAGGGCAAAACAATAGAGGAAAAGGATCAGGAGGAGGCCTGGAAAAAACAGCTTAGAAAAAAAAAAAGAAGTCATGTAAAGAGAATTGGGGGAAAAAACTGATGTAATGAAACATTCCAAAGTCAGAATTATTGGAATCATTGAGCAGCAAGAGGAGAAAGAAAGAAGACTAGAGGATATAGTTGAACAAATTCTCCATGAAAATTTTCTCAATCTGGCTAATGGAACTGGCGTTCATGTCCTAGAGGCAAAAAGGTTTCCCCCAAAGATCATAGAATCTAGAAAGACCTTGAGACACTGGATTGTAAAAATAATGAATCATAACTTTAGACAGGAGCTCTGTAAAGCAGCTACAGGGAAGAGATTTCTTACATAGAGAAAAAGGCCCATCAGAATAATGTCAGACCTGACCAAAGAAACCATGGAAGTCAGAAAGGGATGGCAAGATGTATTCAGGGCACTAAATGAGAAGAACGTGCAGCCAAGAATACTTTATCCAGCAAGAATGACATTCAATGAGAATGGAGAGATAAAGTGCTTCCAAGACTGGCAAGGTTTAAAAGAGTATGTGACCACCAACCTGGCACTATAAGAAATAATAAGGACAGTTCTATAAAAGAGGAAAAAACCCATATTATCATTGAACAGAAATATATGGAGACAATCTATAGAAACAAAGACTTCACAGGTAACACAATGTCAATAAAAACATATCTCTCAATAATAACTCTCAATGTGAATGGCCTAAATGTGCCAACAAATGGCACAGGGTGGAAGATTGGATAAAATGACAGCACCCATCCATATGTTGTCTACAGAGACCCATTTTGAACCTAAGGATACATCCAGGCTGAAAGTGAAGGAATGGAGAACCATCTTTTATGCCAATAGGCCTTAAAAGAAGGCTGGGGTAGTGATTCTCATATCAGATAAATTAGATTTTAAACTAAGGACTGTAGTCAGAGATACAGAAGGACATTATATCATTTGTAAAGGGTCTATCCACCAAGAAGATCTAACAATTGTAAATATTTATGCCCCCAATATGGGAGCAGCCAATTACATAAGAAAACTGTTAATCAAGATAAGGAGTCATATTGATATGAATATATTAATAGTAGGAGATTGTAACACAACTCTCTGAGTAATAGAAAGATAATCCAAGCAGAAAATCAATAAACAGACAAGAACATTGAATGACACACTGGACCTGAAGGACCTCATAAATACATACAGAACATTTAACCCTAAAACAACAGAATACTCATTCTTTTCGAGTTCACATGGAACCATCTCCAGAATAGACCACATATTGGGTCACAAATCAGGGCTCAACTGAGACCAAAAGATTGAGATAATTCCCTGCATATTCTCAGATCACAACGCTTTGAAATGGGCTCAACCACAAGAAAAATATAAAAGGAATTCAAACACCTGGAAGTTAAAGACCACCTTGCTTAAGAACGCTTGGATCAATGAGGAAATCAAAGAGGAACTTCAAGAATTCATGGGAACCAATGACAATGAAAACACTTTGGTCAAAAACCTATGGCATACAGCAAAGGCCATCCTAAGGGGGGAGTACATAGCCATTGGAACCTCCCACAAAAAAATAGAAAAAAACAAAATACACCACCTATCTTTAACCTTAAAGAGCTGGAGAACCAACAGCAAAGTAAGCCAACCCCATGCACAAGAAGTGAAATAATCAAGATTAGAACAGAGATCAATGGGATAGAAACTAGAGATACAGAAGAATGCATCAATGAAACTAGATGCTCGTTTTTCTCAAAGAATCAATAATATCGATAAACCATTGGCCAAACTAACCCAAAAGAAAAGAGAGAAGGCCCAAATTAATAAAATTATGAACAAAAAGGGAAATATCACAAGTAACACCAAAGAAATAACAACAATCATCAGAAATTATTATCAACAGTTATATGCCAATAAGTTAAGCAACCTAGATGCATTCCTGGAAAATTATACACTTTCAAAACTAAACCAGGAAGAAATTGAAAACCTGAAAAGACTGATATCTAGTAATGAAATTGAAGCAGTGATCAAAAACCTTCCAAAAAAACAAGAGCCCAATACCTGACTGATTCCCTGAGGAATTCTACCAAACTTTAAAAGAAGAAATAATATCTATTCTCCTGAAACTGTTTCCAATAATTGAAGCAGAAAGAAAACTTTCAGACTCTATGAATCCAGCATTACCCTGATCCCCAAACCAGGCAAAGACCCCACCAAAAAGAATTTCAGACCAAAATCCCTAATGAATATAGATGCTAAGATTCTCAACAAGATCCTAGCTAATAGGATAGAACAGCACATTAAAAAGATTATTCACAATGACTAAGTGGGATTTACCCTGGGGTTTCAAGGGTGATTCAACATTCACAAATCAATCATTGTGATAGAACAAATCAATAAGAGAAGAGAGAAGAACCACATGATGCTCTCAATCAATGCATAAAAAGAATTTGGCAAGATACATCCATTCCTGGTTAAAACGCTTCAAAGTATAAGGATAGAGGTAATATTCCTCAGCTTCATCAATTCTATCTATGAAAGAACCACAGCAAATATCATCCTCCATGGGGAAAAGCTTGCAGCCTTCCCGTTGAGATCAGGAACACGACAAGAGGGACCACTCTCACCACTCTTGTTCAAAATAGTATTAGAAGTCCTACCAACAGCAATCAGACAACAAAGAGAAACAAAAGGTATCCAAATTGGCAATGAAGAAGTCAAACTCTCTCTCTTCGCAAATAATATGATACTTGGTATGGGAAACCCAAAAGACTTCACCTGCAAATTACTACAACTCATTCAGCAATTCAGTTTTGTGTCAGGATATAAAATCAATGTACAGAAATCAGTGGCTTTCTTATACACTAACAATGAAAATACAGAAAGGGAATTTAGAGAATTGATTCCATTTACTATAGCACTATAGCACCACAAACCATAAAATACCTGGGAATAAACCTAACCAAAGAGGTAAAGATCCATATTGGAGGAACTACAGAATACTCATGAAAGAAATTGAAAAAGACACAAAAATATGGAAGACCTTTCCATGCTCATGGATCAGAAGAATAAATATCATTAAAATGTCTATAGTGGGGGGAGGAGTCAAGATGGTGGAGAAGTAGCAGGCTGAGACTACTTCAGCTAGCCGGAGATCAGCTAGATAGCTTATCTAAAGATTGCAAACACATGAAAATCCATCGGCAGATCGAAGAGAAGAAGAACAGCAATTCTGGAAACAGAAAAACAACCACATTCTGAAAGGTAGGACCAGAGGAGAAGTGAATCCAAAGCGACGGGAAGATAGACCCTGGGGGGAGGGGCCATCTCCCGGCAAGGGGCAGAGCAACGGAGCACAAAATCAGGACTTTTAAAAGTCTGTTCCGCTGAGTGACATCGCACCAGAGGCTAAACCGGGGTGAAGCCCACGCAGGGTCAGCGTGGCCTAAGGTCCCGCAGGGTCACAGAAGGATCGGGGGTGTCTGAGTGTCGCAGAGCTTGCGGGTACTGGAACGGGAAAGCCGGCTACAGAGACAGAGCCGACAGTAAGCTCACAGCTCAGTGTTACCTTGAACTGGTCACAGGCTCGGTGAGCTTGGAGTGCGGCCGGAGGTCAGGCAGATGGGAGTAACTGGGCGCTGTTCTCTGAGGGCGCACTGAGGAGTGGGGTCCTGGGCTCTCGGCTCCTCTGGGCCGGAGACCAGGAGGCCGCCATTTGTATTCCAGTCCTCCGGAACTCTACAGAAAGCGATCAGGGAACAAAAGCTCCTAAAAGCAAACCCGAGCGGATTAATCACCCCAGCCCCTAATAAGGGTGGTGCAATTCTGCCTGGGGCAAAGACATTTGAGAATCACTAAAACCAAATGACAGAAAATAAAGAAGCTGAGGAAAAGAGGGACAAACAGCTACTGGACCACGAGGGGAGAATTCGAGAGATAGGTGACACCATAAGATGAAACAACATTAGAATAATTGGGATTCCAGAAGAAGAAGAAAAAGAGAGGGGAGCAGAGGGTATACTGGAGAGAATTATTGGGGAGAATTTCCCCAATATGGCAAAGGGAACAAGCATCAAAATTAAGGAGGTTCAGAGAGTACCCCTAAAATCAATAAGAATAGGCTCACACCCCGTCACCAATTAGTAAAATTTACAAGTCTCAGTGACAAAGAGAAAATCCTGAAAGCAGCCCGGGAAAAGAAGTCTGTAACATACAATGGTTAAAATATTAGATTGGCAGCTGACTTATCCACAGAGACCTGGCAGGCCAGAAAGAGCTGGCATGATATTTTCAGAGCACTAAACGAGAAAAACATGCAGCCAAGAATACTATATCCAGCTAGGCTATCATTGAAAATAGAAGGAGAGATGAAAAGCTTCCAGGACAAACAACAACTGAAAGAATTTGCAAACCCCAAACCAGCTCTACAGGAAATATTGAAAGGGGTCCTCTAAGCAAAGAGAGAGCCTACAAGTGGTAGATCAGAGAGGAACAGAGACTATATACAGTAACAGTCACCTTACAGGCAATACATTGGCACTAAATTCATATCTCTCAATAGTTACCCTGAATGTGAATGGGCTAAATGCCCCTGTCAAAAGACACAGGGTATCAGAATGGATAAAAAAACAAAACCCATCTATATGTTGCCTCCAAGAAACTCATTTTAAGCCCGAAGACACATCCCGATTAAAGTGAGGGGGTGGAAAATAATTTACCATGCTAATGGACATCAGAAGAAGGCAGGAGGGCCAATCCTTATATCAGATCACTTAGATTTTAAGCCAAAGACTATAATAAGAGATGAGGAAGGACACTATATCATACTCAAAGGGTCTGTCCAACAAGGAGATTTAACAATTTTAAATATCTATGCCCCCAACGTGGGAGCAAACAACTATATAAACCAATTAATAACAAAATCAAAGAAACACATCAACAATAATACAATAATAGTAGGGGACTTTAGCAAACACTCCCCTCACTGAAATGGACAGATCAACCAAGCAAAAGATCAGCAAGGAAATAAAGGCCTTAAACGACACACTGGACCAGACGGACATCACACATATATTCAGAACATTTCATCCCAAAGCAATAGAATACACATTCTTCTCTAGTGCACATGGAACATTCTCCAGAATAGATCACATCCTCGGTCCTAAATCAGGACTCAACCGGTAGCAAAAGATTGGGATCATTCCCTGCATATTTTCAGACCACAATGCTCTAAAGCTAGAACTCAACGACAAAAGGAAGTTTGAAAAGAACCCAATTACATGGAGACTAAACAGCATCCTTCTAAAGAATGAATGGGTCAACCGGGAAATTAAAGAAGAATTGAAAAAAATCATGGAAACAAATGATAATGAAAATACAATGGTTCAAAATCTGTGGGACACAACAAAGGCAGTCCTGAGAGGAAAATATATAGCGGGACAAGCCTTTCTCAAGAAACGAGAAAGGTCTCAGGTACACAACCTAACCCTACACCTAAAGGAGCTGGAGAAAGAACAAGAAAGAAACCCTAAGCCCAGCAGGAGAAGAGAAATCATAAAGATCAGAGCAGAAGTCAATAAAATAGAAACCAAAAAAACAATAGAACAAATCAACGAAACTAGGAGCTGGTTCTTTGAAAGAATTAATAAAATTAATAAACCCCTGGCGTGACTTATCAAAAAGAAAAGAGAAAGGACCCAAGTAAATAAAATCATGAATGAAAGAGGAGAGATCACAACTAACACCAAAGAAATACAAACTATTATAAGAACATACTATGAGCAACTCTACGCCAGCAAATTTGACAATCTGGAAGAATTGGTGCCTTCCTAGAAACATATAAACTACCACAACTGAACCAGGAGGAAATAGAAAGCCTGAACAGACCCATAACCAGTAAGGAGATTGAAACAGTCATTTAAAATCTCCAAACAAACAAAAGCCCAGGGCCAGATGGCTTCCCGGGGGAATTATACCAAACATTTAAAGAAGAACTAATTCCTATTCTCCTGAAACTGTTCCAAAAAATAGAAATGGAAGGAAAACTTCCAAACTCATTTTATGAGGCCAGCATCACCTTGATCCCCAAACCAGACAAGGATCCCATCAAAAAAGAGAGCTATAGACCTATATCCTTGATGAACACAGATGCAAAAATACTCAACAAAATACTAGCCAAAAGGATTCAACAGTACATTAAAAGGATTATTCACCACGACCAAGTGGGATTTATTCGAGGGCTGCAAGGTTGGTTCAACATCTGCAAATCAGTCAATGTGATACAACACATCAATAAAAGAAAGAACAAGAACCATATGATACTCTCAATAGATGCTGAAAAAGCATTTGACAAAGTACAGCATCCCTTCCTGATCAAAACTCTTCAAAGTGTAGGGATAGAGGGAACATACCTCAATATCATCAAAGCCATCTATGAAAAACCCACCGGAAATATCATTCTCAATGGAGAAAAACTGAAAGCTTTTCCGCTAAGGTCAGGAACACGGCAGGGATGTCCATTATCACCACTGCTATTCAACATAGTACTAGAGGTCCTAGCCTTAGCAATCAGACAGCAAAAGGAAATTAAAGGCATCCAAATTGGCAAAGAAGAAGTCAAATTATCACTCTTCGCAGATGATATGATACTATATGTGGAAAACCCAAAAGACTCGACTCCAAAACTGCTAGAACTTGTACAGGAATTCAGTAAAGTGTCAGGATATAAAATCTATGCACAGAAATCAGTTTCATTTCTCTACACCAACAGCAAGACAGAAGAAAGAGAAATTAAGGAGTCAATCCCATTTACAATTGCACCCAAAACCATAAGATACCTAGGAATAAACCTAACCAAAGAGACACAAAATCTATTCTCAGAAAACTATAAAGTACTCATGAAAGAAATTGAGGAAGACACAAAGAAATGGAAAAATGTTCCATATTCCTGGATTGGAAGAGTCAATATTGTGAAAATGTCTATGCTACCTAAAGCAATCTACACATTTAATGCAATTCCTATCAAAGTACCATCCATCTTTATCAAAGAAATGGAACAAATAATTCTAAAATTTATATGGAACCAGAAAAGACCTCGAATAGCCAAAGGGATATTGAAAAAGAAAGCCAACGTTGGTGGCATCACAATTCTGGACTTCAAGCTCTATTACAAAGCTGCTATCATCAAGACAGCATGGTACTGGCACAAAAACAGACACATAGATCAATGGAACAGAATAGAGAGCCCAGAAATAGACCCTCAAATCTATGGTCAACTAATCTTCGACAAAGCAGGAAAGAATGTCCAATGGAAAAAAGACAGCCTCTTCAATAAATGGTGCTGGGAAAATTGGACAGCCACATGCAGAAAAATGAAATTGGACCATTTCCTTACACCACACACAAAAATAGACTCAAAATGGATGAAGGACCTCAATGTGCGAAAGGAATCCATCAAAATCCTTGAGGAGCACACAGGCAGCAACCTCTTCGACCTCAGCTGCAGCAACATCTTCCTAGGAACAATGCCAAAGGCAAGGGAAGCAAGGGCAAAAATGAACTATTGGGATTTCATCAAGATCAAATCTTTTGCACAGCAAAGGAAACAGTTAACAAAATCAAAAGACAACTGACAGAATGGGAGAAGATATTTGCAAACGACATATCAGATAAAGGACTAGTGTCCAGAATCTATAAAGAACTTAGCAAACTCAACACCCAAAGAACAAATAATCCAATCAAGAAATGGGCAGAGGACATGAACAGACATTTCTGCAAAGAAAACATCCAGATGGTCAGCAGACACATGAAAAAGTGCTCTATATCACTCAGCATCAGGGAAATACAAATCAAAACCACAATGCGATATCACGTCACACCAGTCAGAATGGCTAAAATCAACAAGTCAGGAAATGACAGATGCTGGCGAGGATGCGGAGAAAGGGGAACCCTCCTACACTGTTGGTGGGAATGCAAGCTGGTGCAGCCACTCTGGAAAACAGCATGGAGGTTCCTCAAAATGTTGAAAATAGAACTGCCCTATGACCCAGCAATTGCACTATTGGGTATTTACCCTAAAGACACAAACGTAGTGATCCGAAGGGGCACGTGCACCCGAATGTTTATAGCAGCAATGTCCACAATAGCCAAACTATGGAAAGAACCTAGATGTCCATCAACAGATGAATGGATCAAGAAGAAGTGGTATATATACACAATGGAATACTATGCAGCCATCAAAAGAAATGAAATCTTGCCTTTTGCGACAACATGGATGGATCTAGAGCGTATCCTGCTTAGCGAAATAAGTCAAGCAGAGAAAGACAACTATCATATGATCTTCCTGATATGAGGAAGTGGTGATGCAACATGGGGGCTTAAGTGGGTAGGAGAAGAATCAATGAAACAAGATGGGATTGGGAGGGAGACAAACCATAAGTGACTCTTAATCTCACAAAACAAACTGAGGGTTGCTGGGGGGAGGGTGTTTGGGAGAAGGGGGTGGGATTATGGACATTGGGGAGGGTATGTGCTTTGGTGAGTGCTGTGAAGTGTGTAAACCTGGTGATTCACAGACCTGTACCCCTGGGGAAAAATATATGTTTATAAAAAATAAAAAATTTTAAAAAAAGGAAACAATTCTTAAAAAAAAAATGTCTATATTGCCTAGAGCAACCTATACTTTCAATGCCATTCTGATCAAATTTCCACTGGCATTTTTCAAAGAGCTCAAGAAAACAATCCTAAAATTCGTATGGAATCAGAAGAGACCCCAAATTGCAGATGTTTTACTAAATGGGTGTTGTTTATTAAGGAGGGCACTTGTGATGAGCACCGGGTGTTAGAATATCCAATAGGAAAAAGGTACAAATGGTGTTGGAAAAATGGACAACATGCAATAGAATAAAACTGGACCACTTTCTCACACCATACACAAAAATAAATTCAAAATGAATTAAATACATGAGTGTGAGACCCAAGAACATAAAAATCTTTGAAGAGAACACAGTAATATCTCAGACATTTTTAATAGCAACATTTTTCTAGATATATCTTATGCGGTTAGAGAAATAAAAGTAAAAATAAACTATATGGACTATATCAACATAAAAGGCTTCTGCACAGTAAAGGAAACAATGAACAAAACTAAAAGGCAGCCCATTGAATGGGATAACATATTTGCAAATTACATATTCAATAAATTGTTACAATCCCAAATACATAAAGAAATTATCAAACTCAGTACTCCCAAACCAAATAATCCAATTAAAGTTATGCAGAAGACATGAACAGACATCTCTAAAGAAGATATCCAGATGACCAGCAGACACATTAAAAGATGCTCAACATCATTCATTATCAGTGAAATGCAAATCAAAAAACAGTGAAATATCACCTCACACCTGTTAGAATGGCTAAAATCCAAAACACAAAAAACAAGTGCTTTCAAGGATGTGGAGGAAAAGGAACCTTCTTAAACTGTTGGTGGGAATGCAAACTGGTGCAGCTACTGTAGAAATCACTGTGGAAGTTCCTCAAGAAGTTTAAAATAGAGCCACCCTAAAATTGAGTAATCACACTACTGAGATTTAACTCTGAAGTACTAAAACACTAATTCAAAGGGAAATATGCACCCCTATGTTTAGTCAAATTATGGAAACACTCCAAGTGTCCATTTATATAAGAATGAATAAAGCAGAAGTCTTATATATATTATATACATATATGTATATAATATATATATATAAAACTTCTGCTATTTATATATATATATATATATATATAGAGAGAGAGAGAGAGAGAGAGAGAGAGAGAGTATAATGCCAGTCAAATGAAATATCCCAGCCAGAGACATATACTATATGATTTCTCTCATCTGTGGAACTTAAGAAGCAAACAAATGAGAAAAAAAAATAAAGGAGAGAGAGAGAGAGAGAGAGAAATATAGAGACTCTAAAATGTAGAGAACAAACTAATTACTACCAGAGGGGAGGTGTGTGGGGGATAGGTGATATAGGTGATGGGGATTAAGCATTTGTTGTGATGAGCACTGGGCAATGTATAGAATTGTGGAATCACTATATTGTACATCTGAAACTAATATAACATTGTATAGTTATATGAGTGTCATGAAACTATATTAGAACTAAAATAAATAATAAAAAAGAAATATGTGAATGTGAAATAAAAACATTTTTATTCTTAAAAAAATTACATTTTTTTTTTCAGAATACTCAGTTGCATATTAAATGCCAGGATGTAAGAACATCCTTTTCAAACCCTGTCTTCAAGCTGCTGTTTTAAAATATCCTCAAATATTTGCATATAACATTCAGTGCTCCATGCAATCCATGCCATCCTTAATACCCATCACCAGGCTCAACCATTACCCAGCCTCCTCCCATCTAAAACCCTACATTTGTTTCGTGGAGTCCACAGTCTCTCATGGTTCATCTCCCACTATGATTTCTCCCCCTTTATTTTTCCCTTCTCCTAATGTCCTCCAAGCTATTCCTTATGTTCCACAAATAAGTGAAACCATATGATAATTGGCTTTCTCTGCTTGATTTATTTCACTTAGCATAATCTCTTCTAGTCCCATCCTGGTTTTTTTTAGACCAATATCACTGATGAATATGGATGCTAAGATTCTCAACAAGATCCTAGCCAACAGGATCCAACAGCACATTAAAAAGATTTTCCACCATGATCAGGTGGGATTCATCCCTGGGCTACAAGGATGGTTCAACATTCGCAAATCAATCAATGTGATAAAACAAATTGATTTGAGAAGACAGAAGAACCACATGGTCCTCTCAATTGATGCAGAAAAAGCATTTGACAAAATCCAGCATCCGTTCCTGATTAAAACGCTTCAAAGTATAGGGATAGAGGGAACATTCCTGAACCTCATCAAATATATCTATGAAAGACCCACAGCAAATATCATCCTCAATGGGAAAAATCTTGCAGCCTTCCCGTTGAGATCAGGAACAAGACAAGGACACCCACTTTCACCACTCTTGTTCAACATAGTATTAGAAGTCCTGGCAACAGCAATCAGACAACAAAGAGAAATAAAAGGTATCCAAATTGGCAATGAAGAAGTCAAACTCTCTCTCTTCACAGATGACATAATTCTTTATATGGAAAACCCAAAATACTCCATCCCCAAACTACTAGAACTCATACAGCAATTCAGCAACGTGGCAGGATACAAAGTCAATGTGCAGAAATCAGTGGCTTTCTTATACACTAACAATGAAAATACAGAAAGGGAAATTAGAGAATTGATTCCATTTACTATAGCACCAAGAACCATAAGATACCTGGGAATAAACCTAACCAAAGAGGTAAAGGATCTGTACTCGAGGAACTACAGAACACTCATGAAAGAAATTGAAGAAGACAGAAAAAGATGGAAGACCATTCCATGCTCTTGGATCGGAAGAATAAACATTGTTAAAATGTTTATACTGCCTAGAGCAATATATAGTCCCATCCATGTTAATCCCAAAGTTGGTATTCATCCTTTCTGATGGCTGAGTAATATTCCATTGTATATATTAAATATTGGACTTTTATCACTCATTTAGTAAGTAATTAAAATATTTTTATTTTAAAAAGCTTCTATTACAAAAAATAAAAAATCTGCAGGTGGTGATGGTCTCATTTTTTAAGAAAAACCCCACAACTTGCTTTTGTATACTGTTATATATTGATCACTTACATAGTTGGTAGATTCTTCTCTTTGGAAATTCAGCATTCTCTGAGAATTGCCACACTAGTGTCCATAATGATATACTGCATATATATTAATACTGTGCTCCTTTCACCCAGAGAACACAAAATTGACTTCCAGAATGGAGCCTGAGCTAGATCTCTGCTCCCGTCCCTTTAGTTGGACATATCTGTAAGGAAAAAAAAAAATGTGCATAAGTGGTCTTACATGGGACACTTGTTAAAATACAGATTATTGGACTGCATGTGAGGTCTAATTAGTTAGAATCTCTAATGGTTAGAACTTTTAGAACTTTTAACTAAACATTAAATTTGGAATCAGCATTCCACTTGTCCAGAGAATGAGATTCGGAAACCACTTCTCTTAATAGAAAAAAAAAAAAAAATGAAAAAGTCAGTACCTTCATTCATTTGTTTGTTAACTAACTAATTTATTTATCTATTTATTTACTCATTTATTGATTTATTCATTCATTCAATCAGTCATGTAGAGCTCCTTATGTGTCAAAACCTTGAGAAGTGAACAAGACACAATTCCTGATCTCAAGAACCACCAACCTACATACATCAATATATTTAAAGCTACTCAACCAGTAACTGTAAAGTACAAGGATGGACAATATTCTGTGGAAATCCCTAAGTTTAAAGTAATCTAGCTTCACAATAGAGAAAATATTTGAACTGGGAGATAGAGGATGATGAGTAAAAATTTACCAATGAAGAAAATGTTGACTATACAGAGAAAAAGAATAGCATTGAGTGGTGAAAGTTTCTAAGGTTTAAGGAATGGCAGGAAATTTAGGTAGCTAGAGTAATGGATAAATGGTTAGGGAGATGTAGCAGAAGTTAAATTTGAATAGATAATTAAAAAACAGAAGTGTCATGCTATAAATTGGTCCTTTATCTTGATGGGGAGTCAACTAAGGTTCTTAAAGTATGCTTTAATTGAGCATTCTGCTTTTGAGATAGTAAATATCCTAGAATTATGGAAGGGAGAATTAAGAGTGAAAAACTTGAAAAGGAAGGCAGCTCATGATCATGATTCTCCTCTCACTCTTTCTATTTTTTTTCTTCTCTTTTCTTTTCTTTAAATTCTTTATTTTTTTACTTTTTTATTTTTTCAGTGTAACAGTATTCATTATTTTTTGCAGCACACCCAGTGCTCCATGCAATCCATGCCCTCTCCAATACCCACCACCTGGTTCCCCCAACTTATCAACCCCCAGCCCTTCAAAACCCTCAGATTGTTTTTCAGAGTCCATAGTCTCTCATGGTTCACCTCCCCTTCCAATTTTCCCCCGCTCCCTTCTCCTCTCTAACTCCCCTTGTCCTACATGCTATTTGTTATGCTCCACAAATAAATGAAAGCATATGATAATTGACTCTCTCTTCTTGACTTATTTCACTCAGCATAATCTATTCCCATCCATGTTGCTACAAAAGTTGGGTATTCATCCCTTCTGATGGAGGCATAATACTCCATAGTGTATATGGACCACATCTTCCTTATCCATTCCTCCATTGAAGGGCATCTTGGTTCTTTCCACAGTTTAGCGACCGTGGCCATTGCTGCTATGAATATTGGGGTACAGATGGACCTTATTTTCACATCTGTATCTTTGGGGTAAATACCCAAGAGTGCAATTAATAGCAGGGTCATAGGGAAGTTCTATTTTTAATTTCTTGAGGAATCTCCACACTGTTCTCCAACGTGGCTGCATCAACTTGCATTCCCACCAACAGTGTAAGAAGATTCCCCTTTCTCACATCCTCTCCAACACATGTTGTTTCCTGTCTTGCTAATTTAGGCCATTCTAACTGGTGTAAGGTGGTATCTCAATGTGATCAGGAACACAAGGATGCCTACTTTCACCACTCTTGTTCAACATAGTATTATAAGTCCTGGCAACAGCAATCAGACAACAAAGAGAAATAAAAGGTATCCAAATTGGCAATGAAGAATTAAAATTCTCTCTCTTCACAGATGACATGATTCTTTATATGGAAAACCCAAAATACTCCATCCCCAACCTACTAGAACTCATACAGCAATTCAGCAATGTGGAAGGATACAAAGTCATGTACAGAAATCAGTGGCCTTCTTATACACTAACAATGAAAATACAGAAAGGGAAATTAGAGAATTGATTCCATTTACTATAGCACCAAAAACTATAAGATACCGGAAAATAAACCTAACCAAAGAGGTAAAAGATGTGTATTTGAGGAGCTACAGAACACTCAAGAAAGAAATTGAAGAAGACACAAAAAAATGGAAGACCATTCCATGCTCTTGGATCAGAAGAATAAACATTGTTAAAATGTCTATACTGCCTAGAGCAATCTATACTTTTATTGCCATCCTGATCAAAATTCCACTGATATTTTTCAAAGAGCTCGAACAAATAATCAAAAAATTTGTATGGAATCAGAAGAGATCCCGAATTGCTAAGGAAATGTTGAAAAACAAAAATAAAACAGGAGGCAACATGCTACCTGATTTCAAGCGTTACTACAAAGCTGTGATCACCAAGACAGCATGGTACTGGCATAAATATAGACATATAGAGCAGTGGAACAGAGTTGAAAGCCCAGATATGGACCCTCAACTCTATGGTCAAATAATCTTCGACAAAATGAGAAAAAATATACAGTGGTAAAAGGACAGTCTCTTCAATAATTGGTGCTGGGAAAACTGGACAGCTATATGTAGAAGAATGAAACTAGACCATTCTCTTACACCGTACACAAAGATAAACTCAAATGGATAAAAGACCTCAATGTGAGACAAGAATCCATGAGAATTCTAGAGGAGAACATAGGCAGTAATCTCTTCGATATCAGCCACAGCAACTTCTTTCAAGATATGTCTCCAAAGGCAAAGGAAACAAAAGAGAAAATAAACTTTTGGGACTTCATCAAAATCAAAAGCTTCTGCACAGCAAAGGAAACAGTCAAGAAAACAAAGAGGCAACTCACGGAATGGGAGAAGATATTTGCAAATGACAGTACAGACAAAAGGTTGATATCCAGGAGCTATAATGAACTCCTCAAACTTAACACACACAAAATAGACAATCATATCAAAAAATGGGCAGAAGATACGGACAGACCCTTCTCCAATAAAGACATACAAATGGCTATCAGACACATGAAAAAATGTTCATAATCACTAGCCATCAGGGAGATTTAAATTAAAACTACATTGAGATATCACCTTACACCAGTTAGAATGGTCAAAATTAGCAAGACAGGAAACAACATGTGTTGGAGGGGATGTGGAGAAAGGGGAACCCTCTTCCACTGTTGGTGGGAATGCAAGTTGATGCAGCCTCTTTGGAGAACAGTGTGGAGATTCCTCAAGAATTAAAAATAGAGCCTCCTTATAACCCTGCCATTGCACTAGTGGGTATTGACCCCAAAGATACAGATGTAATGAAAAGAAGGGCCATCTGTACCCCAATGGGGTAGAGCAGCAATGGCCACAGTCGCCAAACTGTGGAAAGAACAAGATGCCCTTCAACAGACGAAAAGATAAGGAAGATGTGGTCCACATACACTATGGAGTATTATGCCTCCATCAGAAAGGATGAATACCCAACTTTTGTAGCAACATGGACGGCACTGGAAGAGATTATGCTGAGTGAAATAAGTCAAGCAGAGAAAGTCAATTATCATATGGTTTCACTTATTTGTGGAGTATAACAAATAGCATGGAGGACATGGGGAGTTAGAGGGGAGAAGGGAGTTGGGGGAAATTGGAAGGAGAGTTGAACTATGAGAGACTATGGACTCTGAAAACAATTTGAGGGTTTTTAAGTGGTGGGTGGTGGGAGGTTGTGGTACCAGGTGGTGGGTATTATAGAAGGCACGGATTGTATCTAGCACTGGGTGTGGTGCAAAAATAAAGAATACTGTTATGCTGAAACTATTAAAAAAATAAATAAGTAAAATAAAAAAAATAAATAAACAATTT
This sequence comes from Mustela lutreola, assembly GCF_030435805.1. Lineage (NCBI taxonomy): Eukaryota > Metazoa > Chordata > Mammalia > Carnivora > Mustelidae > Mustela > Mustela lutreola. The sequence continues at coordinate 205,976,522 of NC_081290.1, read as the reverse complement.
TAATTTCTTTAATAATCGACATCACCTATTATAGATATAATATACAATATCTGATAGTATTATAGATATGTTTATTGACTCACTATAATTAAAATTATAATGCATACTGCAAGAAATTTAAGAACCTGTAAAATATATCAAATGACATATATGAGATGAGTGTCCTTCCTACATCCATAGTTGTAATTATTAATTGATTGAATAACTCTTTCCTACTGACCCTGGTTATCACCAAAAAATCTTTTAAAAAATCTGTTTGCATTTAGTATTCTTCCTCAGTAATTAAGAAATCTACAATACTGTCTTTAACTCTTTTTAATCTTCGAACATAAACTATCTTCTTTATCTGTTATTTTAATGGTTTAGTAGTTAAAAGTAGAAAATCAGTCAACTTTTAAAAAATAGTTAATAACCCTCAGTTTCTAATTCATTTAGTAGTAAAGGTGGATGTGGGTCTTGGCATATTTGGTTCCCCTGATAAGTGAACCAGAATCATTAGCCTATGATGTATGATTGACTACAGTAGGTTGGATAATATCCTGTATCACTCCTTATCATTACCTACAAAGTGAAACAAGGTTGAATAACAACAACAGAAGTTTGATCTTTGAAGCCCTTCATGTAGCTGGGTCAAAACTTAGTAAGTTGAAATTATGTTCCTATGTGTCTGTGAGCCTTTCAGTAGAATAAAAGGGTGTCTCTAAATGAGGGTGTGCTGGCATTTGGAGATGACAATTTCTTGTTGTACAATACTGTCCTTCATGTTGCTGTATGTTTTGCCTCTCCCAGCTCTTATCCTCTGAAACCAGTCGTGTCTCAGTTTCTGTAAAAATCCCAAAGTCCACCGACTTCAATTTTTATGTTGCAGACATGATAAAAAGGAAGTGTTATATTATGTCAATAGTGTTCTCAACAATATGTGTGAGATGTCTAATGAACTAGCTTATATATCTAGCCCCATACTTTTATCAGGATTACTGAAAATAAGCATCAACTCCGATTGTATGGTGGACAAAGTTGTGTGTTCTGAGGATAATCAAAAATAGATTCAAATTTGGGGCACCTGGGTGGCTCAGTGGGTTAAGCCGCTGCCTTCGGCTCAGGTCATGATCTCAGGGTCCTGGGATCAAGTCCCCCATTGGGATCTCTGCTCAGTGAGGAGCCTGCTTCCTTCTCTCTCTGCCTACGTGTGATCTTTCTCTGTCAAATAAATAAAATCTTAAAATTTATTTTCAAATAAAATTTATGAAAACTTCAAGGGCTTTGATAGATGAGTCATTCACATGCTTACATTGTTATCTTAAACTGAGTCTATAGATTCATGCTCTTTTTGTTATCTAGCACACCATCACTGCAATGTTGTGTTAGAATAAATAACTGATTATAGTAAGAGGAATGGTTTCTATAAGGTTAATTGTGAGGTGGCTGAGATATATTTTGGTTGATAAAGGACATGGAAAAAAATAAAATTTAATGATGGAAGCTGAACATATTGAAAGTGTCTCCTCCACCCATCCCCATGTAGGTTTAAAGAACTAAACAGTCATTGTAACCATGGTGAAGAGTTAAAAGACAATATATTTTACACATTTCTTCTCTGGGAAGCTGTTTTTACCTGTTCTTTGTTAGACTTGGGGGCTGCCTAGTTACAGCAATAAAACAGTTTCTAATATTTATGGACCTCTGGGTTCAGCTTTTTATTTCTGTTAGTGCCATGTGCCTCTTATTTGGCTGCCCTCCAGGGGGAGCTTCTGGTTTCATTCAGCCTCAACCTTCATGTAGAACTCAGTGCTCTGAAGCTTTGCCCCCTAAAGTAAACCTCCTCCATGAAACACTGAGAAAGAGAGATTGTAATAAAGATTCCATGTGTGACTGAGAAGTAAAGTTTACATCTTACACCACAGAACAGTGCAAAAAAATTATTATGATTCCCCACTTGATGTTTTTGTTTTCATCCAAAGTCTCTTATTTAATGACCAAACATTAGGATTTCTCTTTTTATTCATGCCTTTCATATCTCTGTTTTTGTCAAACAACCCATATGAAAACACTGTTTTCAAATTTGTAAACAACGTTTTGCCAAACAAACAAAAAACCCTCTATATTTATTAGGGTCCTCTCTTTTTATACAGTGGTTCAACATCCATCTAATCTTTTTATTTTCAATTCCTGTATAATTAATGTACAGTATTATATTAGCTTTGGTACAAAATAATGATTCAACAGTTTTAATGTTTCTTAGTGCCTGTAAGAGTAACCCATCATTTATTTCATCCATTCTCACACCCACTTCTCCTCTGATAACCATAAGTTTGTTCTTTATGATTAAGACTCTGTTCTTGTCTCTTTTTATTTTGGTTCTTTTTGTTTCTTAAATTCCACATATGTGTGAAATCCTATATTTGCCTTTCCTTGACACTGACTTACTTCAATTAGAATTATACACTCTAGATCCACCCTTGTCGCTGCAAATGGCAAAGAACTTATACAACTCAACAACAAAAAAAACAAATAATCTGATTAAACATGGGCAGAATACATGAAGAGACATATCTCCAAAGAAGACATACAAATGGACAACAGACACATGAAAAGATGATTGCCATCACTGTTCTTAAGGAAAATACAACTTAAAACAAAACAAAACAAAACACTTTGAGATATCACCTCATGTTTGCCAGAATGGTTAAAATTAAAACACACACACACACACACACACACACACACACACACACACACACAATAATTAGCAAGTGTTGGCAAGGATGTGGAGAAAAAAGAATCCTCATGCACTGTTTTTGGGAATGCAAAGTGGAGAATCATTGCGGAAGCAGTGTGGAAGTTCCTCAAAAAATTAAAAATAGAATTATCATATAACCCTGTAATTCCACTAATGGGTAATTACCCAAAGAATATGAAAACACTAACTGGGAAAAATATATACATCTCTATGCTTGCTACAGTATTATTTAAAATAGCCAAGTTATGAACAGAGCAGGGATGTCCATTATCACCACTGCTAGTCAACATAGTACTTGAAGTCCTAGCCTCAGCAATCAGACAACACAAAGAAATTAAAGGCATTCAAATCTGCAAAGAAGTCAAAATATCACTCTTTGCAGATGATATGATACTATATGTGGAAAATACAAAAGACTCCATTCCAAATCTGCTAGAACTCATACAAGAATTCAGTAAAGTGTCAAGATATAAAATCAATGCACAGAAATCAGTTACATTTCTTTACATGAACAAGACAGAAGAAAGAGAAATTAAGGAGTCAGTTCCATTTACGATTGCATCCAAAACCATAAGATACCTAGGAATGAACCTAACAAAAGAGGCAAATAATCTGTACTCAGAAAAATATAAAGTACTCATGAAAGAAATTGAGGAAGGCACAAAGAAATAGAAAAACGTTCCATGCTCCTGGATTGGAAGAACAAATATTGTGAACATGTCTAAGCTACCTAAAGCAATCTACACGTTTAATGCAATACCTATCAAAATTCCATCCATTTTTTTTCAAAGAAATGGAACAAATAATTCTAAAATTTATACAGAACCAGAAAAGACCTAGAGTAGCCAGAAGAATATTGAAAAAGAAAGCCAAAGTTGGTGGCATCACAATTCCAGACTTCAAGCTCTATTACAAAGCTATCAAGACAGTATGGCACTGGCACAAAAAATGGTGTATAGATCAGTGGAACAGAATAGAGAGCCCAGAAATAGGCCCTTAACTCTATGGTCACCTAATCTTTGACAAAGCGGGAAAGAATGCCCAATGGAAAAAAAGACAGTCTCTTTAACAAATGGTGTTAGGAAAATTGGACAGCCACATGCAGAAAAATGAAACTGGACCATTTCCTTACACCACACACAAAAATAGACTCCAAATGGATGAAAGACCTCAATGTGAGAAAGGAATCCATCAGAATCCTTGAGGAGAACACAGGAAGCAACCTCTTCAACATCAGCTGCAACAACTTCCTTCTAGGAACATCGCCAAAGGCAAGGGAAGCAAGGCCAAAAATAAACTATTGGGGACTTCATAAAGATCAAACGCTTTTGCACAGCAAAGGAAACAGTCAACAAAACCAAAAGACAACTGACAGAATGAGAAAAGATATGCGCAAATGACATCTCAGATAAAGGGCTAGTATCCAAAATCTGTAAATAACCTATCAAACTCAACACCCAAAGAACAAAAAATCCAATCAAGAAATCATAAGAAGACTTGAGCAGACATTTATGCAAAGAAGACATCCAGATGGCCAACAGACACATGAAAAAGTGCTCCAAATCACTCCGCATCAGGGAAATACCAATCAAAACCACAATGAGATACCACCTTACACCAGTCAGAATGACTAAAATTAACAAGTCAGGAAATGGCAGATGCTGGCGAGGATGAGGTGAAAGGGGTACCCTCCTACATTGCTGGTGGTAGTGCAAGCTGGTGCAGCCACTCTGGAGAACAGCATGGAGGTTCCTCAGAAAGTTGAAAATAGAGCTACCTTATGACCCAGCAATTGCACTATCGGGTGTTTACCCTAAAGATACAAACGTAGGGATCTGAAGGGGCATGTGCACCCAAACGTTAATAGCAGGAAGTTCCACAATAGCCAAACTATGGTAGGAACCTAGATGTCCATCAACAGGTGAATGGATAAAGAAGAGGTGATATATATATACACACACACATACACACACACACACACACACACACATGGAATACTATGCAGCCATCAAGAGAAATAAAATCTTGCCATTTGTGATGACATGGTTGCAACTAGAGGGTATTATGCTGAGCGAAATAAGTCAATCAGAGAAAGACAGTTATCATATGATCTCTCTGATATGAGGAAGTTGAGAGGCAGGGCAGGGGGATGAGGGTTAGGGAAGGAAAAATTGAAACAAGATGGGATTGGGAAGAAGACAAACCATAAGAGACTCTTAATCTGAGAAAACAAACTGAGGATTGCTAGGCATTGTGGGGTAGGGAGTGGGTTGTTGGGTTATGGATATTGGAGAGGGTATGTGCTATGGTAAGTGTTGTGAAATGTGTAAGCCTGATTATTCACACACCTGTACCCCTGAGGAAAATATTATATTACATGTTAATAAAAAGAACTTAAAAATAAAAAAAATTAAAAATGGACTCTGAAAAACAATCTGAGGGGTTTGAAGTGGTGGGGGAGGTGGGAGGTTGGGGTACGAGGTGGTGGGTATTGTAAATGAGGGCACGGATTGCATGGAGCACTGGGTGTGGTGAAAAAATAATGAATACTGTTATCCCGAAAATAAATAAAAAAATAAATTAAAAAAAGAAGTGAAATAATCAACATTAGAACAGATATAAATGAGATAGAAATTAGAGATACAGTAGAATGCATCAATGAAAATAGAAGCTGTTTTATAAAAAAATTAGTAAGATCAATACCATTGGCTGAACTAATCCAAAAGAAAAAAGAGAGGGGCAAAATTAATAAAATTATGAATGGAAGGGGAGAGATCATTACCAACACCAAGGAAATAGAAACAATAATCAGAAATTGTTATCAACACTTCTATACCAATAAGTTAAGCAACCTAGACAAAATGGATGCATTCCTGGAAACCTATAAACTTCCAAAACCAAATCAGGAAGAAATTGACAACCTGAATAGACCAATATCTAGTAAGGATATTGAAGCAGTGATCAAAAATCTCCCCAAAAACAAAAGACCAGGACCTGACTGATTCTCTGGGGAATACTACCCAACATTAAAAGAAGAAATAATACCTATTCTCCTGAAGCTGTTTCAATAACTGAAGCAGAAGGAAAACTTTCAGACTCTTTTTATGAAGCCAGCATTACCCTGATCCCCCAAACCAGGCATAGACCCCACCAAAAAGGAGAATTTCACACCAATATCCCTGATGAATATAGATGCTAAGATTCTCATTAAGATCTTAGCTAATAGGATCCAACAGTACATTAAAAGCATTATCCATCATGACCAGGTGGGATTTATCCATGGAATATGAGGATGATTCAACATTCACAAATCAATCAATGTGATAGAACAAGTCAACAAGAGAAGAGAGAAGAACTACATGATCCTCCCTACTGATGAAGAAAAGGCATTTGACAAGATACAACATCCGTTCCTGATTAAAATGCTTCAAAGTTTTTGAACTATGGAAAGAACCAAGATGCCCTTCAATGGACGAATGGATAAGGAAGATGTGGAATATATACACTATGGAGTATTGTGCCTCCATTAGAAAGGATGAATACCCAACTTTTGTAGCAACATGGACGGGACTGGAAGAGATTATGCTGAGTGAAATAAGTCAAGCAGAGAAAGTCAATTATATGGTTTCACTTATTTGTGGAGCATAACAAATAGCATGGAGGACACGGGGAGTTAGAGAGGAGAAGGGAGTTGGGGTAAATTGGAAGGGGAGGTGAATCATGAGAGACTATGGACTCTGAAAAACAATCTGAGACGTTTGAAGTGGCGGGGGGGTGGGAGGTTGGGGTACCAGGTGGTGGGTATTATAGAGGGCACGGATTGCATGGAGCACTAGGTGTGGTGAAAAAAAAATAATGAATACTGTTTGCTGAAAATAAATAAATAAATTTAATTTTAAAAAATGCTCCAAAGTATAGGGATAGAGGGAACATTCCTGAACTTCATAAAATCTATGAAAGACCCACAGCAAATATCATCTTCAATGAGGAAAAGCTGATAGCCATCCCTTTGAAATCTAGAAGATGACATGGATGCCCACTTTCACCACTCTTGTCAACATAGTATTAGAAGTCCTAGCAACAGCAAGTAGACAACAAAGAGAAAGAAAAGGTAATCAAACTGGCAATGAAGAAGTCAAACTCTCTCTCTTCACAAATGACATGATACTTTATATGGAAAACCCAAAAGACTCTACCCCAAACCACTAGAATTCATACAACAATTCAGTAATGTGGCAGGATAGAAAATCAATGTGCAGAAGTCAGTTGCTTTCTTATACACTAACAATAAAAATACAGAAAGGGAAATTAGAGAATCAATTCTATTTACTATAGCACCAAGAACCATAAAATACCTAGGAATAAACCTAACCAAACAGGTAAAGGATGTTTACTCAAGGACATACAGAACACTCATGAAAGAAATTGAAGAAGACACAAAAAGATGGAAGAACATTTCTTGCTCATTGATCGAAAAAAATAGACATTGTTAAAATGTCTATACTGCCTTGAGCAATCTTTATTTTCAATGCCATTCCAATCAAAATTCCACAGCACTTTTTGAAGAGCTGGAGCAAATAATCTTAAAACTTATATGGAACCAGAAGAGACCTGGAATTGCTTAGGAAATGTTGAAAAAGAAAAACAAAACTAGGGCATCATGTTACCTGATTTCAAGCTTTACTACAAAGCTATGATCAGCAAGACAGCATGGTACTGGCACAAATACAGAACACAGACCAGTGGAACAGAGTAGAGAGCCCAGATATGGACCTTCAACTCTATGGTCAAACAGTCTTTAAAAAGGCAGGAAGAAATATACAGTGGAAAAAAGACAGTGTCTTCAATAAATGGTGCTGGGAAAACTGGGCAGCTATATGTAGAAGAATGAAACTCGACCATTCTCTTACACTGTACACAAAGATAAACTCAAAATGGATAAAAGACCTCAACGTGAGAAAGGAATCCATCAGAATCTTAGAGGGGAACATAGGCAGTAACCTCTTCGATATCAGCCACAGCAACTTCTTTCAAGATATGTCTCCAAAGGCAAAGGAAACAAAAGCCAAGATGAACTTTTAGGACTTCATCAAAATCAAAAGCTTCTGCACAGCAAAGGAAATAGTCAAGAAAACAAAGAGGCAACCCATGGAATGGGAGAAGATATTTGCAAATGACAGTACAGACAAAAGGTTGATATCCAGGAGCTATAATGAACTCCTCAAACTCAACACACACAAAACAGACAATCATATCAAAAAATGGGCAGAAGATATGTACAGACACTTCTCCAATAAAGACATACAAATGGCTATCAGACACATGAAAAATTGTTCATCATCACTAGCCATCAGGGAGATTCAAATTAAAACTACATTGAGATATCACCTTACACCAGTTAGAATGGCCAAAATTAGCAAGACAGATACGTATGTGTTGGAGAATGCATATATTTTTTGAAAAAAATTAATGGCAGTAGTAAGTGCTTCCCATCCTTGGGGTGGGGGATAAAAAAAGCCATTATTTTAGACTAAAAACAGAAATGGAAAATAATATATTTTAAATAGTAGTGAAAGACTAACAGTCAACAAGTTTATTGGATTAAAAATTGTTTCCTATCATATTTCATAATTTTATGGAAGAGGGAAGTACTTCTTTACCTAGGGAGTTTTCGCCATTAATTACCAATGTTTTAGTATTTTTTTTTCATTTTATTATTATTTGGAATAGAAGGGAACAAAACTATCAATATTGTGATTACACTTATGATTTACTTAAATCAATATTTTATGATTGATTAGGTGCCTGTTGAGTGTTCCCTGTTTATAACACAGGTATCTATAAGTGTTAATACAGCTTTGTTTCATGATAAAGCACTCCAAAATCAGTGGCCTAAAACAATTGATTTATTCTCATATGAACATTAATGGGTTGACTAGAATCTGGCTAGACTAAAACCTTGGATGGGATCTGTTCTAAGCTATAGGTTGTGCTCAGATCTACTCCTTGTGTCTCATATTTACCTTGGAACTGTAGGCAACACAAGACATGCTTATCTTGTGGCAATACCAGAAGTAACAGAGAATAAGGTAATTCACAAAAACATTTTAATATTTGGGAATCTATCTTTGATAAGACTAGCAATACTGTAACTAATACAATAATCTTAATGGAAGAAGTAATACTTGAAGTAGGCAAAATTTCAGTATAATAAAGGAAAAGAAGCAAATTGACTTTAAGTAAACAAATTATACATAAGCACTTTATCAAAGTTATTGTATTTATTCCTGACAACAAACCTGTGAAGTGGTTGTTTTTATCATCATTTAGAAAAAAGTGAAACAGAGGCTCTGAGGTAATAAATGACTTGCCAAGGTTAGCAAGCTACTAGTGGGACTGAGATAAAAAAAAAAAATTAGGTCTCCAGAGCCTATCCTAAATCCTTAAAAATCCCTAAAAATAGGGGGGAATGAATTTCAAAGTGCAGAATAGGATTCAAATAAACATGGGTGTTCTGTATTTACTTGAGTACAGTTCCTTTACCTCTTTGGTTAAGTTTATTCCCAGGTATCTTATGGTTCTTGGTGCTATAGTAAATGGAATAAATTCTCTAATTTCCCTTTTTATATTTTCATTGTTAGTGTATAATAAAGAACTGATTTCTGTACATTGATTTTTGTATTCTGCCACATTTCTGAATTGCTGTGTGAGTTCTAATGGTTTGGGGTACAGTCTTTTGGGCTTTCCATAGAAAGTATCATGTCATCTTCAAAGAGAGAGAGTTTGACTTCTTTGCCTATTTTAATACCTTTTATTTCTCTTTGTTGTGTGATTGCTGTTGCTAGGACTTCTAGCCATTTGTATGTCTTCTTTGGAGAAGTGTCTGTTCATGCCTTTTGACCATTTTTTGACATGATTATCTGCTTTGTGTGTGTTGAATTTGAGTTCTTTATAAATCCTGGATATCAGACCTTTGTATTGTCATTTGTGAATATCTTCTCCCATTCCATTGTCTCTATGTTTTGTTGACTGTTTCCTTTGCTGTACAGAAGATTTTGATCTTGATGAAGCCCCAAAAATTCAGTTTCACTTTTGTTTCCTTTGCTTTTGGAGATGTATTTTGAAAGAAGTTGCTGTGACTGATGTCAAAGAGGTTACTGCCTATGTTCTCCTCTAGGATTCTTAAGGATTTCCACCTCATGTTGATGTCTTTTGAGGTTATCTTTGTGTATCGTGTAAGAGAACGGTCGAGTTTCATTCTTCTACACATAGCTACACATAGCAGTCCAGTTTTCCCAGCGCCATTTATGAATGAAACTGTCTTTTTTTCCACTGGATACTTTTCCTCAAGAAATTAAAAATAAAACTTCCCTATGACCCTGCCATTGCATTCCTGGGTATTTAGCCCAAAGATACAGATGTCGTGAAAAGAAGGGCCATCTGTACCCCAATGTTTATAGCAGCAATGGCCATGGTCGCCAAACTGTGGAAAGAACCAAAATGTCCTTCAATGGATGAATGGATAAGGAAGATGTGGTCCATATACACTATGGAGTATTATGCCTCCATCAGAAAGGATGAATACCCAACTTTTGTAGCAACATGGATGGGACTGGAATATATTATGCTGAGTGAAACAAATCAAGCAGAGAGAGTCAATTATCATATGGTTTCACTTATTTATGGAGCATAACAAATAGCATGGAGGACATGGGGAGATAGAGAGTGGAAGGGAGTTGGGGGAAATTGGAAGGGGAGGTGAACCATGAGAGACTATGGACTCTGAAAAAGAATCTGAGGGTTTTGAAGGGAGCATGGGGTGGGAGGTTGGGGTGCCAGGTGGTGGGTATTATAGAGGGCATGGATTGCATGGAGCACTGGGTGTGGTGCAAAAATAATGAATACTGTTATGCTGAAAATAAATAAAAAATAAATTAAAAAAAAGAAAGAATCTTGTTTTGGCTGCTCTGTGGTGCTTTTAATCAAGGCATAGCAAAAAGGAAAAAGGTCTTCGTGAATAATTGATAGATAATATAGAACTTTGTGACCTTGCAGGTTTGGAAATAGCAGAAGAAAAGATTTTTGTTCCTCCAAATGTCTCCCATGAAGATCTTTGGATCAAACAAAAGGACCTGGCCCTGCTGTAAAAGACCAGATTGAGACCCGGATTTCTCAGTCAAGCCTGCTTTCAGCCTTTATTTAATGGAGACCAACTAAGGTTAAAGAGAAGCATAAGAGAAAGAGAGCAAGAAAACAATGCAAGCTTATGTGATATGTTTAGAATAGAACTTATGGGGGAGTTTTTGGTAGATGAATTTGACAGAAAACAGATTTTTCTGGAAGTTACTAAATCTTTTAAGGAATTATATTGCCAAGAAGCCATGAAACTAGTCTGAAAAAGTTTGTGCCTCATAAACTTTGGGCTTCCAATTTTGCATCAAAGATGAATAGAAAAGAGAAGCCATAATCTCTAGTAGTAATTTCATATGTGATATGGGAGGTAATTTTAAAAAATACCTTATACCTTTCACAAATCAAGCCAATGTTAATAGAAATTAATGGATGAGGTAGTTCTCACCAGAAAGCAGATCTAAAGTTTAATTGAAGAACTTCCTCCATGGTCAGGGCAATAGTCCTCATACTTCCTAATTAGTCCATCATTATTTTCAGTACCTACTCCTTCTTCCACATTTCCCTTTTATTTTTCACAGGTATTTCCCCCCAATAATCTCTTACATGCCTAATTCCACCTTGATTTCCTCTTCCTGGAGAAATGAATTAATGATATCAATAATGGCTCAGAAAACAGGATTTAAAATAGGGCTTGAGGAGTGGTTTACTCATGGTCCCACTGGCAAGGGGGGACTCCATCCCATATAGAATGTGAGGCATGGAGAACCCCTGACACAAGGTAGAAAAGGTAGTAGGCTAATGGATAAAACTTATACCAGTGTTGATTTGGTAAAATACTCTGATATAATACAAAATACTCTGATACAATGCCATTGATGGTGAGATGACTCAGGAATTTCAAAAGTATGGCCAGAAAAATGTCTAGAGGGACAAGAGCATTGGCTGGTTATTCATAGTTGTACTGATGCTTAACAGAAAGATAATGAAAAATGAGAGCAGTTTAAAAATTGTAAGGGACTAGTAGGTTTCTTGGCCCTTAGTTCATGCAATGGAAGTATGAGCATAGCTGAGGAACAAGATCAGACCTTAATAAAATTTCAGAGTGCTAGAGAATTTTAAAATGCTCAGTCCAGAAAACCTTATTATACTAAGATCAGGCTCTTGTTAAGAAATTATGGAACCTTTTGGGTTTTCCATATAAAGAATCATGTCATCTGCAAAGAGAGAGAGCTTGACTTCTTCATTACCAATATGAATACCTTTTATTTCCCTTTGTTGTCTGATTGCTGTTGCTAGGACTTATAATACAAGAGTGGCGAGAGTGGGCATCCTTGTCGTGTTCCTGATCTCAAAGGGAAAGACGCAAGCTTTTTCCCATTGAAGATGATATTTGCTGTGGGTCTTTCATAGATAGATTTAATGAAGTTCAGAAATGTTCTTTCTATCCCTATACTTTGAATCAGGAACGGATGCTGGATTTTCATCATCACTAGCCATCAGGGAGATTCAAATTAAAACTACATTGAGATATCACCTTACACCAGTTAGAATGGCCAAAATTAGCAAGGCAGGAAACAACATGTGTTAGAGAGGATGTGGAAAAGGGGGAACCCTCTTCCACTGTTGGTGGGAATGCAAGTTGGTGCAGCCTCTTTGGAGAATAGTGTGGAGATTCCTCGAGAAATTAAAAATAGAACTTCCCTATGACCCTGCCATTGCACTCCTGGGTATTGACCCCAAAGATACAGATGTCGTGAAAAAAGGGCCATCTGTACCCCAATGTTTATAGCAGCAATGGCCACAGTCGCCACACTGTGGAAAGAACCAAAATGCCCTTCAACAGATGTATGGATAAGGAAGATGTGGTCCATATACACTATGGAGTATTATGCCTCCATCAGAAAGGACGAATACCAAACTTTTGTAGCAACATGGATGGGACTGGAATAGATTATGTTGAGTGAAATAAGTCAAGCAGAGAGAGTCAATTATCATATGGTTTCACTTATTTGTGGATCATAACAAAAAGCATGGAGGACATGGGGAGTTAGAGAGAAGGGGGTTGGGAAAATTGGAAGGGGAGTTGACCCATGAGAGACTATGGACTCTGAAAAACAATCTGAGGGGTTTGAAGTGGTGGGGGTTGGGAGGTCGGGGTACCAGGTGGTGGGTATTATAGAGGGCACGGATGGCATGCGGCACTGGGTGTGGTGAAAAAATAATGATACTGTTATGCTGACAATAAATAAATGAAAAAAAAAAGGAAAAGGAATTATGGAACCACTGAAGTACAAGATAATGACATTTGCAGACTCCCACCCTAAGAAATTTGGTGTAGAACAGAAACAGTTCACATATTTATTCAGTTTTGCCCTGAGGCTATGTTTGGCCATAATATAGTACCACATGACGATGTATCCAGAACTGCTAACACATTATGAAAAAAATTAGAAATAACATTATGGTTTGAAGCTGATGGCCAATAAAGAATTCTTGAGATGTCTTTTGTGCAAAAAGATTATTTTATAAAAGCACAAGGACATGACTCATGGACAGAAAGAGCTGCACTGGGGTCAGGAGGAATGGACCATTATATACTTTCAAGCTGGGAGGGGTTAGGGATAGTGTAAGACTCTAAGGAGTTTTGAAAGCAAGATTTCCAAGACCTTGAGGAGCCTAGCTGTTGTTGGGAAAAAGTTATTTATTATCATGCTAAAAACCTTAGTCATGAGATCCTTCAGATATATATTGGTGGGCCATATGCTTGGAGGACAATTGCCAACACATATTTTGGGGGTTTAGAGATAAAGGAAATTTCAAAAGGAATTTTTATAGATTAAAGTAGACTTACAGGATCCCAAGGGAGGGAGGTCAGGCTAAGATTGCCTTTTGCCCTTAGCAAAGTATTAACATCAAGGCAGTTGAGTCCCTAGAGGAATGTCACTCTACCTGTTCAAGAACTTGTCAATGGGCTCTGGGTGGTAACGAAATTTAATAATTTTTCTTCTGCCTTTATTTCCCACGTCACTGACTATTAGCAGAATTTTATTTAAATTAATTTATAATACATAACTGAGTCTGGCATCAGTCCATCATGAGAATGAAAGAAATTGTGTTTCCATTTCAGCATGGTCTACAGGGACTTTGTGTTTCCTGTCCTAACAAGTCTAGGCTATGCAGGTTTAGTCATCTTGATGTGGGAAGGGTACACACTTTTGCTAGGGAACCCAGTAAGGATTCTGCTGAATTACAAGCTATGACTGCACTTTGGCTTCCTCGTGTATAGGAATCACCAAGTGAAAAGAATCACTGTTTTGGTAGAAGTAATTTCCTTTGATTAGCATGAGAAGGTAGAGATGCTTATACATAAAGGTGGCAAGGAATAATGCAGGTAAGGTCGAGATGATTCAGTTGCACATATACTGGTTTTTCCACACCAACGGTAACTACACAAGTGTAACTCCCACACCAGCTGTAATGGTAACATATGCAGCAAGAGTTTCCTAAGAAGTGTAAGGGTCCAGACCATTCAAGAATAAAGATTTGGGTCATACCAGATGGTAAATTCCCAAGACCTACAGAGCTGGTAGTTGGTATCAAAAAAGAATGTAGGATGAATAATAATGGACAAAGGTCAAGATGAGTACCTGTGTGGCCCTGAGATCAACTGCAGCAATGGATGTGATGATTAATTTTACTAACTTTCTTCTTTTAAATTTCCCCTCAGGTAAGAAGGTACTTCTGAACATGTATAGGGGTGTGGATCCTTAAAGTACGCAGGGTGGACTGTTGAAACCAGTAAAGGTGCATATAAGATCTCAAGAAGGGCCTACAGCAAAGATGATTGTTGGATAGCTATCTCCATCTGCCATACTTTCGGATCTCCTGTAGTGTTAAAATTGAATCACATGTTTCCCAGGGATTCTCCCAGCCAATTATTGAGAATGGCAAGGAGACTACAATTAAAGTATTCCTAACTCATGCGGGACTTCTCTGATGGGCAATCTTTGTTCTTCAGTTCCCGAGACCTCGAACAACACTGCATCTGAGGCTTCTCTTACCTAATTCTCCCATCTTCAGTATCTTCTTTCATAGGTATCTGGAAGGCTTCTTCACTATTTCTGTTACTTCTCCTTTTTTTTTTTTTTTTCACAGACATTTCCTCTGATGAATGTCTTGTAAGTTTGATTTTGGGTTGGTGTTTTTTTCCCCAGAGAACCAAATCCATGATGGTACCTGAAAAAATGAAGGAATGCTAGTTGAATATTCACCTGAAAACCCAACCTGCCTCTTAACATTATGAACCTTGGATTCTGAGGCTGATTCACGTTGTAATTTCCTTAATTTTTTTCAGTGTTCCAAGATTCATTGTTTATGTACCACATTCATTGTTCCATGCAATATGTACCCTCCTTAATACTCACTACCTAAACTCACCCATTCCCCCACACCACTTCCCTCTAAAAACCTGTTTGTTTCTGAGAGTCCACAGTCTCTTAGGGTTCATCTCCCCCTCCAATTTCCCTCAATTCTGTTTCCTTTCCTTCTTGTAATCTCCTCCATGTTATTCCTTATGTTCCACAAATAAGTGAAACCATATGATAATTGACTTTCTCTGCTTGACTTATTTCATTCAGCACAATCTCCTTCACTCTTATCCATCTTGATACAAAAGTTAGGTATTCATCCTTTCTGATGGCTGAGTAATGTTTCATTGTATATATGTACCACATCTTCTTTATCCATCCATCTGCTCATTTCAAACACAATCTCTTGAAAACTTCCATAACTTCCTAAAGTAGTAACATGCTTCTTCTGGACTCCCAATGTGCCTTACAGCTTTCTCTGTGACTGTACACACAGTAACACTCTAGTAAATATGGGAAATAATATGTATAAAGCATGAACAGACATTTCTCCAAAGAAGACATAACAAATGGCTAACAGACACATGAAAAAATGTTCATTATCATTAGCCATCAGGGAGATTCAAATCAAAGCCACATTGAGATACCACCTTACACCAATTAGAATGGCCAGAATTAACAAGATAGCAAATAACATGTGTTGGAGAGGATGTGGAAAGAGAGGAAACCTCTTACACTGTTGGTGGGAATGCAAGTTGGCGTAGCCACTTTGCAAAAAAGTGTGGAAATTACTAAGAAATTAAAAATAGAGCTTCCCTATGACCCTGCAATTGCACAACGGGGTATTTAACCCAAAGATACAGTTGCAGTGAAAAAAATGGCTATCTGTACCCCAATGTTCATAGCAGAAATGGTAACAGTTGCCAAATTGTGGAAAGAACCAAAATGCCCTTCAGTGGATAAATGGATAAAGAGGGTATGGTCCATATATACTATGGAGTATTATGCTTCCATCAGAAAGGATGAATATCCAACTTTTGTGTCAACATGGTTAGGACTGGAAGAGATGATGCTGAATGAAATAAGTCAAGCAGAGAGAGTCAATTATCATATGGTTTTTTTTTTTATTTGTAGAGCATAAGGAATAACACGGAGAACATGGGGAGATGGAGAGGAGAAGTGAGTTGGGAGAAATTGGAGGGGGACACAAGCCATTACAGACTGTGGACTCTGAGAAGGAAACTGTGGGTTTTGGAGGGGAGGTTGGATAGCCTGGTGGTGGGTATTATGGGGGGCACATATTGCATGGATCACTGGGTGTGGTGCATAAACAATGAACTCTTGAACACTAAAAAGAAATTTAAAAAAATAAATTAAAAAATTTAAAAAATAAAGTGAACTTTGCTACTATAAACATGGGGTGCATTTGTCCTTTTGAATAATTATGTTTGTATCCTTTGGATAAATACCTACTAGTGCAATTGCTGGGTCATATGGCAACTCTAATTTTAATTTTTTGAGGAACCTGCATACTGCTTTCCAAAGTGGTTGCACCAGTTTGCCTTCCCACCAACAGTGTAAGAGGGTTCCCTTTTCACTGAATCTTCAGCAACTGTTGTTTCCCTATGTTGTTAATTTAAGCCATTCTGAATGATATGAAGTGGTATCTCATTGAGGTTTTGCTTTGTATTTCCCTGATGCAGATGATATGGAGCATTCTTTTCACGTCTCTGTTGGCCATTTGTATGACTTCTTTGGAGATATGTCTGTTTATGTCTTCTGTCCATTGCGTGACTAGAGTTTCTGTTTTTTGTATAGCCAGTTTGATAAGTTCTAGAAAGATTTTGGATACTAGCATTTTTTTCTAGTAGGATATTCACAAATATCTTCTCCCATTCTATAGTTGCCTTTTAGTTTTGCTATTTTATTTGCTGTGCAAAAATTTTTTCCTGATGAGGTCTCAATAATTCATTTTTAATTTTGTTTCTTCTGCTTTTGGAGATGTATCTAGGAAGAAGTTGCTGTGGGCAAGGCAAAGGGGTTGCTGCCCATGCTCTTCTTTAAGATTTTGATGGATTCCTGTCTCACACAGGAATGGAAGACTTCTTCCATCCATTTTGAGGTTTTCTTTTGTATTGTCTAAGAAGATCTTCCAGTTTCATTCTTCTTCATGTGGCTACCTAATTTTCTAAATGCCATCGTTGAAGAGACTAAATTTTTTTCATTGGATATTCTTTCCTGCTTTGTTGAAGATTCATTGACTGTAGAGTTGAGGGTCCATTTATGGGTTCTCTACTTTGTTCCATTGATCTATGTGTCTGTTTTTGTGCCAGTACCATACTGTCTTGATAAATATAGCTGTAGTAATATGGAATTGGTCTTCAAACCTCCAGGTCTGGCTTTATTTTCCAACATTACTTTGACTATTTGCAGTCTTTTGTGGTTACATACAAATTTTAGGATTGTTTGCTCCAGCTTCATGAAAAATGTTAATGATTTTTTCCTGGGAATTATATTGAATGTTTAGATTGCTTTGGGTAGCATAGACATTTTCACAATATTTATTCTTCCAAATCCATGAGAATAGAATATCTTTCCATTTATTTATGTCTTCCTCAATTTATTTCATGAGTATTCAGTAGTTTCCAGAGTAAAGAAATTTTATCTTTTTAGTTAGTTTTATTCCTAAAGATCTTAGGGGTTCTGGTACAATTGTAAATGTAGTTGATTCCTTAATTTCTCTTTCTTCTGTCTCATTGTTATGTAAAGAATGCAACTTAATCTGCATTGATTTTATATCATGCCATATTGCTGAACTGTTGATTTCTAGAAATTTTGAGGTGGCGTCTTTTGGGTTTTTTACATAAAGTATCATGTTATCTGTGAAGAGTGAGAGTATGACTTTTTCTTTGTCAATTTGCATGCTTTTTATTTCTTGTTGTTGTCTGGTTGCTGAGGTTAAGACTTTCAGTACTGTGTTGAACAACAGTGGTGAGAGTGGACATCTCTGTTACGTTCCTGAACTTGGGGGAACACTCTGTTTTTCTCCATTGAGAATCATATTTGCTGTGTGCTTTTCCATAAATGGCTTTTACAATACTGAGGTAAGTTTCCTCTATCCCTACACTATGGAGAGTTTAAATCAATAAAGGGTGCTGTATTTTGCCAATGCATTTTCTGTATTAATTGAGAGGATCATGTGGTTCTTTTACTTTCTTTTATTAATGTGATCTATCATGTTGATTGATTTGCAAATATTGAGCCACACTTGCATCCCAGGAATAAATCCCACCTGGTCCTGATGAAAAATCCTTTTAACAGACTGCTGGATCCTATTGGCTAGTATCTTGATGAGAATTTTTGCATCTGTGTTCATCAGCGATATTAGTCTGTAATTCTTTTTAATGGGGTGTTTGTCTTTTTTTTTTTTAATTTATTTTCAGCATAACGGTATTCATTATTTTTTTCACCACACCCAGTGCTCCATGCTATCTGTGCCCTCTATAATACCCACCACCTAGTACCCCAACCTCCCACCACCCCGCCACTTCAAACCCCTCAGATTGTTTTTCAGAGTCCATAGTCTCTCATGGTTCACCTCCCTTTCTAATTTCCCCCAACTCCCTTCTCCTCTCTAACTCCCCATGTCCTCCATGCTATTTGTTATGCTCCACAAATAATTGAAACCATATGATAATTGATATAAACCATATGATAATTATCATATGATAATTGACGCTCTCTGCTTGACTGATTTCACTCAGCATAATCTCTTTCAGTCCTGTCCATCTTGCTACAAAAGTAGGGTATTTGTCCTTTCTGATGGAGGCATAATACTCCACAGTGTATATGGACCACATCTTCCTTATCCATTCATCCGTTGAAGGGCATCTTGGTTCTTTCCACAGTTTGGCGACCATGACCATTGCTGCTGTACCCCATTGGGGTACAGATGACCCTTATTTTCACTACATATGTATCTTTGGTGTAAATACCCAGGAGTGCAAAAGCAGGGTCATAGGGAAGTTCCATTTTTAATTTCTTGAGGAATCTCCACACTATTCTCCAAAGAGGCTGCACCAACTTGCATTCTTTGTCTGGTTTTGGGATCAAGGTAATCTTGACCTCATAGAATGAGTTTGGGAGTTTTCCTTCCCTTCTTATATTTTGAAATAGCCTCAGATGAATAGTTATTAGTTCTTCTTGAAATGTTTGATAGAATTCCCCAGGGAACCCACTTGGCACTGGACCCTTTCTTATTGGGAGATTTTTGATTACTGCTTTGATTTCCTTGCTGGTTATGGGATACCTCATGTTTTCTACTTCTTCCTGTTTCAATGTTAGTAGTTTATAAGTTTCTAGGAATGCATCCATTCCTTTCAGATTGTCTAATCTGTTGGAATATGTTAATATGTTCCTAAAATTGTTTGTATTTCCTTGGTGTTGGTCATGATTCCCCCTCTTTCATTTATGATTTTATTAATTTGGGTCCTTTCTTTTTTCTTTTTGATAAGCCTGGCTATGGGTTTATAGATCTTAATTTTTCAAAGAACTAGCTTCTGCTTTCATTGATCTTTCTATAGTTCTTCTGGTTTCTATTTCACTGTTTTCTGCTCTGCTATTTATTTATTTATTTATCATTCATTTATTTTTATTATGTTATGTTAGTCACCATACCAATACATCATTAGTTTTTTATTTAGTGCTCTATGATTCATTGTTTGCTTATAAAACCAGGTACTCCATGCAATCCATGCCCTCCATAACACCCATCACCATGCTTACACATTCCACCACCCCTCCTTTCTAGAACCCTGTTTGTTTCCCAGATTCCATAGTCTCTAATGGTTTGTATCCCACTCCAATTCCCCCTTCATTTTTCCCTTCCTTCTCCTGATGGTCTCCATGTTATTCCTTATGTCCCACAAATAAGTGAAATCCATATGATAATTGACTTTCTCTGCTTTATTTATTTCACTCAGCAAAATCTCCTCCAGTCCCATCATGTTGATGCAAAAGTTGTGTATTTATCCTTTCTGCTGGCTGAGTAATATTCTATTGGGTATATGGACCACATCCTCTTTACCCATTCATCTGTTGAAGGGCATCTCTGCTCTTTCCAGTTTGGCTATTGTGGACATTAGTGCTATGAATATTGTGGTGCTTGTGCCCTTTCTCACTACATCTGTATCTTTGGGGTAAATACCCAATAGTGCAATTGCTGGGTCATAGGGTAACTCTATTTTTAATTTTTAGGAACCTCCACACTGTTGTCAAAAGTGGCTATATTAACTTGCATTCCCACCAAAAATGTAAGAGGGTTCCCCTTTTTCTACATCCTCTGCAACATTTCTTGTTTCCTGCCTTGTCATTTTTTGTCATTCTAAGTGGTATAGGGTGGTATCTCAATGTGGTTTTGATTTTAATTTCCCTGCTGGCTAATGATGAATATTTTTTTCATGTGTCTTTTACCCATTTGTATGTATTATTTTTAGAATTGTCTCTTCATGTCTTCTGGCCATTTTTTGACTGGATTGTTTATTTTTTGGATGTCAAGTTTGAGAAGTTCTTTACAGATATTGGATACTAGTCCTTTGTCTGTAGCATCATTTGCAAATATCTACTCCCTCTCTGTGGGTTGACTCTCGGTTTTGTTGACTGTTTCCTTTGCTGTGCAGAAGAGTTTTATCTTGGTGAAGTCCCAAATGTTCATTTTCACTTTTGTTTTCTTTGCCTTTGGAGACATGTCTTGAAAGAAGTTGCTGTGGTCAATGTCAAAAAGTTAGTGCCTATGTTCTCCTCTAGGATTTTGACTAATTACTGCCTCACATTGAGGCCTTTCACCCATTTTGAGTTTATCTTTGTGTATGGTATAAGGGTATGGTGGAGTTTCATTCTTCTGTATATAGATGTTCAATTTTCCCAGCACCATTTATTGCAGAGTGGTTTTTTTTCCTGTTGGACATTCTTTTTGCTTTGTTAAAGATTATTTGGTCATAGAGTTGAAGGTCCATATCTGGGTTCTCTATTCTCTTCCACTGGTCTATGTATCTGTTTTTCTTTTTCATGTTTTCCTTGGAGATTTGGGTTCTTTTATGGTTCTATACAAATTGAAAATGCCATTGGTATTTTGAATGAAATGGAGTTGAAAGTATAGATTGCTCTGGGCAGCATAGACATTTTATCAATGTTTATTTTTCCAGTCCATGAGAATGGAATATTTTTCCATCTTTTTGTGTCTTCTTCAATTTCTTTCATGTCTATTCTGTAGTTCTTGTAGAAAGAGAAATTACACAATAGACTCCATTTACAGTAGCAACAAAAATCACAAGATGCCTTGGAATAAACCTAACCAAAGAGGTAAAGAATCTATTTCCTAGGAACGGCTATAATCTTTATAATTTCTCTTCACCTGCTTGGTTTAGGCTTTATTTGTTCTTCTTTCTTCAGTTCCTTTAGGTGTAAGTTAAACTTGTGTATTTGAGACTCTTCTAATATTTTCAGAAAGGCTTATACTGTTATGTGCTTCCCTCTTAAGATAGCCATTGCTGTATCCCAAATGTTTTTGAACAGCTGTGTTTTCATTTTCATTTGTTTCCCTCAATTTTAAAAATATTTATAACTTATTTGACAGATAGATAGTGAGAGACAGAGAGAGAAAGCACAAGCAGGAGCAATGGCAGACATAGAGGGAGAATCAAACACTCCTCTGAGCAAGGAGCTTTATGTAGGGCTTGATCCCAGGACCTTGGGATCATGACCTGAGCCAAAAGCAGACCCTTAACTGATTGAGCCACTCTGGCACCTCTCCATGATTTTTAAAAATTCTTTAATTTCATGGTTGACCCATTCATTCTTTAGCAGGGTCTTCATTAATCCCCAAGTGTTTCAGTTCCTTCCAAATTTCCTCTTGTGATTGAGTTTACATTTCAAAGCATTGTTGTCTAAAAATATGCAGGGAACAATATCAGTCTTTTGGTATTGGCTGAGACCTGATTTTTGACCCAATATGTGATCTATTCTGGAGAATATTCCACGTGCACTGGAGAAGAATGTGCATTTTGTTGCTTTAGGGTAGAATGCTCTGAATATATCTGTGAAGCTCATCTGGTCCAGTGTTTCATTCAAAGCCATTTTTTCCTGGTTGGTCTTCCAGATTGATGATCTGTCCAATGCTGGGAGTGGAGTGTTGAAGTCTCCTGCTATTAACATATTATCAAGGCATTTCTCTAGTTTAGTTATTAACTTGTTTTATATAATTGGCTTCTCCCAAGCTAGGAGTATGAATATTTATAATTGTTAGATCTTGTTTTATAGACCCTGTAAGTATTATATAATGTCCCCCTTCCTCTCTTACTACTGCCTTTGGTTTAAAATCTAATTTGTCTGATATGAGGATTGTTACTCCGGCTTTCTTTTGAGGTTCATTAGCATGATAAATTGTTCTCTATCCCTTCACTTTCAATCTGGGGGTGTCTTAAGGTCTAAAGTGAGTCTCTTGTAGTTAACACATTAATGGGTCTTGCTTTTTAGTACACTTTTATATCTGTGTCTTTTGATAGAGCATTTAACCCATTTACATTCAGAGTAACTATTGAAAGATATGAGTTTATTGATATTGCCTGTAAATCCCTGTTTCTGAGGATAGTCTGTTTCTTTCAAGTCTATGTTACTTTAGGGATATTTCTCTTTTTAAAAAAATATTTCATTTATGTATTTTTGGTAGAGAGTAGAGAGAGTGTGTGCATGAGCAGGAGTGAGGGAGTGGCAGAGGGAGAAGTAGACTCCTCACTGAGCAGGAATCTGGATGTGGGACTAGATCCCAGGACCCTGGGATCATGACCCGAGCCAAAGGCAGACGCTTAACCAATTGAGCCACTCAGACACCCTTGTCTCTTCCTTCCCTTAGAGAATCACCTTTAATATTTCTTGTAGGGCTGGTTTAGTGGTCACATATTCTTTTAGTTTTTGTTTTTCCTATAAGCTCTTTATTTCTCCTTCCATTCTTAATGACAGCCTTGTTGGATAAAAATTCTTGGATGCATATTTTTCTCATTTATTACCATGAATAAATATATATTATTCCTGTCCTTTCTGACCTGCCAGGTCTGTGTAGATAGGTCTGCTGCCAGTCTAGTATTTCTACCCTTATAGATTAAGGACCTCTTGCCTTGAGCTGCTTTCATGATTTTCTCTTTTCTGAAATTTGCAAGCTTCATCCTTATATATCAGAGTGTTGATCTATTTTTATTGATTTTGAGAGATAGGCTCTCTACCTCTTGGATTTATATGCCTGTTTATTTCTTCAGATTAGGGAATTTCTCAGCTATGATTTGCTCAAATATACCTTGTGTTCTACTCACTTTCTTTCCCATAAGGACCCCAATAATTCTAATATGGTTTTGCTCTGTGGTGTCACTGATTTCTCAAAGCCTCCCCTCATGGTCTATTATAACTTTCTGTCTCTTTTCCTTGCCTTCCTTTTTTTCCATCACATTGTCTTCTATGTCACTTAGTCTCTATTCTGCCTCATTTTCCATAGCTATTAAAGTATCCAATTTAGACGACATTTCAAAGCATTTTTAATTTTGACTTGATTAGATTTTATTTCTGCTCTAGGAGATTCTATAGTGTATTTTACATTTTTTTTTCAAGCCCAGCTAGTAACTTTATAATTGTTAACCTGAATTCCAGCTCTGACATTTTACTTATATCCATGTCAATTATATCTCTTCCTTTTTTCTTTTTTCCTTTATTCTAATTTTAAAAATTATTGATTTAGCATAATTTATTATCAGTCACTTACTGTGTTATTATTTATATTTATTAAACATAACTTATAATTTATTTTATTTTCATTCTTTTGTGATTTTGTGTTTTGCATTGTAAGTGGCATGTGGATAGTTATTATTTTTATTTTTTTTGTGGATAGTTATTTTTTAACCCAATGTGAGTATATTTTTCTTTAAGAGGTTTGTAATTTTATACTTAATATAATATGTTGGCTGATTTTGGAGGCAGTTTCCTTCATTTCTTAGCTATGTGTCCTTCCGAAAATTACTCCCTTATTCTCATTTTTTTAATTCATTAATAAGTTCAATATAAGTATTTTATTTATAGGATTGCTTTGGGAATTAAAAAATAATACATTTAAATATTGTAACCGCATTTTTGGAAAAATCAACTTGCTGTATCTATTATTATAGTTAGCATTTTTATTAATTATACAAAGGTTAAGCCACTTACATTTATTATAATACTATATTTTTCTTTCATTTTTATAACTTTAAAATATGTTTTTTGTTTTTTGTTTTTTTTTATTTTGAATTTAATACAAATTATATATAGTAGTTTATAGTAACAAATTCTGAGTTAAACCTTTCCAGTGGGTTACATTTAAGAAATTAAAAGTGAATAGAATGATTTAGAGTAAGTATTTCCACCTTTGTTTTATAGCTACTTAATTCATTTTTCCAAAGACAAAGAAATTTTTCATTTTTCTGAGTTATTAAATATATTACTTTATGCATTTACAAATATACATATAGTTATTATAGTATATATAAAATATATATTTCAATTATGTAGTTTGAAATGCACATATAGTTTATCCTTCTTTACTTCCTTCTAATAAGTAATCACATACTGTACACATTCTTCTGTTCATTTAACAATATGTTATAATTTGTTCAAACTGACATAAAAGAACATTCTTATGCCAATTTTTATGAATTTCCTGATTTCTATCAGAGAGACAGATTATAATTTAAGTGTTTGCTTATTAGAGACATTTAGGTTGGGGGGCTCCTGCGTGGCTCAGTGGGTTAGGCCTCTGCCTTCAGCTCAGGTCATGATCTCAGGGTCCTGGGATCAAGCTCTGTATCATGATCTCTGACCAGCAGAGAGCCTTCTACCCTTTCCCCTCTGCCTGTCCCTCTGCCTACTTGTGATCTCTCTCTCTTCTCCATCAAATAATTAAAATCTTAAAAAAAAAAGACATTTAGGTTGATTCTAAACTTTTGCTTACACAAACTATATTTCAGTAAATAATTTTGGACATCTGGCATTTTTCACATATGTGAACTAATTTAAGGCTGTATCAAAGCATATGCATATTTGTAATTTTTGTTGAATTTGTGAAATTGCTTTTCTTGGAGATAAAATTAATCTGCATAGTTACTAGCAATGTTTATACTAATGTTTGGTTCTCTGCACTGTTGCTGATGCAGTATTATCAAACATTTTAATCTCTTCCAGTATGAGGTGAAAAATTGCATCTGAGTGTAGCTTTACTTAAACTTAAGTTTCTTAAGTCAAAAAATGAATGAAACAAAAATTTTTTACTCTCTTTTTACACAAGCTAAAATTCACACAAAAATTTGCTTGCCCAGTCTATCACTGAAATCATTAATTATAATACCACGCCCTTATTATTCAGTATGCCTTCTGTTAGAGTTTGCAGGGACCTACAGTCTTTTAATTATTCCATTGTCTATTATCCCTCAGCTCTTTCTTGTCCTTATTTTCCTCCTTATTTAACATAGGAAATTCAAACATTAATTTCATCACTCTCTTGCCATTTTATGCCTCTACTGTATCAATGTGGCAAAATTACAACCTCTGATTAGCCAGTTGTTAATCTCCACATGAGCAGTTGGGCAGATGGACACTGCTAGGGAAAATCGCACAACAAGGGCACAATTGCCACATTATAAGACATCACTTTTCTGTCCAACTAGGTTCTCAAAGCTGCCAATAGTTTACTCAAGTTAGCTCATTCTTTCATTTTTCACTATTTCAAACATATTTTTATTTTTCAGATATTCAACATTTCTGACCAATGCCTCATTTTCCATAAAAGACTCTACTTTCCAACGTACAGAGAGAGAGAGAGAGAGAGAGAGAGAAACTTTCACTCAGAAAGACCCTTATTTGTATTCCATCAAGTCCATACTGTCCTCATCCATACTGTTATCACTATCATACTAATAGAGAGGAGACAGTATCAATGTCTATTATTAAGAGATTAAGATCTATTAGTAAGATCCATTTTTAAAATTCAAAAAAAATTAAATTTATTTCTAATTTATTTTTATTTTCAGCATAACAGTATTCATTATTTTTGCACCACACCTACTGCTCCATGCAATCCATGCCCTCTATAATACCCACCACCTGGTACCCCAACCTACCACCCCCCCACCACTTCAAACCCCTCAGATTGTTTTTCAGAATCCATTTTTAATTTTTTTTTATTTTTAAGCTGTTTTTATTAACATGTAATAGATATTTGCCTCAGGGGTACAGGTGTGTGAATAATCAGGCTTACACATTTCACAACACTTACCATAGGACATATCCTCTCCAATGTCCATAACCCAACAACCCACTCCCTACCCCACAATGCCTAGCAATCCTCAGTTTGTTTTCTCAGATGAAGAGTCTCTTATGGTTTGTCTTCCTCCCAATCCTATCTTGTTTCATTTTTTTCTTCCCTAACCCCCATTCCCCTGCCCTGCCTCTCAACTTCCTCATATCAGAGAGATCATATGATAATCATATGATAAGTCTTTCTCTGATTGACTTATTTCACTCAGCATAATACCCTCTAGTTGCAACCATGTCATCACAAATGGCAAGATTTCATTTCTCTTGATGGCTGCATAGTATTCCATTTGTGTGTGTGTGTGTGTGTGTGTGTGTGTGTGTGTGTGTGTATATATATATCACCTCTTCTTTATCCATTCACCTGTTGATGGACATCTAGGTTCCTACCATAGTTTGGCTATTGTGGAACTTGCTGCTATAAACGTTTGGGTGCACATGCTCCTTCAGATCCCTACGTTTGTATCTTTAGGGTAAATACCCAGTAGTGCAATTGCTAGGTCATAAGGTAGCTCTATTTTCAACTTTCTGAGGAACCTCCATGCTGTTTTCCAGAGTGGCTGCACCAGCTTGTCCCTGTTTGGAGTCTTCAAAGCCAGCAGATTCCTTTGGCGTGCTCCCACACCATTCCTCTCAGAGGAGGAAGGAGGGTATCTGTTTGGATGTGCCACTTGTGGCATCCCTTCTCAAAGAACAGTGGTAAAACTGTGCCTTGGATCATGGCTTAAGGTTAACCCAAGCTGAGAGCTCAGTACTTGACTCCAAGTCTGTCTCTATAAACAGCTTCCCTGCTTAGATACCCGGCAGCTCTGCCACACTCAGACAACCCTGGTCTTTCTTTGAACCTGTGGGTCCGTAGAACACACTCTCTCCATGAGTACTCCACTCCAGCTTAGCTTCTGGAGAGATGTCCTTCATTGGAGCAGACTTCTAAAAGCTCAGACTTAGCACTCCTGTGCTCTACCACTGGCCAGAAGCCGGGCCCTCCACCCATGGTCTATCTTCACATTTCTTCAGATTCACAACTACTATCTTCCAGAAAGTGGTTAATTTTCTATTCCTAGAATTGCTGCTCTTCGTCTGTCCTATCTCCTCTTCTTATAGGCATTTGGAATTATTTGATAACTATTTAGCTGAACTCCTGGGACTTACTGCTATTTAAGCTTGCTAATTCTCCACAATCCTACCAAAAAAATAAGATCCATTTTTAAAATTTGTATTTATTCTTTAAATTTCTTTTCTGTGTTCAAGAATTCATTGTTTATGCACCACACCTAGTGCTCCATTCATTATGTACCCTACATAATACCCACCACCAGGCTCACAAAAATCCCACCCTCCACCCCATCAAAACGCTCAGATTGTTTTTCAGAGTCCATAGTCTCTCATGGTTTGTCTCCCCCTCCAAATTCCCCAAACTACCTTTTCCTCTCCATCTCCCATGTCCTCCGTGTTATTTCTTATGCTCCACAATTAAGGGAAACCATATAATAATTGACGCTCTCTGCTTGATTTATTTGACTCAGTTTGGCAACAGTGGCTATTGATGCTATAAACACTGTGGTACAGATGGCTCTTCTTTTTTTTAAATTTCTTATAATTTATTTTCAGCGTAACAGTATTCATTGTTTTTGCACCACACCCAGGGCTCTATGCAATACGTGCTCTCCCCAATACCCACCACCTGATTCCCCCAACCTCCCACGCCCTTCTCCTACAAAACCTTCAGGTTTTTCAGAGTTTATAGTCTCTCATGGTTCACCTCATTTTTTTTTCACAGCCCATAGTCTCTCCTGGTTCACCTCCCCTTCCAATTTACCCCAACTCTCTTCTCCTTTCTTTTTTTTTTAATTTTTTATTTTTTATAAACATATATTTTTATCCCCAGGGGTACAGGTCTGTGAATCACCAGTTTTACACACTTCACAGCACTCACCGAAGCACATACCCTCCCCAATGTCCATAATCCCACCCCCTTCTTCCAAACCCCCTCCCCCCAGAAACCCTCAGTTTGTTTTGTGAGATTAAGAGTCACTTATGGTTTGTCTCCCTCCCAATCCCATCTTGCTTCATTGATTCTTCTCCTACCCACTTAAGCCCCCATGTTGCATCACAACTTCCTCATATCAGGGAGATCATATGATAGTTGTCTTTCTCTGCTTGACTTATTTCGCTAAGCAGAATACACTCTAGTTCCATCCATGTTGTCGCAAATGGCAAGATTTCATTTATTTTGATGGCTGCATAGTATTCCATTGTGTATATATACCATGTCCTCTTGATCCATTCATCTGTTGATGGACATCTAGGTTCTTTCCATAGTTTGGCTATTGTGGACATTGCTGCTATAAACATTCGGGTGCACGTGCCCCTTTGGATCACTACGTTTGTATCTTTAGGGTAAATACCCAATAGTGCAATTGCTGGGTCATAGGGCAGTTCTATTTTCAACATTTTGAGGAACCTCCATGCTGTTTTCCAGAGTGGCTGCACCAGCTTGCATTCCCACCAACAGTGTAGGAGGGTTCCCCTTTCTCCGCATCCTTGCCAGCATCTGTCATTTCCTGACTTGTTGATTTTAGCCATTCTGACTGGTGTGAGGTGATATCTCATTGTGATTTTGATTTGTATTTCCCTGATGCCGAGTGATATGGAGCACTATTTCATGTGTCTGTTGGCCATCTGGGTGTCTTCTTTGCAGAAATATCTGATCATGTCCTCTGCCCATTTCTTGATTGGATTATTTGTTCTTTGGGTGTTGAGTTTGCTAAATTCTTTATAGATTCTGGACACTAGTCCTTTATCTGATATGTCGTTTGCAAATATCTTCTCCCATTCTGTCAGTTGTCTTTTGATTTTGTTAACTGTTTCCTTTGCTGTGCAAAAGCTTTTGATCTTGATGAAATCCCAATAGTTCATTTTTGCCCTTGCTTCCCTTGCCTTTGGCGTTGTTTCTAGGAAGATGTTGCTGCGGCTGAGGTCGAAGAAGTCGCTGCCTGTGTTCTCCTCAAGGATTTTGATGGATTCCTTTCGCACATTGAGGTCCTTCATCCATTTTGAGTCTATTTTTATGTGTGGTGTAAGGAAATGGTCCAATTTCAATTTTTTGCATGTGGCTGTCCAATTTTCCCAACACCATTTATTGAAGAGGCTGTCTTTATTCCATTGTACAGTCTTTCCTGCTTTGTCGAAGATTAGTTGACTGTAGAGTTGAGGGTCTATTTCTGGGCTCTCTATTCTGTTCCATTGATCTATGTGTCTGTTTTTGTGCCAGTACCATGCTGTCTTGATGATGGCAGCTTTGTAATAGAGCTTGAAGTCTGGAATTGTGATGCCCCAACGTTGGCTTTCTTTTTCAATATCCCTTTGGCTATTCGAGGTCTTTTCTTGTTCCATATAAATTTTAGAATTATTTGTTCCATTTCTTTGAAAAAGATGGATGGTACTTTGAAAGGAATTGCATTAAATGTGTAGATTGCTTTAGGTAGCATAGATATTTTCACAATATTTATTACTCCAATCCAGGAGCATGGAACATTTTTCCATTTCTTTGTGTCTTCCTTAATTTCTTTCATGAGTACTTTATAGTTTTCTGAGTATAGATTCTGTGCCTCTTTGGTTAGGTTTATTCCTAGGTATCTTATGGTTTTGGGAGCAATTGTAAATGGGATTGACTCCTTAATTTCTCTTACTTCTGACTTATTGTTGGTGTAGAGAAATGCAACTGATTTCTGTGCATTGATTTTATATCCTGACACTTTACTGAATTCCTGTACAAATTCTAGCAGTTTTGGAGTGGAGTCTTTTGGGTTTTCCACATATAGTATCATATCATCTGCTAAGAGTGATAATTTGACTTCTTCTTTGCCGATTTGGATGCCTTTAATTTCCTTTTGTTGTCTGATTGCAGAGTCTAGGACCTCTAGTACTATGTTGAATAGCAGTGGTGATAATGGACATCCCAGCCGTGTTCCTGACCTTAGCGGAAAAGCTTTCAGTTTTTCTCCATTGAGAATGATATTTGCGGTGCGTTTTTCATAGATGGCTTTGATGATATTGAGGTATGTTCCCTCTATCCCTACACTTTGAAGAGTTTTGATCAGGAAGGGATGCTGTACTTTGTCAAATGCTTTTTCAGCATCTATTGAGAGTATCATATGGTTCTTGTTCTTTCTTTTATTGATGTGTTGTATCACATTGACTGATTTGCAGATGTTGAACCAACCTTGCAGCCCTCGAATAAATCCCACTTGGTCGTGGTGAATAATCCTTTTAATGTACTGTTGAATCCTTTTGGCTAGTATTTTGTTGAGTATTTTTGCATCTGTGTTCATCAAGGATATAGGTCTATAGCTCTCTTTTTTGATGGGATCTTTGTCTGTTTTGGGGATCAAGGTGATGCTGGCCTCATAAAATGAGGTTGGAAGTTTTCTTTCCATTTGTATTTTTTGGAACAGTTTCAGGAGAATAGGAATTAGTTCTTCTTTAAATGTTTGTTAGAATTCCCCCGGGAAGCCGTCTGGCCCTGGGCTTTTGTTTGTTTGGAGATTTTTAATGACTGTTTCAATCTTCTTACTGGTTATGGGTCTGTTCAGGCTTTCTATTTCTTCCTGGTTCAGTTGTGGTAGTTTATATGTCTCTAGGAATGCATCCATTTCTTCCAGATTGTCAAATTTATTGGCGTAGAGTTGCTCATAGTATGTTCTTATAATAGTTTGTATTTCCTTGGTGTTAGTTGTGATCTCTCCTTTTTCATTCATGATTTTATTTATTTGGGTCCTTTCTCTTTTCTTTTTGATAAGTCTGGCCAAGGGTTTATCAATTTTATTAATTCTTTCAAAGAACCAGCTCCTAGTTTCATTGATTTGTTCCATTGTTTTTTTGGTCTCTATTTCATTGATTTCTGCTCTGATCTTTATGATTTCTCTTCTCCTGCTGGGCTTAGGGTTTCTTTCTTGTTCTTTCTCCAGCTCCTTTAGGTGTAGGGTTAGGTTGTGTACCTGAGACTTTTCTTGTTTCTTGAGAAAGGCTGTACCACTATATATTTTCCTCTCAGGACTGCCTTTGTTGTGTCCCACAGATTTGGAACCGTTGTATTTTCATTATCATTTGTTTCCATGATTTTTTTCAATTCTTCTTTAATTTCCCGGTTGACCCATTCATTCTTTAGAAGGATGCTGTTTAGTCTCCTTGTAATTGGGTTCTTTTCAAACTTCCTTTTGTGGTTGAGTTCTAGCTTTAGAGCATTGTGGTCTGAAAATATGCAGGGAATGATCCCAATCTTTTGATACCGGTTGAGTCCTGATTTAGGACCGAGGATGTGATCTATTCTGGAGAATGTTCCATGTGCACTAGAGAAGAATGTGTATTCTGTTGCTTTGGGATGAAATGTTCTGAATATATCTGTGATGTCCGTCTGGTCCAGTGTGTCGTTTAAGGCCTTTATTTCCTTGCTGATCTTTTGCTTGGATTATCTGTCCATTTCAGTGAGGGGAGTGTTTGTTAAAGTCCCATACTATTATTGTATTATAGTTTATGTGTTTCTTTGATTTTGTTATTAATTGCTTTATATAGTTGGCTCTCCCACGTTGGGGGCATAGATATTTAAAATTGTTAAATCTTCTTGTTGGACAGACCCTTTGAGTATGATATAGTGTCCTTCCTCATCTCTTATTATAGTCTTTGGCTTAAAATCTAATTGATCTGATATAAGGATTGCCATTCCTGTTTTCTTCTGATGACCATTAGCATGGTAAATTATTTTCCACCCCCTCACTTTAAATCTGGAGGTGTCTTCAGGCTTAAAATGAGTTTCTTGGAGGCAACATATAGATGGGTTTTGTTTTTGTATCTATTCTGATACCCTATGTCTTTTGACAGGGGCATTTATTCCATTAACATTCAGGGTAACTATTGAGAGATATGAATTTCGTGCCATTGTATTGCCTGTAAGGTGGCTGTTACTGTATATGGTCTCTGTTTCTTTCTGATCTACCACTTGTAGGCTCTCTCTTTGCTTAGAGGACCCCTTTCAATATTTCCTGTAGAGCTGGTTTGGTGTATGCAAATTCTTTCAGTTTTTGTTTGTCCTGGAAGCTTTTCATCTCTCCTTCTATTTTCAATGATAGCCTAGCTGGTTATAGTATTATTGGCTGCATGTATTTCTCATTTAGTGCTCTGAAAATATCATGCCAGCTCTTTCTGGCCTGCCAGGTCTCTGTGGATAAGTCAGCTGCCAATCTAATATTTTTACCATTGTATGTTACAGACTTCTTTTCCCGGGCTGCTTCCAGGATTTTCTCTTTGTCACTGAGACTTGTAAATTTTACTATTAGGTGACGAGGTGTGGGCCTATTCTTATTGATTTTGAGGGGCGTTCTCTGAACCTCCTGAATTTTGATGCTCGTTCCCTTTGCCATATTGGGGAAATTCTCCCCAATAATTCTCTCCAGTATACCTTCTGCTCCCCTCTCTCTTTCTTCTTCTTCTGGAATCCCAATTATTCTAATGTTGTTTCTTCTTATGGTGTCACTTATCTCTCGAATTCTCCCCTCGTGGTCCAGTAGCTGTTTGTCCCTCTTTTGCTCAGCTTCTTTATTCTCTGTCATTTGGTCTTCTATATCATTAATTCTTTCTTCTGCCTCATTTATCCTAGCAATGAGAGCCTCCATTTTTGATTGCACCTCATTAATAGCTTTTTTTATTTCAACTTGGTTAGATTTTAGTTCTTTTATTTCTCCAGAAAGGGCTTTTATATCTCTCGAGAGGGTTTCTTTAATATCTTCCATGCCGTTTTCAAGCCCGGTTAGAACCTTGAGAATTGTCATTCTGAACTCTAGATCTGACATATTACCAATCTCTGTATTGATTAGGTCCCTAGCCTTCAGTACTACCTCTTGTTCTTTTTTTTGCGTTGAATTTTTCCGTTTTGTCTTTTGTCCAGATAAGAGTATATGAAGAAGCAAGTAAAATACTAAAAGGGTGGCAAGAACCCCAGGAAAATATGCTTTAACCAAATTAGAAGATATCCCAAATCATGAGGGGAGATAACGGGGATAAAAAGAGATTCAAAAAGGAAGAAAGAAAAAAAAAAAAGAAAAAGAAAAAAGAGAAAAGAAAAGAAAAGAATTTAAAAAAATGAAAACAAATAAGAAAAATATAAAAAAGAAAAAATATATATATTAGATAAACTAGTTAAAAAACCTTAAAAAAGAAAAAGGTAAAAGTTTAAAAAAATTTTACCAGAAAGCGAGAAAAAAAAAACAAAAAAATGAAAAAGAAAAAATTAAATTAACTGCAAGACTAAAAAAAATCACAGGGAAAAAGCCATGAATTCCGTGCTTTGCTTTTTCCTCTTCTGGAATTCTGCTGCTCTCTTTGGTATTGAAACCGCGCTCCTTGGTAGGTGAACTTGGTCTCGGCTGGATTTCTTGTTGATCTTCTGGGGGAGGGGCCTGGTGTAGTGATTCTCAAGTGTCTTTGCCCCAGGTAGAATTGCACCACCCTTACCAGGGGCTGGTGAGTAATCCGCTCGGGTTTGCTTTCAGGAACCTTTGTTCCCTGAGCGCTTTCCGTAGATAGAGTTCCGGAGGACAGGAATACAAATGGCGGCCTCCTGGTCTCCGGCCCGGAGGAGCCGAGAGCCCAGGGCCCGACTCCTCAGTGGGGCCTCAGAGAACAGCACCCAGTTACTCCCGTCTGCCTGACCTCTGGCTGCGCTCTGAGCTCACTGAGCCTGTGACCACTTCAAGGTAACACCGAGCTGTGAGCTTACTGTCGGCTCTGTCTCTGTAGCCGTCTTTCCCGTTCCAATACCCGCGTGCTCTGCGACACTCAGACACCCCCGATCCTTCTGTGACCCTGCGGGTCCTGAGGCCACGCTGACCCCGCGTGGGCTTCGCCCCGGTTTAGCCTCTGGAGCGATGTCCCTCAGCAGAACAGACTTTTAAAAGTCCTGATTTTGTGCGCCATTTCTCCGCCGCTTGCAGGGAGCCGGCCCCTCCCCCTGGGGTCTATCTTCCTGTCGCTTTGGATTCACTTCTCCGCCGGTCCTACCTTTCAGAAAGTGGTTGTTTTTCTGCTTCCAGAATTGCTGTTCTTCTTCTCTTCGATCTGCTGATGGATGTTTAGGTGTTTGCAATCTTTAGATAAGCTATCTAGCTGATCTCCGGCTAGCTGAAGTAGACTCAGCCTGCTACTTCTCCGCCATCTTGACTCCTCCCCCCTCCCTTCTCCTTTCTAACTCCCCTTGTTCTCCATGCTATTTGTTATGCTCCACAAATAAGTGAAACCATATAATAATTGACTCTCTCTGTTTGACTTATTGCACTCAGAATCATCTCTTCCAGTCCCGTCCATGTTGCTACAAAAGTTGGGTATTCATCCTTTCTGATGGAGGCATAATACTTCATAGTGTATATGGACCACATCTTCCTTATCCATTCATCCGTTGAAGGGCATTTTGGTTCTTTCCACAGTTTGGCGACCGTGGCCATTGCTGCTAAAAAATTGGGGTACAGATGGCCCTTCTTTTCACTACATCTGTATTTTTGGTGTAAATACACAGTAATGAAAATGCAGGGTCATAGGGAAGTTCTATTTTTAATTTCTTGAGGAATCTCCACACTATTCTCCAAAGAGTCTGAACGAACTTGCATTCCCACCAACAGTGGAAGAGGTTTTCCCTTTCTCTACATCCCCTCCAACACATGCAGTTTCTGGTCCTGCTAATTTTGGCCATTCAAAGTAGTGTAAGGTGGTATCTCAATGTGTTTTTTTTTTTTTTAATTCTTTTTTTAAAAAGATTATTTATTTATTTATTTGACAGAGAGAGATCACAAGTAGGCAGAGAGGCAGGCAGAGAGAGAGGAGGAAGCAGGCTCTCCGCTGAGCAGAGAGCCCGATGTGGTACTCGATCCCAGGACCCTGAGATCATGACCTGAGCCGAAGGCAGCGGCTTAACCCACTGAGCCACCCAGCGCCCCTCAATGTGGTTTTAATTTGAAGCTCCCTGATGGCTAGTGATGATGAATATTTTTTCATGAGTCTGGTAGCCATTTGTATGTCTTCATTGGAGAAGTGCCTGATCATATCTTCTGCCCATTTTTGATATGATTACCTCTTTTGTGTGTGTTGAGTTTAAGAAGTTTTTATAGATCCTGGATATCAACCTTTTGTCTGTACTCTCATTTGCAAATATCTCCTCCCATTCCGTGGGTTGCCTCTTTGTCTTGTTGACTGTTTCCTTTGCTGTGCAGAAGCTTTTGATTTTGATGAAGTACCAAAAGTTCATCTTCACTTTTTCGGTGCTATAGTAAATGGAATCGATTCTCTAATTTCCCTTTCTTTATTTTCATTGTTAGTGTATAAGAAAGCCACTGATTTCCGTAATTGACTTTGTATCCTGCCATGTTGCTGAATTGCTGAATGAGTTCTAGTAGTTTGGGGGTGGATTCTTTTTGGTTTTCCATATAAAGAATCATGTAATCTGTGAAGAGAGAGAGTTTGACTTCTTCATTGCCAGTTTGGATACCTTTTATTTCTCTTTGTTGTCTGATTACTATTTCTAGGCCTTCTAATACTATGTTGAACAAGAGTGGTGAGAGTGGGCATCCTTGTCGTGTTCCTGATCTCAACAGGAAGGCTGCAAGCTTTTTCCAATTGAGGATGATATTTGCTGTGAGTCTTTCATAGATAGATTTTATGAAGTTCAGGAATGTTCCCTCTTTCCCTATACTTTGAAGCATTTTAATCAGGAACGGATGCTGGATTTTGTCAAATGCTTTTTCTGCACCCATTGAGAGGACCATGTGGTTCTTCTCTCTTCTCTTATTATTTTGTTCTATCACATTGATTGATTTACGAATGTGGAACCATCCTTGTAGCTCAGGAATGAATCCCACCTGGTCATGGTGGATAATCTTTTTAATGTGCTATTGGATCCTGTTTGCTAGGATCTTGTTGAGAGTCTTAGCATACATATTCATCAGTGATATTGGTCTGAAATTCTCCTTTTTGGTTGATCTTTGCCTGCTTTGGGGATCAAGGTAATGCTTGCTTCATAGAAAGAGTCTGGAAGTTTTCCTTCTGCTTCAATTTTTTGAAACATCTTCAGGAGAATAGGTGTTATTTCTTCTTTGAAAGTTTGGTAAATTCCCCAGGGAATCCGTCAGGTCCTGGTCTCTTGTTTTTTGGGAGGATTTTGATCACTGCTTCAATTTCGTTACTAGATATGGGACTAATCAGGTTGTCAGTTTCTTGCTGATTCACTTTTGAGAGTTTATAGTTTTCCAGGAATGCATCCATTTCATCTAGGTTGTGTAGCTTATTGGCATATAACTGTTGATAATAACTTCTGATGATTGTTTCTACTTCCTTGGTGTTAGTTGTGATCTCTCCCTTTTCATTCATAATTTTGTGAATTTGGGCTTTCTCTCTTTTCTTTTGGATTAGTGTGGTCAATGGTTTATCGATTTTATTGATTCTTTCAAAAAAAAACAGCTTCTAGTTTCACTGATACATTCTACTGTATCTCTGGTTTCTACCTCATTGATCTCTACTCTAATCTTGATTATTTCCCTTCTTATGTGTGGAGTTGGTTTGATTTGTTGTTGATTCTCCAGTTCTTTATGGTATAGAGACAGCTGGTGTGTTCTGGATTTTTCAGGTTTTTTTGAGGGAGGCTTGGATGTCTATGTCATTCCCCCTTAGGACTACTATATCCCATAGGTTTTGGACAGAAGTGTCTTCATTATCATTGGTTTCCATGAATTGTTTCAGTTCTTCTTTGATCTCCTGTTTGAACCAAGGATTCTTTTTTTTTTAATATTTTATTTGTTTATTTGAGAGGTAGAGAGAGACAATGAAAGAGAGAGAGCATGAGAGTAGAGAGGTCAGTGGGAGAAGCAGACTTCCTGCTGAGCAGGGAGCCTGATGTGGGGCTCGATCCCAGGACCCTGGGATCATGACCTGATCCGAAGGCAGTTGCTTAACCAACTGAGCCACCCAGGTGCCTCCTGAACCAAGCATTCTTACAAGGTGGTCTTTAGCTTCCAGGTGTTTGAGTTCCTTCCAAATTTTCCTTGTGATTGAGCTCCAGTTTCAAAGCATTGTGATCTGGGAATATGTAGGGAGTAATCTCAGCCTTTTGGTATTAGTTGAGTCCTAATTTGTGACCTAGGATGTGGTCTATTCTTGTTAAGGTTAAACGTGCACTTGAGAAGATGAGTATTCTTTTGTTTTAGCGTGGAATGTTCTGTATATATCTATGAGGTCCATCTGGTCCAGTGTGTCATTCAATGCTCTTGTTTATTTATTGATTTTCTGCTTTGATTATCTGTCTTTTTCTGAGATAGGCATGTTAAGATCTCCTACTATTAATGTATTTATATCAATATGACTCTTTATCTTGATTAACAGTTTTCTTATGTAATTGGCTGCTCCCATATTGGGGGCATAGATATTTACAATTGTTAGATCATCTTGGTGGATAGTCCCTTTAAGAATGATGTAGTGTCCTTCTGGATCTCTGACTGCAGTCTTTAGTTTAAAATCTAATTTATCTGATATGAGAATTAATACCCCGGCCTTCTTTTGAGGCCCATTGGCATGAAAGATGCTTCTCCATCCCCTCACTTTCAGTCTGGGTGTAACCTTAGGTTCAAAATGGGTCTCTTGTAAACAACATATGGTTGGGTCCTGTCGTTTTATCCAATCTGCAACCCTGTGTTGTTTAATGGGTGCATTTTGGCCATTCACATTGAGACTGATTATTGACAGATACTTTTTGTTTGTTTGTTTTTTAAATTCATTTTTTATTTTCAGCATAACAGTATTCATTATTTTTGCACCACACCCAGTGCTCCAAGCAATCCGTTCCCTCTCTAATACCCACCACCTGGTACCCCGACCTCCCACCCCCACCCCTTCAAAACCCTCAGATTCTTTTTCAGAGTCTATAGTATCTCATTGTTCACCTCCCTTTACATTTTCCCCCAACTCCCTTCTCTTCTCTATCTCCCCATGTCCTCCATGCTCCTCAAATAAGTGAAACCATATTATAATTACCTTTCTTTGCTTGACTTACTTTACTCACCATAATCTATTCCAGTCCTGTCCATGTTGCTACAAAAGTTGGGTATTCGTCCTTTCTGATCGAGTCATAATAATCCATAGTGTATATGGACCACATCTTCCTTATCCATTCTTCTATTGAAGGTCATCTTGGTTCTTTCCACAGTTTGGTGACCGTGGCCATTGCTGCTATAAACATTGGGGTACAGATGGCCCTTCTTTTCACTACATCTGTATCTTTGGGGTCAATACCCACTAGTGCAATGGCAGGGTCGTAGGGAAGTTCTATTTTTAATTTCTTGAGGAATCTCCACACTGTTCTCCAAAGAGGCTGCACCAACTTGCATTCCCACCAGCTGTGTAAGAGGGTTCCCCTTTCTCCACATCCCCTCCAACACATGTTGTTTCCTGCCTTGCTAATTTTGGCCATTCTAACTGGTGTAAGGTGATATCTCAATGTAGTTTTAATTTGAATCTCCCTGATGGCTAGTGATGATGAACATTTTCTCATGTGTCTGATAGCCATTTGTATGTCTTCATTGGAGAAGTGTCTGTCCATATCTTCTGCCCATTTTTTGATATTATTGTCTGTTTTGAGTTTGTTGAGTTTGAGGAGTTCGTTATAGATCCTGGATATCAACCTTTTGTCTGTACTGTCATTTGCAAATATCCTCTCCCATTCCGTGTGTTTCCTCTTTGTTTTCTTGACTGTTTCCTTTGCTGTGCAAAAGCTTTTGATTTTGATGAAGTTCAGAAATCAGTGCCTTTCTTATACACTAACAATGAAAATAAAGAAAGGGAAATTAGAGAATCGATTCCATTTACTATAGCCCCAAGAACCATAAGATACCTGGGAATAAACTAACCAAAGAGGTAAAGGATCTGTATTTGAGGAACTAAAGAACACTCATGAAAGAAATTGAAGAAGACACAAAAAGATGGAAGATCATTCCATGCTCTTGGAATGATCTTTTAACATTGTTAAAATATCTATACTGCCTAGAGCAATCTATACTTTTAGTGCCATTCCGATCAAAATTCCACCGGTATTCTTCAAGGAGCTGGAACAAATAATCCTAAAATTTGTTTGTAATCAGAAGAGACCCCGAATCACTAAGGAAATGTTGAAAAACGAAAATAAAACTGGGGGCATCACGCTACCTGATTTCAAGCTTTACTACAAAGCTGTGATCACCAAGACAGCATGGTACTGGCATAAAAATAGACACCTAGGCCAGTGGAACAGAGTAGAGAGCCCAGATATGGACCCTCAACTCTACGGGCAAATAATATTCAACAAAACAGGAAAAAATATACAGTGGAAAAAATACAGTCTCTTCACTAAATGGTGCTGGGATAACTGGGCAGCTATATGTAGAAAAATGAAACTCGACCATTCTCTTACACCATACACAAAGATAAACTAAAAATGGATAAAAGACCACAACGTGAGACAGGAATCCATCAGAATCCTAGGAGAACATAGGCAGTAATCTCTTCGATATCAGCCACAGCAACTTCTTTCAAGATATGTCTCCAAAGGCAAAGGAAACAAAAATGAAGTTGAACTTTTGGGACTTCATCAAAATCAAAAGCTTCTGCACAGCAAATGATAGATCATTTTTATTGACATCATGTTACCTTTGAAGTCTTTCTTTCTGTAGATTTTCTCTATATTTCTGTTCAATGCTGTTCTTAGGATTTTTCCTCTTTTATAGAACTCCCCCTTAATATTTCCTGCAGTGTCGCCTTGGTTGTTGCATATTCTTTTAAGCCTTGCCTGTCCTGGATACTCTTTGTCTCTCCATCCATTTTCAATGTCAGTCTTGCTGGATAAAGTGTTCTTGGCTGCATGTTCTTCTCATTTAGTGCCATGAACATATCTTGTCAACCCTTCCTGGCTTCCCAGTTCTCTGTGGACATGTCTGATGTTATTCTGAAGGGCTTTTCTCTGTAAGTAAGGAGCCTATTTGTCCTAGTGGCTTTCAAGTGATTATATCTACAAATATGATTCCTCAATTTGACTATCAGGTGCCTTGATGTTTTTCTGGAATCTATAATCTTGGGTGGAGACCATTCAGCCTCTAGTACATGAACGTTGGTTCCATTCGTGAGATTGGAAAAATTTATGAAGAACTTGTTCCACTATATCTTCTAGACTTCTTTCTTTCTCCTCAACTTCAGGAATTCCAATAATTCTGATTTTGGAACATTTCATAGCATCTTTTATTTCCCTCATTCTGTTTTCCTGGCTAGTAACCTGTTTGTTTCAGGCTTCCTCCTGATCCTTTCCTCTATCTGTTTGTCCTCCCAATCACTCATTCTATCTTCTGTCTCAGTTACCCTAGCTTTGACAGAATTTAGTTTAGATTGGAACTCATTGAAAGCATTGTTAACCACATCCCTGGTAGCTTTCACCTCTGCCTTAACATTGTGAACAT
Organism: Mustela lutreola; assembly: GCF_030435805.1. Taxonomy (NCBI): domain Eukaryota; kingdom Metazoa; phylum Chordata; class Mammalia; order Carnivora; family Mustelidae; genus Mustela; species Mustela lutreola. Next base: position 205,935,384 of record NC_081290.1, on the reverse strand, counting down.
CATCTCTGGTTGACTTCAGCTCAGCCCTAATCAATTCCATTTGATCATCCATGGCATTCTCCAACCTAGCTGTTGCCTGGATAATCGTTAGCCCGAATTCTCTTTCCAACATATTGTCTATGTTGATAGCCATTAGCTCTGTTGCAGAAGGCCCATCCTCTGTATTTTTCTTCTGTTGGGCATTCCTCCTCCTAGTCATTTTGGTGAGAGATGGCTGAATGGATGTAGCTGGATGTATCAACTGTGGTGCATTCAAGATGCACCCTGAAACGGTTCTGAGCAATCAGGATTGCCCACCCAAACAAGAGAAAAAAGAAAAGAAAAAGAAAAAAAGAGAGAGAGAGACAGGAAAAAAGGGAAGATAAAAGAGACGGCTCAGCCCAAATGGTCCCCAAGGTAAGATTTATGAAGTATAAAATAAAAAAAAAAACAAAACAGAGAATCAAAAAGACTGGTCAAAGTATATAACAAGAGAAAAAAAATTATATATATATACACATACATATATATTTTATATATATATATGTGCTATATGTATATGTATGTATATATATATCTATACAATCATATATATATATATATGTATATATATAAATCTTAGGAAATCTTTATTTGCTTATATGTAAGCAAATAAAGGAAGAACGTCATCTAAAAGAACCCCACGTGTAGGATTTATATACTATCAGGACAAACACAAAAACACAGAAACACTGATGGAAGAAAAAGATGGGAGAGTGTTTATAAATTCTCAGTGTGGGCGAGGAAGGTTGTTTTGATTCTTCCTGGATGTATCTTGATATCTTTGTTAAAGGACTCAACTTTCCTAAGATAAAAAGGGATTAAAAATTGGTTTACCAATAGGGGTAGTATTGATTGGGGAAAGGGGATTACCTTGAAGTTTACCTCTATATGAATATTAGAAAATAAAAATAAAAAGGATTAAACTAGACTAAACTAATCTAAAATTTAAAAAAAAATTAAAAAATACAAATGCGAAAGAAAAACACAGGTTTATATATCAAAAAGTTCAGTTTAGAAGGTTATTATGGAATTTGATGTGCTGGACAAGTTACTGTGATGGTAAATGGGTTAAAAAATTATCTATGTAAAAAAAAAAATGAGCCAGAATAGTGGGAACGAAATAAAAATAAAAGTTGTTTTATGAAGTATTGGTGGTTGTTCTCTTGTCATCTTTTTTCTTTTTTTTTTTTTCTTTCCTAGTTGGTTTTCTGGGAGAGGGGCCTGCAGCGTGGATTTTCAGTCAATAATGTTCTCTGAGAGGGATGCCTGGCTGGCTCAGTTGGTTAAGCAGCTGCCTTCGGCTCTGGTAGTGATCCCAGCGTCCTGGGATTGAGTCCCACATCGGGCTCCTTGCTCAGCAGGGCGCCTGCTTCTCCCTCTGCCTCTGCCTGCCATTCTGTCTGCCTGTGCTTGCTCTCTCCCCCCTCCCTCTCTGATAAATGAAATCTTTAAAAAAAAAATAATGTTCTCTGAGTTAAGTCTTACCATGCCCCTAAGGGGTGGGATCCGAGGAGACTGTTTTTTTCAGGCTTTTGTTCTCTGGAGGTTTTTATGTTTGTTCACTTTTGTTTTTTTCTCTCGCCTTGACCGCTTTTGATGGTTTTTGTAGGTTTAGAGAAAAACAAACTGCATCCTGACCTCCCTCTGAGAGAGAAGCCTCAGTCTGGCTACAGAGCCCAAATAAATTTTCTCTTGTCCGCTGGCAGAGCAGGTTCCGAGTTGTGGTCTCTGGGGACGCAGGATTTTTTTTATTGTACCCAAAAGCACGGCAGCGGCAGCTGTCCGGGCAGCTCCAGACTGAGAGAGGTTCCAAGCAGTGATCGCACACTGAGATTTTCCTGCTAGCATGGGCTGGGAGTGCCTGGTCTTTCAGGGTCCAAGAGCACCAGACTGGTGCCTGTGTGCACTTCTTTCAGGGAAGGGCGTGGGGCGCGACTCAGACTCTGATAGCACTGCATGGCACTCACGTGGGGACTGCAAAAAGGCTATGTTTCTGCCGGTGGGCGAGGCTCCCAGACCCTCACAGCAGCTGGACCCCACATGCTCTCAGGCGCGCTAATGGTTCAGGGACCAAGACCTTGTTTCTCCACTGCAGTCTCTCTGGCTCTGTGCCAGGGGTGGCTGTTCTTGGTCTGGGGACTTAAGCCCCTGTCCCTAACTGCCCCAATTCCCACAATTTCCTCCCATGATCCTTTGCTCTTTTTGAGTGCTTTCTGCCAGATTCCAAGTTAATGCTGGTCCCCAGATGCAGGACAGGGATATTACTTTCCAATGGGTCACTTCTGGTGGCTCCCTCCCCCTTTTGTTTATCTTCTGATATCAGTTCAACATTTCCACTCTGCTTTACCTGCCCACTGGCATCTTCTGCTCCTGTAGAGATCCAGACGTGTATAATTCTGATCTCAGGCTGATGTCGTGGGTGATCAGAGTTCTTTGGAAGGTAATGGGCTCACTTTAGGGTACAGGTTGAAAGGGCACCTCCTCCTACTTCCCCTCCATATTGCCCCCCCCAACCCAGATGGCCCTTCTTTTACTACATCTGTATCTTTGGGGTAAATACCCAGTAATGCAATTACAGTGTCATAGGGAAGCTCTATTTTTAATTTCTTAAGGAGTCTCCAAACTGTTTTCCAAAGTGGCTTTAGAAACATGCATTCCCACCAAGAGTGGAAGAGGGTTCCCCTCTCTCCACATCCTCTCCAACATCTGTTGCTTACTGTCTTGCTAATTTTGGCCATTCTAACTGGTGTAAGGTGGTATCACAATGTGGTTTTGATTTGAATCTCCCTGATGGCTGGTGATAATAAACATTTTTTCAAGTGTCTGTTAGCCATTTGTATGTCTTCCTTGAAGAAGTGTCTGTGTCTTCTGCCCATTTTTTGGCATGATTATCTGTTTTGTGTGTGTTGAGTTTGAGTTCTTTACAGATCCTGGATATCAACCCTTTGTGTTGTCATTTGTGAATATCTTCTCTCATTTGGTGGGTTGCCTCTATGTTTTATTGAATGCTTCCTTTGCTGAGCAGAAGCTTTTGATCTTGATAAAGTCCCAAAAGTTCCTTTTTACTTTTGTTTTTTACTTATGTCTTTGGAGACATATCTTGAAAAAATTTCCTGTGGCCAATGTCGAAGAGGTTACCACCTATGTTCTCCTCTACAGCTCTGATGGATTACTGCTTCATGTTAAGGTCTTTTATCCACTTCGAGTTTATCTTTGTGTATGGTGTAAGAGAATGGTCAAGTTTAATTCTTCTACACATAGCTGTCCAATTTTCCAAGCACCATTGATTGAAGAGACTGTATTTTGCCCACTGTCTATTTTTTCCTGCTTTGTTGAAGATTATTTGCCCATAGAGTTGAAGGTCCATATCTGGGCTCTCTACTCTGTTCCTCTGGTCTATATGTCTGCTTTTGTGCCAGTACCATGCTGTCTTGGTGATCACAGCTTTGTAGTAAAGCTTGAAATGAAGCAATGTGATACCCCCAGTTTTATTTTTCTTTTTCAACATTTTCTTAGTAGTTAGGGGTCTCTTCTGATTCCATACAAATTTTAGGATTGTTTTCTCCAGCTCTTTGAAAAATGCCAGTGGTATTTTGATCAGGATGGTATTGAAAGTAAGGTTTGCTCTAAGCATTATAGACATTTTAACAATGTTTATTCTTCCCATCCAAGAGCATGGAATGCTTTACCATATTTTTGTTTCTTCTTCAATTTCTTTCATGGCTGTTCTGTAGTTTTTTGTTCTATAGTTTTTTGTTTGTAGGCTTTTGTTCTCTGGAGGGTTTCTTTTCCTTCCTCCTGGTGGTTTTTTGGGGCTCTTTGGAGGTTTAGAGGAAAACAAACTGCACCCAGACCTCCGTGTCAGAGAGAAGCCTCAGTCTGTTCCCCTCTCGGTGCTCCAGACCACATAAATTCCCCTCTGCTGCTGGCAGGGCACGTCCTCAGTCATGGTCTCAGGGGTCACTGAAACTCCCACTTCTACCCATAACCACAAGAAATACTTACCCAGAGCTGGCTTCCAGCGTCTGCCTTCACCACTGCTCTCTGTCTGGCCAGGTTCAGACCGCCAGTTAGGTCCCAGCAAGAGATAGCACACTGAGATTTTCACGCTGGCCTGGGCTGGTTGTGTTCAGAATCTTCCAGTCCCAGAGAGCACTAGATGGCACCTACACAGATTCTCTCAGGGGAGGGTGTGGAGCATGACTCAGACCCTGGTTGCACAGCTCACATGCAGAGTGCAAAAGGCTGTGGTTATAGAGAGCACTGGCTGGCATCCACACCAGACTCTCTCAGGAGTGCTGGCGGCTAAGGGACCAAAAGCTGGCTCTTCCTGGTTCAGCGCCAGAGGTGGCTGTCCTGTGTCAGTAGGCCTAAGCCCCTGTCCCTAACGACCTGATTCTGCCAATTTCCCCTTAAGATCTTTTGCTCTTTTGAGTGCTTTCAAACAGACCCTAAGTTAATGCTGGTCGCCGATCACAAGGTACTCTCATATTGGGTATTACTTTCCAGTGGGTCGCTTCTGGTGGTTCCCTCCCCGTTTTATTTATCTTCTGATATCAGTCCAATGTTCCCAATCCGTTTTACCTGTCCACTGGCATCTTCTGCCCCAATAGAGATCCAGAATTGTATAATTCTAATCACAGTCTGATTGCATGGGTGATAAGTTCCTTTGGTAGATAATCAGCTCACTTTAGGGGACCAGTTGAAACAGCACCTCCTACTTCTCTGCCATCTTGTCTCCCCTCCTCATAAGATCCATTTTTTAAACCTTTGTCCTTCATCATGTATTCTTGCTCTCCTAAGGAAATTACATTATTGGGTATTTTCTTTGTTCAGTCAACTTCTCTCTACACACTGGTCTTTTTTTTTTTTTTCAATTTTATTTATTTTTTAATTTACATTTTATTTTCAGCATAACAGTATTCATTATTTTTGCACCACACTCAGTGCTCCATGCAATCTGTGCCCTCTATAATACCCACCACCTGGTACCCCGACCTCCCACCCCATGCCCCTTCAAAACCCTCAGATTCTTTTTCAGAGTCCATAGTCTCTCATGGTTCACCTCCCCTTCCAATTTCCCCCAACTCCCTTCCCTTCTCTATCTCCCCATGTCCTCCATGCTATTTGTTATGCTCCATAAATAAGTGAAACCATATGATAATTGACTCTCTCTGCTTGACTTGTTTAACTCAGCATAATCTATTCCAGTCCCGTCCATGTTGCTACAAAAGTTGGGTATTCGTCCTTTCTGATGGAGGCATAATACTCCATAGTATATATGGACCACATCTTCCTTATCCATTCATCTGTTGAAGGACATCTTGGTTCTTTCCACAGTTTGGCGACCATGGCCATTGCTGCTATAAACATTGGGGTACAGATGGTCCTTCTTTTTACTACATCTGTATCTTTGGGGCCAATACCCAGTAGTTCAATGGCAGGATCATAGGGAAGTTCTATTTTTAATTTATTGAGGAATCTCCACACACACTGGTCTTTTGCATCAACATTTCAGTATGAATTAATCACTCTTATTTCAGTAAGAAAGAAACGGCTTCACTTAAATCCCCATTCCCTTCTAGCAATTGAAATCTTTGAGTTTCTAACTCTTCTTTTTCTATTTGTGTGTTTCCTTTATTTCCCACATCCTCCACAACCAGTCTTCTCCAATTTTATCACCTCCCACATCTTCATGGGAACTTTTCTTCCAAGTTGGTAGTAACTTCCTTATACTAATTGAAATAATACTCTTTCTGCTTTTATCTTACATGACCTCAACTACATTTGACATTGTTGATTGTTTCTTCCTTTTTTCAAAATGTTCTTGATTTCCATGACACTCATTCTTCAACTATTCCTCCCTCCTGCCAGAAATTCTTTCTCAGTTATACTTTTACTCTTAAGCACATAGATTCTCCCCAGCAGTCTTCTATAGGCCCTTCTATCTTCTCACAATTTACTCCTGAGTTATGAAGGCAGTTCAACCTGTCCCAAAGCAAACTCTTGCATCATCAACCCTCTTTCTTCTCTGTGTTTTCTGTCTCAGTAAATGAAACCACTACATACCTGGCAGCTTGAGTGAGAATTTGCCTGAGCACCAACAAATTATGACAAATTTTACATCTAAAATATCTTTAAATCTATTCATTTATATCCACCCATTCTGTCTTCATTGCTGTCTTCTCTTGAATTGAGAAGTCAACCTCACGTGAGATCTCTCTTTAGTCATTTATGCCAGTCTACATCTTTGTTCCACTCAGAAGCCAGAATAATCCCCCTCAAGTGTAAATTTGATTTAGATTGCTTAAAAATGTTTCAATGACTTCCCATTTTGCCCTGGAATCAAGTAAGAGATTTTTGAATGGTTTATGAGACTCTGTATGTCTTTGTTGCTACTCAGTTGTTATCTCTTCTGAAAAACACACACAAAGGGCCTGGAGTCAAGATGGCGAGAAGTAGCAGGCTGAGACTACATCAGGTAGCAGGAGATCAGCTAGATAGTTTATATAAAGATTGCAAACACCTACAAATCCAATGGGAGATCGAAGAGAAGAAGAACAGCAATTCTAGAAACAGATAATCAACCACTTTCTGAAAGTTAGGAGTGGTGAAGAAGTGAATCCAAAGCATCGGGAAGATAGACCACGGGGGGATGGGCTGGCTCCTTGGAAACGGCGGAGCAATGGAGCACTAAGCACTAAATGAGGACTTTTAAAAGTCTGTTCTGCTAAGGGATATTGCTCCAGAGGCTAAACCGGGGAGAAGCCCATGTGGGGTCACTGTGGCCTCAGGTCCCACAGGGTCACAGAAGGGTTGGGGGTGTCTGAGTGTCACAGAGCTTGCAGGTATAAAAACAGAGAAGCTGGCTACAGAGACAGAACCGAGGAGTGAGCTCACAGCTCAGGGTTACCTTGAACCAGTCGCAGTCTTGGTGAGCTCAGAGCATGGCCAGAGGCCAGGAAGACGAGAGTAATTGGGCGATATTCTCTGAGGGCACACTGAGGAGAGGGGCCCTGAGCTCTTGGCTCCTCTGAGCCGGAGACTGGGAGGCCGCCACTTTCATTCCCATCCTCCATGACTCTACGGAAAGCATTCAGGGATCAAAAGTTCCTGAAAGCAAACCTGAGCGGATTACAAAGCCTGGCCCCTGGTAAGGGCAGTGCAATCCTGCCTGGGGTAAAGACACTTGAGAATCACTACAACAGGCTCCTCCCCCAGAAGATCAACAAGAAATCCAGCCAGGACCAAGTTCACCTACCAAGGAGTGCAGGTTCAATACCAAGGAGAGCAGCAGAATTCCAGAGGAGGAGAAAACAAAGCACGGAACTCATGGCTTTCACCCCATGATTCTTCAGTCTTGCAGTTAGTTTAATTTTTTTTTCTTTTTCAATTCTTTTTCTTCTTCTGCTAAACTTTTTAAACTTTACCCTTTTCTTTTTTAACATTTTTAGCTAGTTTATATAATATATATATATTTTTTCTTTTTTATATTTTTCTTTATTCATTTTCTTTTTTAATTGTTTCTTCTTTTTTCTGAACCTCTTTTTATCCCCTTTCTCCCCCCACGATTTGGGATCTCTTCTGATTTGGTTAAAGTGTATTTTCCTGGGGTCTTTGCCACCCTTTTAGAATTTTACTTGTTCCTTCATATACTCTTATCTGGACAAAATGACCAGGTGGAAAAATCCACCAAAAAAAACAAAAAAAAACAAAAAAAAACAAGAGGCAGTACCGAAGGCTAGGGACCTAGACAATACAGACATTGGTAATATGTCAGATCTAGAGTTCAGAATGATGATTCTCAAGGTTCTAGGTGGGCTCGAAAAGGCATTGAAGATAGTAGAGAAACCCTCTCAGAAGAAATAAAAGCCCTTTCAGGAGAAATAAAAGAAATAAAACCTAACCAATTTGGAATAAAAAAAAAGCTATTAATGAGGTGTAATAAAAAATGGAGGCTCTAACTACTAGGATAAATGAGGCAGAAGAAAGAATTAATGATATAGAAGACCAAATGACAGAGAATAAAGAAGCTGAGCAAAAGAGGGACAAACAGCTACTGGGCAATGAGGGGAGAATTTGAGAGATAAGTGTTTTACATAAGGTAAAACGACATTAGAATAATTAGGATTTCAGAAGAAGAAGAAAGAGAGAGAGGAGCAGAAGGTATATTGGAAAGAATTATTGTAGAAAATTTCCCTAATTTGGAAAAGGGAACAAGCATCAAAATCCAGGAGTTGCAGAGAACCCCCCTCAAAATTAACAAGAATAGTCCCACACCCCATCACCTAATAATAAAATTTACGAGCCTTAGTGACAAATAGAAAATCCTGAAAGCAGCCTGAGAAAAGAAGTCTGTAACATACAATGGTAAAAATATTAGATTGGCAGCAGACTTATCCACGTGACCTGGCAGGCCAGAAAGACCTGGCATGATATATTCAGCGCACTAAATGAGAAAAACATGCAGCCAAGAATACTATATCCAGTCAGGCTATCATTGAAAATAGAAGGAGAGATAAAAGGCTTCCAGGACAAACAAAAACTGAAAGAATTTGTAAACACCAAACCAACTCTACAGGAAATATCAAAAGGGGTCCTCTAAGCAAAGAGAGAGCCTAAAAGTAGTAGATCAGAAAGGAACAGAAGCAATATACAGTAACAGTCACCTTATAGGCAATACAATGGCACTAAATTCATATCTCTCAATAGTTACCCTGAAAGTTAATGGGCTAAATGCCCCAATCAAAAGACACAGGGTATCAGAATGGATAAAAAACCAAAACCCATCTCTGTATGTTGCCTACAAGAAACTCATTTTAGACCCGAAGACACCTCCAGATTGAAAGTGAGGGGGTAGAAAACAATTTACCATGCTAACAGACATTGGAAGAAAGTAGGGGTGGCAATCCTTCTATCAGATCAATTAGATTTTAAGCCAAAGACTATAATAAGGGATGAGGAAATATACTATATCACACTCAAAGGTCAAAGTATCTGTCCAACAAGAAGATCTAACAATTTTAAATATCTATGCCCCCAATGTGGGAGCAGCCAACTATACAAACCAATTAATAACAAAATCAAGGAAACACATCAACAATAATACAATAATAGTAGGGGACTTTAACACTACCCTCACTGAAATGGACAGATCATCCAAGCAAAAGATCAACAAGGAAATAAAGGCACACTGGACCAGATAGACATCACAGATATATTCAGAACATTCCATCCCAATGCAACAGAATACACATTCTTCTCTAGTGCACATGGAACATTCTCCAGAATAGATCACATCCTGGATCCCAAATCAGGTCTCAAGCAGTATCAAAATATTGGGATCATTCCCTGCATATTTTCAGACCACAATGCTCTGAAGCTAGAACTCAATCACAAGAGGATATTTGGAAGGAATCCAAATACATGGAGAGTAAAGAACATCCTTCTAAAGAATGAATGGGTTAACCAAGAAATTAAAGAAGAATTGAAAAAAAAATTCATGGAAACAAATGATAATGAAAACACAACAGTTCAAAATCTGTGGGACACAGCAAAGCAGTCCCAAGAAGAAAATATATAGCCGTACAAGCCTTTCTCAAGAAACAAGAAAGGTCTCAAGTACACAACGTAACCCTACACCTAAAGGAGCTGGAGAAAGAACAAGAAAGAAAACCCTAAACCCAGCAGAAGAAGAGAAATCATAAAGATCAGATAAAAAAATCAATGAAATAGAAACAAAACAAAACAAAAAAAAATAGAGCAAATCAACGAAACTAGGAGCTGGTTCTTTGAAAGAATAAATAAGATTTATAAACCCCTGGCCAGACTTATCCAAAAGAAAAGAGAAAGGACCCCAAAAAATAAAATCATGAATGAAGGAGGAGAGATCACAACTAACACCAAAGAAATACAATTATAAGAACATACTATTAGCAACTCTATGCAAACAAATTTGATAATCTAGATGAAATAGATGCATTCCTAGAGACATATAAACTACCACAACTGAACCAGGAAGAAATAGAAAACCTGAACAGAACCATAACTATTAAGGAGGTTGAAAGAGTCATCAAAACTCTCCAAACAAACTAAAGCCCAGGGCCAGGCGGTTTACCAGGAGAATTCTACCAACATTTAAAGAAAAATTATGACAGTAAATAGGTTAAAAATATATATATATAATAATAAATGATTATCTATATAAAAAATGAGCCAGAATAGTGGGATTGAATCAATAATAAAAATTGTCCTCTGAAATAGTGGTGGTTGTTCTCCTGTCGTCTTTTTTTTTTTTTTTTTCCTTTCCTGGTTGGTTTTCTGGGGAAGGGGCCTGCCTAAACTGGGTTTTCAGTCAATGATGTTCTCTCAGTTAAGTCCTCATGCCCTCCTCAAGGGGGTAGGCTCTGAAGAAACTGGTTTTTTTCAGGCTTTTGTTCTCTGGAGGTTTTTATATTTGTTCAATTTTGTTTTTCTCTCTCGCCTTGACCACTTTTGATGGTTTTTGTAGGTTTAGAGGAAAGCAAACTGCACCCTGACCTCCCTCTCAGAAAGAAGCCTCAGTCTGGCTGCAGAGCCCAAATAAATCCCCGCCTTGGCTGATGGCAGAGCAGGTTCCCAGTCACGAAGCTGGGGACTGAGGATTTTTTGCTTGTACCCAAAACCATGGCAGTGGCGGCTGTCTGACTGCCAGAGAAGTTCCAAGCAGTGATCACACACTGAGATTTTCCTGCTGGACCAGGCTGGGAGTGCCTGGTCTTTCCGGTCTGAGAGCACCGGGCTGGCGCCTGTGTGCACCTCTCTCAGGGAGGGGCATGGGTCACGACTCCAACTCTGATGGCATGGCAGGGCACTCGTGTGGGGACTGCAAAAAGGCTGTGCTTCTGTTGAGTGGCAAGGCTCAATGTGATACAAGAATCCATAAGAATCTTAGAGAAGAACATAGGCAGTAATCTCTCCGATATCAGCCACAGAAACTTTTCTCAAGATAAGTCTCCAAAGGCAAAGGAAACAAAAGTCAAAACAAACTTCTGGGACTTCAACAAAATCAAAAGCTTCACAAATAAGTGAAACCATATGATAATTGACTCTCTCTGCTTGACTTATTTCACTCAGCATAATATCTTCCAGTCCCATCCATGTTGCTACAAAAGTTGGGTATTCGTCCTTTCTGATGGAGGCATAATACTCCATAGTGTATATGGACTACATCTTCCTTATCCATTCATCTGTTGAAGGGCATCTTGGTTCTTTCCACAATTTGGTGCCCGTGGCCATGTGGAGCATAACAAAAAGCATGGAGGACATGAGGAGTTAGAGAGAAGGGGGTTGGGGTAAATTGGAAGGGGAGGTGAATCATGAGAGACTATGGACTCTGAGAAACAATCTGAGAGGCTTGAAGGGCAGGGGGTTGGGAGGTCGGGGTACCAGGTGGTGGGTATTATAGAGGGCACATATTGCATGGAGCACAGGGTGTGGTGAAAACACAATGATACTGTTATGCTGAAAATAAATAAATTAAAAAAATTAAATCTTCTGCACAGCAAAGGAAACAGTCAAGAAAACAAAGAGGCAACCCAGGGATTGGGAGAAGATATTTACAAATGACAGTAGAGACAAAAGGTTGATATCCAGGATCTATGATGAACTCCTCAAGCTCATCACACACAAAACAGACAATCATATCAAAAAATGGGCAGAAGATATGAACAGACACTTCTCCAATGAAGACATACAAATGGCTATCAGATACATGAAAAAATGTTCATCATCACTAGCCATAAGGGAGATTCAAATTAAAACTACATTGAGGTATCACCTTACACCAGTTATAATGGCCAAAATTAACAAGACAGGAAACAACATGTGTTGGAGGGGATTTGGAGAAAGGGAAACCCTCTTCCACTGTTGGTGGGAATGAAAGTTGGTGCAGACTCTTTGAAGAACAGTGTAGAGATTCCTCAAAAAATTTAAAATAGAGCTTCCCTATGACCCTGCCATTGCATTCCTGGGTATTTACCCCAAAGATACAGATGTCATGAAAAGAAGGGCAATCTGTACCCCAATGTTTATAGCAGCAATGGCCACGGTCGCCAAACTGTGGAAAGAACCAAGATGCCCTTCAACAGGCGAATGGATAAGCAAGATGTGGTCCATATACATTATGGAATATTATGCCTCCATCAGAAAGGACAAATACCCAACTTTTGTAGCAACATGGACGGAACTGGAAGAGATGATTCTGAGTGCAATAAGTCAAGCAGAGAGAGTCAATTATCATATGATTTCACTTATTTGTGGAGCATAACAAATAGCATGGAGGACATGGGGAGTTAGAGAGGAGAAGGGAGTTGGGGTAAATTGGAAGGGGAGGTGAACCAAGAGAGACTATGGATTCTGAAAAACAACCTGATGGGTTTGAAGTGGTGGGGGGGGTGAGAGGTCGGGGTACCAGGTGGTGGGTATTATAGAGGGCACGGATTGCATGGTGCACTGGGTGTGGTACAAAAATAATGAATACTGTTATGCTGAAAATAAAAAATAAATTTAAAAAAAGAACTAATTTCTATTCTCCTGAAACTGTTCCAAAAAATAGAAATGGAAGGAAAACTTTCAAACTCATTTTATGAGACCAGCATCACCTTGATCCCAAAACCAGACAAGGATCCCATCAAAATAGAGAACTACAGACCAATATCCTTGATGAGCACAGATGCCAAAATCCTCACCAAACTACTAGCCAATAGGATTCAATGGTACATTAAAATGATTATTCACCACGATCAAGTGGGATTTATTCCAGGGCTGCAAGTTTGGTTCAACATCCACAAATCAATCAATGTGATACAACACATTAATAAAAGAAAGAACAAGAACCATATGATACTTTCAATAGATGCTGAAAAAGCATTTGACAAAGTACAGCATCCCTTCCTGATCAAAACTCTTTGAAATGTAGGGATAGAGTGCACATACCTCAATATCATCAAAGCCATCTATGAAAAACCCACCACAAATATCATTCTCAATGGAGAAAACTGAAAACTTTTTTACTAAAGTCAGGAACATGGCAGGGATGTCCATTATCACTACTGCTATTCAACATAGTACTAGAAGTCCTAGCCTCAGCAATCAGAAAACAAACAACAAAAAAATTAAGGCATCCAAATTGGCAAAAAAGAAGTCAAACTATCACTCTCTGCAGATGATATGATGCTATATGTGGAAAACCCAAAATACTCCACTCCAAAACTGCTAGAACTTGTACAGGAATTCAGTAAAGTGTCAGGATATAAAATCAATGCACAGAAATCAGTTGCATTTCTCTACACCAACAAGAAGTAAGAAGAGAAAAGAAATTAAGGAGTTAATCTCATTTACAATTGCACCCAAAACTATAAGATACCTAGGAATAAACCTAACCAAAGAGGTGAAGAATCTATACTCAGAAACCTATAAACCTATACTCATGAAAGAAATTGAGAAAGACACAAAGAGATGGAAAAATGTTCCATGCTCCTGGATTGAAAGAATAAATATTGTGAAAATGTCTATGCTACCTAAAGATATCTACACATTTAATGCAATTCTTATCAAAATACCATCCATCTTTTTCAAAGAAATGGAACAAATAATTCTAAAATTTACATGGAACAAGAAAAGACCTCGAATAGCCAAAGGGATATTGAAAAAGAAAGCCAACGTTGGTGGCATCACAATTCCGGACTTCAAGCTCTATTACAAAGCTATCATCATCAAGACAGCATGGTACTGGCACAAAAACAGACACATGGATCAGTGGAACAGAATAGAGAGCCCAGAAATAGACCCTCAACTCTATGGTCAACTAATCTTTGACAAACCAGGAAAGAATGTCCAATGGAATAAAGACAGCCTCTTCAATAAATGGTGTTGGGAAAATTGGACAGCCACATGCAGAAAATTGAAAGTGGACCATTTCCTTACACCACACACTAAAATAGATTCAAAATGGATGAAAGACTTCAATGTGAGAAATGAATCCAGCAAAATCCTTGAGGAGGACACAGGCAGCAACCTCTTCGACCTCAGCCGCAGCAACTTCTTCCTAGGAACATTGACAAAGGCAAGGGAAGTAAGGGCAAAAATGAACTATTGCGACTTCAGCAAGATCAAAAGCTTTTGCACAGCAAAGGAAACAGTTAACAAAACCAAAAGACAACTGACAGAATGGGAGAAGATATTTGCAAATGATGTATCAGATAAAGGGCTAGTGTCCAAAATCTATAACGAACTTAGCAAACTCAACACCCAAAGAACAAATAATCCAGTCAATAAATGGTCAGAAGACATGAACAGACATTTCTGCAAAGAAGACATCGAGATGGTCAACAGACACATGAAAAAGTGTTCCACATAACTTGGCATCAGGGAAATACAAATCAAAACTATAATTACATATCACCTCACGTCAATCAGAATGGCTAAAATTAACAAGTGAGGAAATGACAGATGCTGGCAAGGATGCAGAGAAAGGGGAACCCTCCTACAGTGTTGGTGGGAATGCAAACTGGTGCAACCACTCTGGAAAATAACATGGAGGTTCCTTAAAATGTTGAAAATAGAACTACCCTATGACCCAATAATTGCACTACTGGGTATTTACCCTAAAGACACAAATGTAGTGATCCAAAGGGGCACATGCAACCGAATGTTTATAGCATCAATGTCCACAATAGCCAAACTATGGAAAGAACCTAGATGCCCATCCACAGAGGAATGGATAAAGAAGATATAGTATATATACACAATGGAATACTGTGCAGCCATCTAAAGAAATGAAATCTTGCCATTTGTGATGACATGGATGGAACTAGAGGGTATCCTGCTTAGTGAAATAAGGCAATTGGAGAAATACAACTATCATAAGATCTTCCTGATATGATGAAGTGGAGATGCAAAATGTGGTGTTAAGGGAGTAGGAGAAGAATAAATGAAACAAGATGGGATTGGAAGGGAGACAAACCATAAGTGACTCTTAATCTCAAAAAACAAACTTAGGGTTGCTGGGGGAATGGGGGTTGGGAGAGTGGGGTGGGGTTATGGACATTGGGGAGGGATGTGCTATGGTGAGTGCTGTGAAGTGTGTAAACCTGGCGATTCACAGACCTGTACCCCTGAGGATAAAAATATATTGTATGTTTATGTTTATAAAAAACAATTAAAACACACACACACACACACACACACACACACACACACACACAACCAAAACCAGAAACAAAATAAAAAACAAAAACCGAATAACAACAGCAAAAAAAAAAAATCTCTTCCCTTTAGTCTTGGTGCTTTTGGTAGAATGCATCATGTACTTATATTTTTGTCCTTGGATCTTCAAATGTACTTATTCATTAGTGTGACATAATCTTCACTTCTTGCCCTCCCTTCATTTTTTCACTTAGATAACTAACTATCTCTTACCTTCTAAGTCTCCTTATATAGTTATGTAGTTGGGAATTTTTTTCTGATAAGCCCTCTTCACCTCACCCATTTGCACCAGTAGGTCCCTTTTTAATGTACTTCTTTGATATCTGCTCTTTCCTATTATTAATATTAACTACATATATATATATATTTTATTTTATATTATATATATATATATATATATTTGCATATGTACATAGCCTTTTAGATCCCCATAAATATACTGGAGCTTCTCAAAATTCTCTATAGCAATCTAGTTTCTCAGGATTCCTGGCCAGGGCTGCTTTGCCCCAACTGAATTTACAACCTTAGGTAGCTTAGATGTTGCTAGCACTTTGCTGTTATTTCACTAATACACTCCCTTTACCTTTATATGAGCTCTGAGTCAAATCAAATAGCCCTCACTCTCTAGATAGAGATTTTTCAGGGTGCTGCAAGTTTGGACAAGATATTTTTGTTTTAAGATTTTATTTCAGAGAGAGAGCGTGAGTGGAGGGCAGAGACAGTGGATGAGGGAGAAGCAGGCTCCTTGCTGACCAGGGAACCAGATGCAGAGGTTGGTCTCAGGATGGTAGGATCGTGACTTGAGCCGAGGACAGATACCCAACTGACTGAGTCACTCAGGTACCCCCTGTTTGGACAAAATATTAACAACATTCCAGGGATGGTAATTTTCATGAAGCTCCACAAGCAATCCACTCTTTTTATTGTATTGCTGTTAGCTTTTGACTACTATACCACTAAACTGGGGAGGAAGGGTGGATAGGAACAGCCCTAAGTTAAAATGTCATAGAAACCATTGTCTTACCAAAGTTCAGTAGGTTCTTTTGGATAGATAATTTTCATTTCATTTATTCAATTTGAGTTATTGCCAGATTTCTGAAGTAGTATATTTTGATTTTGCCTATATTTTCATTTATTTAGAGTAATTGGGTAGTTACTGAGGTCCTTATTCTGCAATTATAGAAACTGATTTACTTATGGGAATTTTTAATGTTTTTATATGTGAGTAGAGTCTAAGTTTTCTTTCTCCCTTCATTCCTTCATCCTACCTTCCCACTTTGACTGCCTGCTAGAAATACAATGTTTACCATATGGCAGGTACTAAATTAAGTGCTGGAAGAATAATAGAGAAAATATCTAAACAGATTCAAGGACATGTGCATTACTAGGTATTTATCCAAAGAATAAAAACATAAGTGATTTGAGGGAGCACATGTTCCTCATCTTAATGTTTCTAATAGCCATATCCACAGTAGCCAAACTATAGAAAGAGTTCTGATGTCCATCAACAGATGATAGGATAAAGAAGATGTGGTATATAGATACACACAATTGAATATTATTCAGCCATCAAAAAGAATAATTTGCAATGACATGGATAGACCTGGAGGGTATTACATTAAGTGAAATAAGTCGGTCAGAGAAAGACAAATGTCATTTGATTTTACTCATATGAAATTTAAGAAACAAAAGAGAATTTAAGAAACAAAGAATTTAAGAAACAAAAGAGATGAACATAAGATAAGGGAAGGAAAAGTAAAATAAAATGACAACTGACAGGGAGCCACACTGATGTTTGAACTCTAGGAAACAAACTGAAGATTGAACTCTAGGAAACAAACTGAAGATTGCTGGAAGAAGAGGAATAGGAGGAAGGGACAATTGGGTGACAGACATTAAGGAGGGAACCTGACATAATGAGCACTGGGTGTTATTTGCACATGAATCATTAAATTCTACCTCTGAAACTAATTAAAATAACAGGTAAGGCACATAAAACTTGGGCCCAAAATTACTTCTCAATCCATCCTCAATCAACCTGACAGTTATCAAATAATAACTATTATATCAAATTATATCTATTAAGTTATCAAATGGTAACTGATAGTTATCAAATGAGAAAATGTTACTAGGTTTAGTATTTTGATATCTCTTTTTGGTGATTTTACTTTTTTAAAAAGAAAGAGAATCTTAAGAGAGACATTGTCTAATCACTATGTTAAACTGAATCTTTATTTTATTTTATTTTATTTTTAAGACTTATTTATTTGAGAGAGAGAGATGTCATGAATCAAGGCACTGAGGGAGAAGCAGACTCCCCACTGAGCATGGAGCCCAAGACAGCTAAATCTCAGGACCCTTATATCATAACCTGAGCTGAAACCAAGAGTTGGATGTTTAATTGACTGAGCTACCCAGGTGACCCTGAATCTTTTTATTTTAAGTGGTTTAATTTTTGTAAATTCAATGTTACCAGACTCACAAGTCATTGAATAAAACTGAGGTAATGTTAGTTATTTGTATTTATATCTTTTTTAATTCAGAGAAAAGCAAACATATACAAAATAAAAATCACTAATAATTATGCATCTTTGGAACCACATTAAGGGAGGATCACTCGCTGACTCTGCTCCTGCCAATCTCCCTCCTCAGCAATAACTGGTATTAACTGTGATATATCATTTCTTATTTTCCTCTTCATTTATATAGAAACATTTTTTTTTCTTTTGATAGAATTGAAATCATATCATTTAAATCTAACACTTACATTTTGTAACTTTATATCTTAGGGACATATTTCCAGATTAGTAATATTAGAACTAGATCATTATTTTTAATCACATAAAACTATTCAGATGGTTGCATTATAATTTACTAAATCACACTCACTAATATACAGTTTTGTTTTCCTTTTTAATGTTGCTGTGAATGGTCTTTTATTTAAAACATTCTCCAAGTTTTTACATTTTCATGGAAGGGTAAAAATCTTCTTGGATCTACAAGTTTCTAAATTTTCTTTTTTGTTTTAGTTTTTGTTTTATTTTTTTTTTTAATTTCTTTTCAGTGTTCCAGAACCCATTGTTTATTCACCACACCCAGTGCTCCATGCAATACATGCCCTCCATAGTACCCACCACCAGGCTCACCCAGCCTTCCATCCCCTTCCCCTCCAAACCCTCAGATTCTTTCTCAGAGTCCACAGTCTCTCATGGTTCATCTCCCCCTCCAATTTCCCCCAACTCCCTTCTCTCCGTCACCCTATGTCCTCCATGTTATTCCTTATGATCCACAAATAAGCAAAACCATATGATAATTGATTCTATCTGCTTGACTTGTCTCTAAATTTTCATAAATAATTGGACCATTTAGATAATTTTGTAAGAACAAAGGATTGATCTCTTCCATGGGTACACTTGGAACTTGTGTTCTTCAGTTACAAAATGTGTTTCACAAGCATGTTTGAAAAGGCAGTTTTCTAGTGATAAAAGCTCGAGACTAAACTCTTAAGATGTAAGAGTTTCTATGTTGGTTGTAATATAATCTCTTACTGTTACTAGAATTCAAGCCAATACAGCTGTAAATAAAGTATAAAATTTTATCACCTGGTTGCATAATTATGATGTTAGTTAACTTTTCAGTCTTTTCAAGACTTTCATGCGAATATAAGAATATTGCTTTGGACAGATAGGATAAAGACAATTGGAATGGTAACATTTATTTAGATATAAGAAAATATGAGTACCTTGAACCTCAGATCTCCCTGAGTCAAGTGGAGGTAGCTCCACTTTCCCCCCCCCCTTTTTTTTCCTGAGGGGAATAGTCTTGCACTGCAGTGGTTTACCAATTTTGTTCAAGGACCATCCCCATGGCCCCATGGTTTCCAAATCTCTAGCGATGGTCAGATCCCATCACATGCCAGAAAAACACGTATAAAGGTTGATGCAAGAGGACATGTATGATAAGTCTAAGAAACTGTAAATCTTGCTAATTATATTAACAGAAACCATGGATATATGTGTGTCAGTGGATTATAGGTGAAGGAGCATGAATTTGCTCGAGTGGTTGACTAAATTCTAAAGCTTGGGAAGATAGGGATTCTATATTGGCCATCTGTAAAACTCCCATAGCAAAATCACAACCTCCTAGGTTTTGGGCAAAGCAGTGCCATTTTTTTGCAAATGATCATTCTCTTTTGAGAAATAGCCCTTAGCATGCTATTAAACACTGTTAAAGACTACATGATCTTTGAATACAAGTAGATGTATTACCCAAGACCATGTCAATATAGCTGCCTAAAGTATGTAAGTATTAGCTATTTCACAAAACCATAAAATTGGATGTGAATATCAGAGTGTATCATCAATAGAGAGTGGAATATGTGAATTTAAGCTTCAACATTCCCTGATTGCACAAGTTGCATGTGCAGGTGTCTCAAATTTCCATGACATCTACTGCTATGCTGTTATTGACACTTTCTCAACCAACACCTATGGCTCCATGGGGACATTCCTTATTAGTAATTCACCAAGAAGGAAAAACTTAATCCAAGACTACAGACAGTTGTATACTATATATTAGAACTAGTCCAAAGTGAACTGCTGTAATATAAAGCTCTATTTAGAGATGATCTTAAAGAGAATAGGGAAGGAAAGTCCCTTCAGTAAGCAGAATTTCCTGTATTCAAAACTTTCCTTCCAAGGTATTCCTAGAGATATGAAAATATGTACAATTTATGAGCAGAGGTTAACGGCTTGTCTAATTTCTTAGGGACTGTGAAAGATCAATATAGAATATTGATGAAAGAAAGAGAGGTCTGGGGGATAAGTATATGGATGGACCTCTCAGAACAGGTAGAGAGTGTGATAATATTATGTTTACAGGAATGAATTCCTATCAAAGAGCACCTGATGCAGGAGTATTTATTAATAATAGATAGACAAGATGACTCGTATTGTGGGTGTCAGTAAGCCCCTTTGCCCACCATATCCTTGCCCAGTGGGCTCGTGAGACCAAAATGGCCAGGATTAAAGAGATGGTAATATATAGATTTTTCAATAACAACTCCTATATATCAAAGTTGCGTTCTTTTCTAGTAATCCACATGCCAACAGCAGAAGCAAACACTTAGCTCCTGTTTTGGCATTATGTTATCATGCTGTTCTCTGAGGGAACTTGCCAGCATTTGAAATCAGGTTGATTATATAACCCCTGATGGGGAGGGGTAAGTAATGGGTCTCTTTGGAATAGGAACTTACCTTTTTTTTTTTTTTTCATTTATTTTCAGCATAACAGTATCATTATTTTTTCACCACACCCAGTGCTCCATGCAATCCGTGCCCTCTATTATACCCACCACCTGGTACCCCGACCTCCCACCCCACCACCACTTCAAACCCCTAATATTGTTTTTCAGAGTCCATAGTCTCTCGTGATTCACCTCCCCTTCCAATTTACCACAACCCCCTTCTCTCTAACTCCCGATGTCCTCCATGATTTTTGTTATGCTCCACAAATAAGTGAAACTATATGTTAATTGACTCTCTCTGCTTGACTTATTTCACTCAGCATTATCTCTTCCAGTCCTGTCCATGTTGCTACAAAAGTTGGGTATTCGTCCTTTCTCATGGAGGCATAAAACTCCATAGTATATATGGACCACATCTTCCTTATCCATTCATCCGTTGAAGGGCATCTTGGTTCTTTCCACAGTTTGGCAACCGTGGCCATTGCTGCTATAAACATTGGGGTACAGATGGCCCTTCTTTTCATGACATCTGTATCTTTGGGATAAATATCCAGGAGTGCAATGGCAGGGTCATAGGGAAGCTCTATTTTTAATTTATTGAGGAATCTTCACACTGTTCTCCAAAGAGTCTGCACCAATTTGCATTCTCACCAACAGTGGAAGAGGGTTCCCCTTTTTCCACATCCCCACCAACACATGTGGTTTCCTTTCTTGTTAATTTTGGCCATTCTAACTGGTGTAAGGTGATATCTCAATTATAAATTCAAAATGGATAAAAGACCTCAATGTAAAACAGGAATCCCTCAGAATCCTAGAGGAGAAGATAGGCAGTAATCTCTTATATATCAGCCACAGCAACTTCTTTCAAGATATGTCTCCAAAGGCAAAGGAAAAAAAAAGCGAAAATAAACTTTTGGGACTTCATCAAAGTCAAAACTTCTGCACAGCAAAGGAAACAGTAAAACAAAACAAAACAAAACAAAACAAAAAACAAAAAAACAAAAAACAAAACAAAACAAAACAAAAAAACAGAGAGGCAAGCCACGGAATGGGAGGAGATATTTGCAAATTACAGTACAGAAAAAAGGTTGATATCCAGGATCTATAATGAACTCCTCAAACTCAACACACACAAAACAGGCAATCATATCAAAAAATGGGCAGAAGATATGAACAGACACTTCTCCAATCAAGACATACAAATGGCTATCAGACACATGAAAAAATGTTCATCAACACTAGTCCTAAGGGAGATTCAAATCAAAACCACATTGAGATTTTTCAATTTTTTTGAGTGAAGCTTGGGGACTATGTATGTCTCCTTTCGGACCATATTTGCTCTCATAGGCAGCTAACAGACACATGAAAAAAATGTTCATCATCACTAGCCATCAGGGAGATTTAAATAAAAATTGCATTGAGATACCACCTTACATCAGTTAGAATGGCCAAGATTAACAAGACAGTAACAACGTGTATTGGAGAGGATGTGGAGAAAGGGGAACCCTTTTTCACTGTTGGTGGGCATGCAAGTTGGTGTAGCCACTTTGGAAAACAATGTGGAGATTCCTCAAAAAATTAAAAGTAGAGCTTCCCTATGACCCTGCAATTGTACTACTGGGTATTTACCCCAGAGATACAGATGTGGTGAAATGAAGGGCCATCTGTACCCCAATGTTCATAGAAGCAATGTCCACAATTGCCAAACTGTGAAAGAACCAAGATGCTCTTCAACATACCGGTGGGTAAAGAAGTTGTGATCCATGTCTTTTTATTCAGCCATCAAAAAGACGAATGCCGAACTTTTGGATCAACTTGCATGGGACTGGAGGAGATTATGTTGAGTGAAATAAGTCAAACAGAGAAAGTCAATTATCATATGGTTTCACTTAATTGTGGAGCATAAGGAATAACATGGAGGACATTAGGAGAAGGAAAGGAAAAGTGAATTGGGGGAAATGGAGGGGTAGATGCATCATGAGAGACTGTGGACTCTGAGAAAGAAACAGGATTTGGGCTGGGTTGGGGGCTGCATGAGCCAGACGGTGGGTGCTAAGGAGGGCATGTATTGCATGGGAGCACTGGGTGTGGAGCATAAACAATGAATATTGGAATATTGAAATAATAAAATAAAATGAATTAATTAATTTTATCCATTTTTAAAAATTTCCCTTTTATTGAGTCTTTGAAGATTAACTGGCTACTAAGACTGCACAATTTGTATGTATCAGGATAAAAATTTGTATGTATGAGGATAAAAATTTCCAGCATCTGTTCCTGATTAAAACACTTCAAAGTATAGGGATAGAGGGAACATTCCTGAACTTCATTAAATTTATCTATGAAAGACCCACAGCAAATATCATCCTCAATGGGAAAAAGCTTGTGTCCTTCCCGTTGAGATCAGAAACATGACAAGGATGCCCACTCTCACCACTCTTGTTCAACGTAGTATTAGAAGTCCTAGCAACAGCATTCAGACAGCAAAGGGAAATAAAATGTATCCAAATTGTTAATGAAGAAGTCAAACTCTCTCTCTTTGCAGATGACATGATTCTTTATATGGAAAACCCAAAAGACTCCACCCAAAAACTACTAGAACTCATACAGCAATTCAGCAACGTGACAGGATACAAAGTCAATGTACAGAAATCAGTGACGTTCTTATACACTAACAATGAAAATAAAGAAAGGGAAATTAGAGAATTGATTCCATTTACTATAGCACCAAGAACCATAAGATACCTGGGAATAAACCTAACCAAAGCGGTAAAGGATCTGTACTCAAGGAACTACAGAACACTCATGAAAGAAATTGAAGAAGACACAAAAACATGGAAGACCATTCCATGCTCTTGAATCGGAAGAATAAACATTGTTAAAATGTCTATACTGCCTAGAGCAATCTATACTTTTAATGCTATTCCAATCAAAATTCTATAGATTTTCTCTGTAAGTTTCTCTTCCATGTCACTCTTGGGTTCTTTTTTCTCCTATGGACCCCCTTAATATTTCTTGTTGTGTCATCTTGCTTGTCATGTAGTTTTTTAAACCTTTCTGATCTTTGAAGCTCTTTATCTCTCCATCCATTTTGAATGTCAGTCTTGTTGTATAAAGAATTCTTGGCTCATGTTCTTCTTATTTAGTGCCCTGACTATGCCTTGCCAACCCTTTCTGGCTTGCCAGGTTTCTGCAGACAGGTCTGATGTTTTTCTGATGGACCTTCCTCTGTATATAAGGAATCTCTCCCTCCTAGCTGCTTTTAGGACCTCTTGTCTAAAATTATGATTCTTGGGCACCTGGGTGGCTCAATGGTTTAAGCCTCTGCCTTTGGCTCAGGTTATGATCTCAGGGTTCTGGGATCGAGCCCCACATGGGGCTCTCTGCTTGGCAGGGAGCCTGCTTCCTCTTCTCTCTCTGCCTGCCTCTCTGCTACTTGTGATCTCTATCTCTGCATCAAATTAATAAATAAAAATCTTAAAAAATTAAAACTATGATTCTTGAATATCACAATCAAGTGTCTGGAGGTCTTTCTAGATTCATTGATCTTGTGGGGTGTCTTTTCTGCTTCTAGGACTGAGCACTTGTTCCATTCCCCAGATTGGGGAAATTTTTATCCAGAACTTGTTCAAGTATATCTCCTAGCCTTATCTCTTTCTTCAACCCTCTCAGATCCCAATATTCTGTCATTGAACTGTTTCATGGCATCATTTATTTCCCTAATTCTGTTTTCATGGCTTCTAAGCTGTTTGTTCCAGGCCTCCTCCTGATCCTTCTTCTCTACAAGTTTGTCCTCTAGAACACAAATTTTATCTTCTTCCTTGGTTACCCTAACTGTTGGAGTATTTAGATTAGATTGGATTGATAGCATTTTTAACTTCTTCCAGATCAGCTCTCCCTTCCTCCCTTAGAGATTCTATGTTGTCACTCATATTTTTCTCCAACCTAGCCATTGCCTGGATAATTGTTACCTTTAATTCCCTTTCCAGCATACTATTTATGTCCATATCCAATAGTTCTGTGATAGGGGACAAAGTCTTTGAATTTTTCCTCTTTTTGGTGTTCCTTGTCCTAGTCATTTTAGTGAGAGATGGTTGAGGGGATGTATAACTGAATATATCAACCACAATCCAGGCAAGGTGTACCCTGGAAAGTTTTGGAGCAATCAGATGTCACCATCAAAAAGAAAGAAAAAACAAAGAGAAAGAGGGGGAAAACAGACAAGCCAAAATGAGCCCCAGAAGTAAGATTTATAAAGAATATTTAAAAAAACGAACAAAATGTCTGATTAAAGTAAATGACAAAAAAAAAGAGAGAGAGAGAGAGAGAGAGAAGAAACCAGCCAAAATGAATCCCAGGAATAATATTTATATAATACAATAATAAAAACAAATATGCAGAAACACTGACAGAAGAATAAGATGGGAAGGTGGTTATAAATCCTTGATGTGGATGAGAAAGATTATTTTGGTTCTTCCTGGGTGTATCTTGGTAACTTTGTTAAACAATTCAACTTTCCAAAGATGCAGGGAAAATAAAACTGGTTTTTATATAGGGGTAGTATTGAATAGGAAAAAAGGATTACCTTGAAGCTTATATCTATATGTAGAAAAAAAAAAGAAAGAAAAGAAAAGAATAAGAAAAAGAAACATGGGTATGTGCATAAAAAAAGTTCAAGTTAAAAAGTTATGGAATATGTTGTATTAAACCTCTAGTAGTAATGGTAAGTAGGTTAAAAAATTAAAAGAACAAGAATCATGAGAACAAATTTTAATAAAGTTGTATCTATGAAATAAACAGATTAGGTCAATACTGGAAGCTTAATATATTGTTTTCCCTTGGTGTTGGGGTTATTTACAGCCTTACGGGGAACTTATGGTGGTTGTCTTCTCATTCGTTTGGCTTGTTTTCTGGGAAAGGGTTTTGCTGCATTGTTCCCCCATTAATATTGCTTGGGTTGAGTCACCCTGCAAGTTATCAAGGAGCTGGGCTCTATGGAAACTGGGTTTTCAGGATTTGCTCTCTGGAGGTTTTTGTTCTTTGGCAGCTTTTGGTGGCTTTTCACAGGGCCAGAGCAAAGAAAGAATATTTCTGCACCCAGACATGCGTCTCAGAGAGAAGTTTCAGACTGTTCCCCTCTGGGTGGTGCAGATCCCAAAGACACCCCTTCTGCACACTGTTGAACAACACAACTTCCCAGCCACCATCCCAGTGGTCACCTGAGGCCCCTGCTTGTCTTTGCACCTTTGTGACACTAAAACCGTGAGTGATATTGGCCAGGGGAGCCCACTTCTAGTGGCTTCCTTTGCTGGGACTGCTGCTTGGAGTCCAGGCGCATGTCAGGTGCACTCAGACCCAATGGTCACACAGATTGGGGAAGGCTGCCATCAAAGGATCCTGACCAGAGATTGCACCAGGTTCTCTCAGGCATGGGCTGGGAGTGTTCAGACCCTGCGTCCAGCTGTGGGAGGCTGTGGTCCTAGCAAGGACTGGTGGGCGCCCACATCAGGCTCTCTCACACACAGGCAAGAGTGTGCTCAGGCTCTATGGTCGTGCAGGTCACAGAAGGGTGCGGTCCTAGAGTCCCTCAGCTGGTGCCACACCAGACTCTCTCGGGTATGGGCAGGAATACACCCAGCTGAGCAGTTGTGCAAGCAGAATAAAGCTACAGTCTCAGGGACCATGGACTGGAGGCTCTGCCTGACTCTCTCTAGCATGGGTGGTCACCAGTTGTGACCACCCTGGAAATGTAGGCTTAGGCCCCTGCCTGTGACCACCCAACTCCACCAGTTGCCCCTTAAGATATTTTGCTCTTTTTGTGTGTGATTTTAACTAGACTCCAAGTTAATGTTGGTCCCCAATCACAGGGCACTTTCATATTGGAGTATTACTTTCCAATGGGTCACTTCTGGTGGCTCCCTTCCCCTTCTGTTTATCCTCTGATATCAGTTTGAGAATTCCCACTCTGCTTTACCTCTCCACTGATGTCTTCTGCCCCATAGAGATCCAGACTAATTTCATAGGTGTGCAGAATGTACTTGTAGATACTTAGCTCACTTTAGGGGACAGGTTGAAACAGCGCCTCCTACTTCTCCTCCATCCTGCCCCTCCTTCTCCACTGACCCCTTTTGCTACAATTTATCCTGGTGCACGTATCTATCATGCCTTTATTTCTCATTGACCAACCATAGATTTCATGATCTACCATTAAAATTATTCTTTTTCAAAACCCCATAACTACCTGTGACTTTTTTCTCACATTATTTGCCTAACAAGCTCACCTGTTTAAACCCAACTGTCTATATGCTTAAATGTAATTGAATATATAATTGAAGATAAAGTAGCCATACTGACTGGCCTATTTTAAATTCATATTCCCTAATGTGTACTTAATGTTGCCTCATAATTTAATCAAATTTTCCTAATGTGTTTGTTTTCCACGTTTCTAAAATGACTATTTCAGTTTCTTTTCTCATTTTAGATTACCACCTCCTCTTCCTCTATCACTGTCAGTTGATGATCTTCCATTATATTTCATTTAAAAATGGAAACAAACCCAATTGAAATGCATGTTCCCACTAACCAATCTTCCTATATGTATACTTTTACAGTTTATCTCCCCTCATCCTTTTTTTTTTATTGAGATAGTGAGAGTGAGAGAGAAAGAGAGAATGATTGGTTGTTGTGAAAGAGGTAGAGGGAGAGAGAGAGAGAGAGAGAGGAGTAGAGGCAATCTTAAACAGATTCCACATCCAGCATGGAGCCTGACACAGGGCTTGATTCATGACTCTGAGATCATAAGGTGAGCCAAAATCAAGAGTCGGGTGTTCAAACAACTGAGCCACCCAGTTTCCCCTATCCCCTATCTTCACTTTTCTGTGTGTGTGTGTGTGCAAATGGAGTGCCATTGCTCCTATCAAAGAGCAGTTTTTCAGTTGTACTCTGGGTTCTATCTTCTCTAAACTAAGGACTTTATTCCAGTCACTATCCTCCCTTATTTATCTCCCTACTGAAACCCATAAAGATATAGAAATGATCTAGTATCTCCTCCTTTATTCTTACATCTATCTCCAGTTTACATCCTTTTGTCTCTATTTTCTTTCTTTCTTTCTTTCTTTCTTTCTTTCTTTCTTTCTTTTTTCTTTCTTTCTTTCTTCCTTTCTTTCTTTCTGGATCCTTTTGAAAGAGTTTCTGTAGTCAGTGCTTTACTTTTTTCCCTGCGTCCTCTCCATAATCTATTCTAATTAAGATTTCTCCTCTCCAATTCACTTACACTACTCTTGTCAAAGTCATGGATTAATTTTTGAGGGAATTGGCTAATTCTATGTTGGGAAAAACTATTACATCCCCATTCTCAATTTTTTAAATGTCAGGAACTTCAATACTGCCTCCCTGGCAGTCTACAGCACTGTTAAATTTTATCTTTTTTGTTTTGTTTTGTTTTGTATTGTTTTAAACTCACTGATAGTTCTAAATTCTATTGGGTTTCAGTTACAAGCAAGGAATATGATAAAGCACTTTATGTCATAGTTATATTGTCCTTTATCTACCTTCTATCTAAGCTATCTCTTTTTTTTATATCTTTTTATAAATTTTTTTTTATTTTTTATAAACATATATATTTATACCCAGGGGTACAGGTCTGTGAATCACCAGGTTTACACACTTCACAGCACTCACCAAAGCACATACCCTCTCCAATGTCCATAACCCCACCCCCCTTTTCCCAACCCCCCTCCCTCCAGCAACCCTCAGTTTGTTTTGTGAGATTAAGAGTCACTTATGGTTTGTCTCCCTCCCAATCCCATCTTGTTTCATTTATTCTTCGCCTATCCACTTAAACGCCCATGTTGCATCACCACTTACTCATATCAGGGAGATCATATGATAGTTGTCTTTCTCTGCTTGACTTATTTCACTACACATGATACGCTCTAGTTCCATCCATGTGGTCGCAAAAGGCAAGATTTCATTTCTTTTGATGGCTGCATAGTATTCCATTGTGTACATATACCACATCTTCTTGATCCATTCATCTGTTGATGGACATCTAGGTTCTTTCCATAGTTTGGCTATTGTGGACATTGCTGCTATAAACATTCGGGTGCACGTGCCCCTTCGGATCACTATGTTTGTATCTTTAGGGTAAATACCCAGTAGTGCAATTGTTGGGTCATAGGGCAGTTCTATTTTCAACATTTTGAGGAACCTCCATGCTGTTTTCCAGAGTGGTTGCACCAGCTTGCATTCCCACCAACAGTGTAGATGGGTTCCCCTTTCTTCACATCCTCACCAGAATCTGTCATTTCCTGACTTGTTAATTTTAGCCATTCTGACTGGTGTGAGGTGATATTTCATTGTGGTTTTGATTTGTGTTTCCCTGATGCCGAGTGATATGGAGCATTTTTTCATGTGTCTGTTGACCATCTGTATGTCTTCTTTGCAGAAATGTCTGTTCATGTCCTCTGCCCATTTCTTGATTGGATTAACTGTTCTTTGGGTGTTGAGTTTGCTACGTTCTTTATAGATTATGGACACTAGTCCTTTATCTGATATGTCGTTTGCAAATATCTTCTCCCATTCTGTCAGTTGTCTTTTGATTTTGTTAACTGTTTCCTTTGCTGTGCAAAAGCTTTTGATCTTGATGAAATCCCAATAGTTCATTTTTGCCCTTGCTTCCCTTGCCTTTGTCAATGTTCCTAGGAAGATGTTGCTGCAGCTAAGGTCGAAGAGGCTGCTGCCTGTGTTCTCCTCAAGGATTTTGATGGATTCCTTTCTCACATTGAGGTCCTTCATCCATTTTGAGTCTATTTTTATGTGTGGTGTAAGGAAATGGTCCACTTTCAATTTTCTGCATGTGGCTGTCCAATTTTCCCAACACCATTTATTGAAGAGGCTGTCTTTTTTCCATTGGACATTCTTTCCTGCTTTGTCAAAGATTAGTTGATCATAGAGTTGAGGGTTTATTTTGGGCTCTCTATTCTGTTCCATTGATCTATGTGTCTGTTTTTGTGCCAGTACCATGCTGTCTTGATGATGGCAGCTTTGTAATAGAGCTTGAGTCCGGAATTCTGATGCCACCAACTTTGGCTTTCTATTTCAATATCCCTTTGACTATTCGAGGTCTTTTCTGTTTCCCTATAAATTTTAGAATTATTTGTTCCATTTCTTTGAAAAATATGGATGGTATTTTGATAAGAATTGCATTAAATGTGTAGATTGCTTTAGGTAAGCATAGACATTTTCACAATATTTATTCTTCCAATTAAGGAGCATGGAACATTTTTCCATTTCTTTGTGTCTTCCTCAATTTCTTTCATGAGTACTTTATAGTTTTCTGAGTATAGATTCTGTACCTCTTTGGTTAGGTTTATTCCTAGTTATCTTATGATTTGGGGTGCAATTGTAAATGAGAATGACTCCTTAATTTCTCTTTCTTCTGTCTTGTTGTTGGTGTAGAGAAATGCAACTGATTTCTGTGCATTGATTTTATATCCTGACACTTTACTGAATTCCTGTACAAGTTCTAGCAGTTTTGGAATGGAGACTTTTGGGTTTTCCACATATAGTATCATATCATCTGTGAAGAGTGATAATTTGACTTCTTCTTTACCGATTTGAATGCCTTTAATTTCCTTTTGCTGTCTGATTGCTGAGGCTAGGACTTCTAGTACTATGTTGAATAGCAGTGGTGATAATGGACATCCCTGCCGTGTTCCTGACCTTACCAGA
Organism: Mustela lutreola; assembly: GCF_030435805.1. Taxonomy (NCBI): domain Eukaryota; kingdom Metazoa; phylum Chordata; class Mammalia; order Carnivora; family Mustelidae; genus Mustela; species Mustela lutreola. The sequence continues at coordinate 205,905,140 of NC_081290.1, read as the reverse complement.
AAAGCCTTTAGTTTTTCTCCATTGAGAATAATATTTCCGGTGGGTTTTTCATAGATGGCTTTGAAGATATTGAGGTATGTTCCCTCTATCCCTACACTTTGAAGAGTTTTGATCAGGAAGGGATGCTGTACTTTGTCAAATGCTTTTTCAGCCCTATAGAGAGTATCGTATGGTTCTTCTTCTTTCTTTTATTGATGTGTTGTATCACATTGACTGATTTGCGGATGTTGAACCAAACTTGCAGCTCTGGAATAAATCCCACTTGGTCGTGGTGAATAATCCTTTTAATGTACTGTTGAATCCTATTGACTAGTACTTTGTTGAGTATTTTCGCATCTGTGTTCATCAAGGATATAGGTCTATAGCTCTCTTTTTTGATAGGATCCTTGTCTGGTTTGGGGATCAAGGTGATGCTGGCCTCATAAAATGAGTTTGGAAGTTTTCCTTCCATTTCTATTTTTTGGAACAGTTTCAGGAGAATAGGAATTAGTTCTTCTTTAAATGTTTGGTAGAATTCCCCTGGGAAGCCATCTGGCCCTGGGCTTTTGTTTGTTTGGAGATTTTTAATGACTGTTTCAATCTCCTTACTGGTTATGGGTCTGTTCAGGCTTTCTATTTCTTCCTGGTTCAGTTGTGGTAGTTTATATGTCTCTAGGAATGCATCCATTTCTTCCAGATTGTCAAATTTGTTGCCGTAGAGTTGCTCATAGTATGTTCTTATAATTGTTTGTATTTCTTTGGTGTTAGTTGTGATCTTTCCTCTTTCATTCATGATTTTATTTACTTGGGTCCTTTCTCTTTTCTTTTTGATAAGTCTGGCCAGGGGTTTATCAATTTTATTAATTCTTTCAAAGACCCTGTTCCTAGTTTTGTTGATTTGTTCTATTGTTTTCTTTTGTTGTTTTATTTCTATATCATAGATTTCTGCTCTGATCTTTATGATTTCTCTTCTCCTGCTGGGCTTAGCATTTCTTTCTTGTTCTTTCTCCAGATCCTTTAGGTGTAGTGTTGGTTGTGTACCTGAGACCTTTCTTGTTTCTTTAGAAAGGCTTGTACCACTATATATTTTCCTCTCAGGACTGCCTTTGTTGTGTCCCACCGATTTGAACCGTTGTATTTTCATTATCATTAGTTTCCATGATTTTTTTCAATTCTTCTTTAATTTCCCGGTTGACCCATTCATTCTTTAGAAGGATACTGTTTAGTATGCAAGTATTTGGTTTCTTTTCAAACTTCCTTTTGTGGTTGAGTTCTAGCTTTAGAGCATTGTGGTCCGAAAATATGCAGGGAATGATCACAATCTTGATACCGGTTGAGTCCTGATTTAGGACTGAGGATGTGATCTATTCTGGAGAATGTTCCATGTGCACTAGAGAAGAATGTGTATTCTGTTGCTTTGGGATGAAATGTTGAATAGCAGTGGTGATAATGGACACCTGGTCCAGTGTGTTGTTTAAGGCCTTTATTTCCTTGTTGATCTTTTGCTTGGATGATCTGTCCATTTCAGTGAGGGGAGTGTTAAAGTCCCCTACTATTATTGTATTATTGTTGATGTGTTTCTTTTTTTTGTTGTTGTTATTAATTGGTTTATATAGTTGGCTGCTCCCTCGTTGGGGGCATAGATATTCAAAATTGTTAGATCTTCTTGTTGGACAGATCCTTTGAGTATGATATAGTGTCCTTCCTCATCTCTTATTATAGTCTTTGGCTTAAAATCTAATTGATCTGATATAAGGATTGCCATTCCTGCTTTCTTCTGATGACCATTAGCATGGTAAATTATTTTCTACCCCCTCACTTTAAATCTGGAGGTGTCTTCGGGCTTAAAATGAGTTTCTTGGAGGCAACATATAGATGGGTTTTGTTTTTGTATCCATTCTGATACCCTGTGTCTCTTGACAGGGGCATTTATTCCATTAACATTCAGGGTAACTATTGAGAGATATGAATTTAGTGCCATTGTATTGCCTGTAAGGTGGCTGTTACTGTATATGGTCTCTGTTTCTTTCTGATCTACCACTTGTAGGCTCTCTCTTTGCTTAGAGGACCCCTTTCAATATTTCCTGTAGAGCTGGTTTGGTGTTTGCAAATTCTTTCAGTTTTTGTTTGTCCTGGAAGGTTTTAATCTCTCCTTCTATTTTCAATGATAGCCTAGTTGGATATAGTATTCTTGGCTGCATGTATTTCTCGTTTAGTGCTCTGAAAATATCATGCCAGCTCTTTCTGGCCTGCCAGGTCTCTGTGGATAAGTCAGCTGCCAATCTAATATTTTTACCATTGTATGTTACAGACTTCTTTTCCCGGGCTGCTTCCAGGATTTTCTCTTTGTCACTGAGACTTGTAAATTTTACTATTAGGTGACGGGGTGTGGGCCTATTCTTATTGATTTTGAGGGGCGTTCTCTGAACCTCCTGAATTTTGATGCTCATTCCCTTTGCCATATTGGGGAAATTCTCCCCAATAATTCTCTCCAGTATACCTTCTGCTCCCCTCTCTCTGTCTTCTTCTTCTGGAATCCCAATTATTCTAATGTTGTTTCGTCTTATGGTGTCACTTATTTCTCGAATTCTCCCCTCGTGGTCCAGTAGCTGTTTGTCCCTCTTTTGCTCAGCTTCTTTATTCTCTGTCATTTGGTCTTCTATATCGCTAATTCTTTCTTCTGCCTCATTTATCCTAGCAGTGTGAGCCTCCATTTTTGATTGCACCTCATTAATAGCTCTTTTGATTTCAACTTGGTTAGATTTTAGTTCTTTTATTTCTCCAGAAAGGGCTTTTATATCTCTCAAGAGGGTTTCTCTAATATCTTCCTAGCCCAGCTAGAACCTTTAGAATGGTCATTCTGAACTCCAGATCTAACATATTACCAATGTCTGTATTGATTACGTCCCTGCCTTTGCTACTGCCTCTTGTTCTTTTTTTTTTTTTTTTTTTTTTTTGGTGAATTTTTCCCGCCTGGTCATTTTGTCCATATAAGAATATATGAAGGAGCAAGTAAAATACTAAAAGGGTGGCAACAACCCCAGTAAAATATGCTTTAACCAAATCAGAACAGATCCCAAAGCGTGAGGGGGGGGGGAAAGGGATAAAAAGAGGTTCAGAGAGAAAGAAAGAAAAAGAAAAAAAAAAAGAATGAAAAGAATTAAAAAAAAGAAAATGAATAAAGGTATAAAAAGTAATATATATATATATATATATATATATATATTAGATAAACTAGTTAAAAAACGTTAAAAAAGAAAATGGTAAACGTTAAAAAGAATTTTAGTGAAGAAGAGAAAAAAATGAAAAAGAAAAAAAATTAAATTAACTGCAAGACTAAAAAATCACAGTGAGAAATCCATGAGTTTCATGCTTTTCTTTCTCCTTGTCTGGAATTCTGCTGCTCTCCTTGGTATTGAAACCGCACTCCTTGGTAGGTGAACTTGGTCTTGGCTGGATTTCTTGTTGATCTTCTGGGGGAGGGGCCTGTTCTAATGATTCTCAAATGTCTTTGCCCCAGGCTGAATTGCACCGCCCTTACCAGGGGCCATACTGGGTAATCCACTAGGGTTTGTTTTCAGGAGCTTTTGTTCCCTGATCTCTTTCCGTAGAGTTCCGGAGGTTGGGAATGCAAATGGTGGCCTCCTGTTCTCTGGCCCTGAGGAGCCAAGAGCCCGGGGCCCCACTCCTCAGTGCGCCCTCAGAGAACAGCGCCCAGTAACCTCTGTCTACCTGACATCTGGCCACGTTCCGAGCTCACCGAGCCTGCGACCGGTTCAAGGTAACCCCCAGCTGTGAGCTTACTGTCAGCTCTGTCTCTGTAGCTGGCTTCCCCATTCCAATACCCACAAGCTCTGTGACACTCAGACACTCCCGATCCTTCTGTGACCCTGTGGGACCTGAGGTCACGCTGACCACGCGCGGGTTTCGCCTGATTTAGCCTCTGGAGCAATGTCCCTCAGTGGAACAGACTTTTAAAAGTCTTGAATTTGTGCTCTGTTCCTCCGCCTCTTGCTGGTAGCCAGCCCCTCTCCCCCGGGGGTCTATCTTCCCGTCGCTTTGGATACACTTCTCCGCCATTCCTACCTTTCAGAAAGTGGTTTGTTTTCCTGTTTCTAGAATTACTGTTCTTCTTCTCTTCGATCTGCCAATGGATTTGCAGGTGTTTGCAATCTTTAGATAAGCTATCTAGCTGATCTCCTGCTAGCTAAAGTAGTCTCAGCCTGCTACTTCTCCACCATCTTGACTCCTCCCCCGAGGAGTTCTTCATAGATCCTGGATATCAACCTTTTGTCTGTACTCTTATTTGCAAATATCTTCTCCCATTCTGTGGGTTGCCTCTTTGTTTCCTTGACTGTTTCCTTTGCTGTGAAGAAGCTGTTGATCTTGATGAAGTCCCAAAAGTTCATTTTCACTTTTGTTTCCTTTGCCTTTGGAGACATATCTTGAAAGAAATTGCTGTGGCTTATATCAGAGAGGTGACTGCTACGTTCTCCTCTAGGATTCTGATGGATTCCTGTCTCATGTTGAGGTCTTTTATCCATTTTGAGTGTGTCTTTGTGTACGGTGTAGAGAATGGTCAAGTTTAATTCTTCTACATATAGCTGCCCAGTTTTCCCAGCACCATTAATTGAAGAGACTCTCTTTTTTCCACTCTATATTTTTCCTGCTTTGGCTGTAGAGTTGAGGGTCCATATCTGGGCTCCCTACTCTGTTCCACTGGTCGATGTGTCTGTTTTTACGGCAGTACCATGTTGTCTTGGTGATCACAGCTTTGCAGTAAAGCTTGAAATCTGGTAACGTGATGCCCCCACTTTTATTTTTGTTTTCCAACTTTTCCTTAGCGATTCAGTGTCTCTTCTGATTCCATACAAATTTTTGGATTATTTGCTCCAGCTCTTTGAAAAATACTGGTGCAATTTTGATCAGAATGGCATTAAAAGTATAGATTGCTCTAGGCAGCATAGACATTTAACAATGTTTATTATTCCAATCCAAGAGCAAGGAATGGTCTTCCATTTTTTGGTGTGTTTTTCAATTTGTTACATAAGTGTTCTGTAGTTCCTCAAGTACAGATCCTTTACCTCTTTGGTTAGGATTATACCCAGGTATCTTATGGTTCTTGGTGCTATAGTAAATGGAATTGATTCTCTAATTTCCCTTTCTATGTTTTCATAGTTAGTGTATAAGAAAGCCACTGATTTCTGTGTATTCACTTTGTATCCTGCATTCTACTGAATTGCTGTATGAGTTCTAGTAGTTTTGGGGTGGAATCTTTTGGGTTTTCCATATAAAGTATCATTTCATCTAATTTTATTTCTCTTTGTTGTCTGATTGTTGTTGCTAGGACTTCTAATACTATGTTGAACAAGAGTGGTGAGAGTGGGCATCCTTGTCGTGTTCCTGATCTCAATGGGAAGGCTGCAGACTTTTTCCCATTGAGGATGATATTTGCTGTGGGTCTTTCATAGATAGATTTTATGAAGTTCAGTTATGTTCCCTCTATCCCTGTACTTTGAAGCATTTTAATCAGGAACGGTTTCTGGATTTTGTCAAATGCTTTTTCTTCATCAATGAGAGGACCGTGTAGTTCTTCTCTCTTCTCTTATTGATTTGATCTATCACATTGATTGATTTGCAAATGTTGAACCATCCTTGTAACCCCGGGATAAATCCTCCCGGTCATGGTGAATAAACTTTTAAAAGTGTTGTTGGATCCTGTTTGCTAGGATCTTGTTGAAAAACGATCAGAGGGTTTTGAAGGGGCAGGGGGTGGGAGGATGGGGGAACCAGGTGGTGGGTATTAGAGAGTGCACGGATTGCAGTGAGCAGGGATGTGTTGTAAAAACAATGAATACTATTATGCTAAAAAAATTTAAAAATTACTTCCTTGGTGTTAGTTGTGATCTGTCCTTTTTCATTCCTAATTTTATTAATTTGGGTTTTCTCTATTTTCTTTTTTTTTCATTTATTTATTTTCAGCATAACAGTATCATTATTTATTCACCACACTCAGTGCTCCATGCAATCCGTGCCCTCTATAATACCCAACACCTGGTAACCCAAATCCCACCCCCCCGCCACTTCAAACACATCAGATTGTTTTTCAGAGTAGTCTCTCATGGTTCACCTAGCCTTCCAATTTACCCCAAGCCCCTTCTCTCTAACTCCCCATGTCCTCCATGCTTTTTGTTATGCTCCACAAATAAGTGAAACCATATGCTAATTGACTCTCTTTTCTTGACTTATTACACTCAGCATAATCTCTTCCAGTCCCATCCATGTTGCTACAAAAGTTGGGTATTCGTCCGTTCTGATGGAGTCATAAAACTCCATAGTGTATATGGACCACATCTTCCTTATTCATTCATCCGTTGAAGGGCATCTTGGTTCTTTACACAGTTTGGCGATCGTAGCCACTGCTGCTATAAACATCGGTGTACATATGGCCCTTCTTTTCACTACATCTGAATCTTTGGGGTAAATACCCAGGAGTGCAATGGCAGGGTCATAGGGAATTTCTATTTTTAATTTCTTGATTAATCTCCACACTGTTCTCCAAAAAGGCTGCACCAACTTGCATTCCGAACAGCAGTGTAAGAGGGTTCCCTTTCTCCACTTCCTCTCCAACTCATGTTGTTTCCTGTCTTGCTAATTGTGGCCATTCTAACTGATGTAAGGTGATATCTCAATGTAGTTTTAATTTGAATCACCCTGATGGCTAGTGATGATAAACATTTTTTTTCATGTGTCTGATAGCCATTTCTATGTCTTTATTGGAGAAGTGTCTGTCCATATCTTCTGCCCATGTTTTGATATGATTGATTGTTTTGTGTGTGTTGAGTTTGAGGAGTTCATTATAGATCCTGGATATCAACATTTTGTCTGTACTGTCATTTGCAAATATCTTCTCCAATTCCATGGGTTTCCTCTGTTTTCTTGACTGTTTCCTTTGCTGTGCAGAAGCTTTTGATTTTGATGAAGTCCCAAAAGTTCATCTTTGCTTTTGTTTCCTTTGTCTTTGGAGATATCTTGAAAGAAATTGCTGTGGCTGATATTGAAGAGATTACTGCCTATGTTCTCCTCTAGGATTCTGATGGATTCCTGTCTCATATTGAGGTCTTTTATCCATTTTGAGTTTATCTTTGTGTAAGGTGTAAGAGAATGGTCGAGTTTCATTCTTCTACATATAGCTGCCCAGTTTTCCCAGCACCATTTATGGAAGAGACTCTCTTTTTTCCACTCTATATTTTTTCTTGTTCTGTCGAAGATTATTTACCCAAAGAGTTGAGGGTCCATATCTGGTCTCTCTACTCTGTTCCACTGGTCTATGTGTCTGTTTTTATGCCAGTACCATGCTGTCTTGGTGATCACAGCTTTGTAGTAAAGCTTGAAATCAGGTAATGTGATGCCCCGTTTTATTTTTGTTTTTCAACATTTCCTTAGCGATTCGGAGTCTCTTCTGATTCCATGCAAATTTTAGGATTATTTGCTTCAGCTCTTTGAAGAATACCGGTAGAATTTTGATTGGAATGGCATTAAAAGTATAGATTGCTCTAGGCAGTATAGACATTTTAACAATGTTTATTCTTCTGATCCAAGAGCATGGAATGGTCTTCCATCTTTTCGTGTCTTCTTCAGTTTCTTTCATGAGTGTTCTGTAGTTCCTTGAGTACAGATCCTTTACCTCTTTGGTTAGTTTTATTCCCAGGTGTCTTATGGTTGTTGGTGCTATAGTAAATGGAATCGATTCTCTAATTTCCCTTTCTGTATTTTAATTGTTAGTGTATAATAAAGCCACTGATTTCTGTACATTGACTTTGTATCCTGCCACGTTGCTGAATTGCTGTATGAGTTCTATTAGTTTGGGGGTGGAGTTTTTTGGTTTTTCCATATAAAGAATCATGTCATCTGCAAAGATAGAGAGTTTGACTTCTTCATTACCAATTTCAATACCTTATATTTCCCTTTGTTGTCTGATTGCTGTTGCTAGGACTTCTAATACTATGTTGAACAAAAATGGTGAGAGTGGGCATCCTTGTCGTGTTCCTGATCTCAACGGGAAGGCTGCAAGCTTTTTCCCATTGAGGATGATATTTGCTGTGGGTCTTTCATAGATAGATTTGATGAAGTCCAGAAATGTTCCCTCTATTCCTATATTTTGAAGAGTTTTAATCAGGAATGGATGCTGGATTTTGTTAAATGCTTTTTCTGCATCAATTGAGAGGACCATGGGTTCTTCTCTCTTCTCTTATTAATTTCTTCTATCACATTGATTGATTTGCGAATGTTGAACCATCCTTGTATCTCAGGGATGAATCCCACCTGGACATGGTGGATAAATTTTTAATGTGCTGTTGGAGCCTGTTGGCTAGGATCTTGTTGAGAATCTTAGAATCCATATTCATCAGTGATATTGGTCTGAAATTCTCCTTTTTGGTAGGGTCTTTTCCTTCTGCTTCAATTTTTTAAAACAGCTTCAGGAGAATAGGTGTTATTTCTTCTTTGAAAGTTTGGTAGAATTCTTTGGGGAAATCATCAGGTACTGGGCTCTTGTTTTTTGGGAGGTTTTTGATCACTGCTTCAATCTCTTTACTAGATATTGGTCTATTCAGGTTCTCAATTTCTTCCTGATTCAATTTTGGTAGTTTATATTTTTCCAGGAATGCATCCATTTAATCTAGGTTGCTTAGCTTATTGGCATATAACTGTTGATAATAACTTCTGATGATTGTTTCTACTTCCTTGGTGGTCGTTGTTATCTCTACCTTTTCATTCATAATTGTATGTTTTTGAGCTTTCTCTCTTTTCTTTTGGATTAGTTTTGCCAATGGTTTATCGATCTTATTGATTTTTTCAAAAAACCAGCTTCTAGTTTCATTGATACGTTCTACTGTATCTCTGGTTTCTACTTTATCGATCTCAGATCTAATCTTGATTTTTTCCCTTCTTATGTGTGGAGTTGGTTTGATTTGTTGTTGATTCTCCAGTTCTTTAAGGTGTAGCGACAGCTCTGTGTTCTGGATTTTTCAATTTTTTTGAAGGAGGCTTGGATGGCTATGTATTTTCCCCTTAGGACCGCCTTTGCTGTATCCCATAGGTTTTGGATCGAAGTGTCTTCATTGTCATGAAGACAATGAATTGTTTCCATGAATTGTTTCAGTTCTTCCTTGATCTCCTGGTTGATCCAAGCATTGTTAAGCAAGGTGGTCTTTAGCTTCCAGGTGTTTGAGTTCCTTCCAAACTTTTCCTTGTGATTGAGCTCCAGTTTCAAAGCATTGTGATCTGAGAATGTGCAGGGAATAATCTCAGTCTTTTGTTATTGGTTCAGTCCTGATTTGTGACCCAGTATGTGGTCTATTCTGGAAAACGTTCCATGGGCACTTGAGAAGAATGAGTATTCTGTTGTTTTAGGCTGGAATGTTCTGTGTATATCTATGAGGTCCATCTGGTCCAATGTGTCATTCAATGCTCTTGTTTCTTTATTGATTTTCTGCTTCATTGATCTGTCTATTTCTGAGAGAGGCTTGTTTAGATCTCCAACATTTAGTGTATTCATATCAATATGACTCTTTATCTTGATTAACAGTTTTCTTATGTAATTTGCTGCTCCCATATTGGGGGCATAGATATTTACAATTGTTAGATCATCTTGGTGGATAGTCCCTTTAAGAATGATGTAGTGTCCTTCTGTATCTTTGACTACATTCTTTAGTTTAAAGTCTAATTTGTCTGATATGAAAATCGGTATCCCAGCCTTTTTTTGAGGCCAATTGGCATGAAAGATGCTTCTCCATCCCTTCACTTTCAGTCTGCGTGTATCTTTAGGATCAAAATGGGTCTCTTTGAGACAATATATGGATGCATCCTGTCATTTTATACAGTCTGCAACCCTATGCCATTTTATGGGCACATTTAGGCCATTCACATTGAGGGTGATTATTGATAGATACATTTTTATTGACATAGTGTTACCTTTGAAGGCTTTTTTTCTGTAGATTGTCTCTATATTTCTGTTCAATGCTTTTCTTAGGATTTTTCCTCTTTTATAGAACCCCCCTTAATATTTCCTGCAGTGTCGGCTTGGTGGTTGCATAGTCTTTTAAGCCTTGCCGGTCTTGGAAACTTTTTATCTCTCCATCCATTTTGAATGTCAGTCTTGCTGGATAACTTATTCTTGGCTGCATGTTCTTCTCATTTAATGCCCTGAACATGTCTTACCAGCTCTTTCTGGTTTGCCAGGTCTTTGTGGACAGGTCTGACGTTATTCTGATGGGCTTTCCTCTGTAAATAAGGAGCCTCTTTGTCCTAGCGGCTTTCAAGAGATTATAACTACAATTATAATTCCTCAATTTGATTATCAGGTGCTTTGGTGTTTTTTTGGAATGTATAATCTTGGGTGGAGATCTTTTGGCCTCTAGTACATGAACGCTGGCTCCATTCGTGAGATCAGGAAAGTTTTCATGAAAACTTGTTCCACTATATCTTCTAGACTTCTTTCTTTCTCCTCCCCTTCAGGGATTCCAATAATTTTGACGTTGGAACGATTCATGGCATCATTTATTTCCCTGATTCTGTTTTCGTGGTTTCTAAGCTCTTTGTTCCAGGCTTCCTGCTGATTTTTTCTCTCTATCTTTTTGTCCTTCATATCACTAATTCTATCTTCTGTCTCAGGTACCCTAGCTTTGAGAGAATTTAGATTAGATTGGAACTCATTGAGAATATTGTTAACCTCATTCCTTGTAGCTTTAAGCTCTGCCCTAACATTGTGAACGTCATCTCTGTTCGCTTTAAGCTCTGCCCTAATCAATCCGTTTGGTCATCCATGGCTTTCTCCAACCTAGCTATTGCCTGGATAATTGTTAGCCCGAATTCTCTTTCCAACATATTGTCTATGTTGATAGCCATTAGCTCTGTTGCAGAAGGTCCATCCTCTGTATTTTCTTTCTGTTGGGCATTTCTCATCCTAGTCATTTTGGTGGGAGATGACTGAACAGATGTAGCTGGATGTATCAAGTGTGGTGCAGTCAAGGTGCACCCTGGAACACTTCTGAGAAATCAGGACTCCCCACCCAAACGAGAGACAAAAGAAAAGAAAAAGAGAGAGGGAGAGACAGGAAAGAAAGGGAAGATGAAAGAGAAGGTTCAGTCCAAATGGGTCCCAATGTACAATTTATGACGTATACAAACAAAAACAGACAAACATAAAGACTGATAAAATTATATGACCTGAGGAAAAAATATATATATTCAAATAAAGGAAGAACCTTGTCAAAAAGAAATCCAAGAATAAGATTTGTATACTATCAGGACAAACACAAAAACACAGAAACAGTGGTGGAAGACAAAGATGGAAGAGTGGTTAGAAATTCTCAGTGTGAGCAAGGAAGGTTGCTTTGATTCTTTCTGGATGTATCTTGATATCTTTGTTAAAGGACTCAGCTTTCCTAAGATAAAGGGGGATTAAAAATTGGTTTGAAGTTTAACTTTACTTTGAAGTTTAACTCTATATCAATATTAGAAAATAAAATTAAAAATTGGTTTGAAGTTTAACTTTACTTTGAAATTTAACTCTATATCAATATTAGAAAATAAAATTAAAAAGGAGTAAACTAGACTAAACAAAACTAAAATTAGGGAATTTAGAGAATCAATTCCATTTACTATAGCTCCAAGGACCAAAAGATACCTGGGAATAAACCTAACCAAAGAGGTAAAGGATCTTTATTCGAGGAACTACAGAACACTCATGAAAGAAATTGAAGAAGACACAAAAAGATGGAAGACCATTCCATGCTCTTGGATCAGAAGAATAAACATTGTTAAAATGTCTATACTGCCTAGAGCAATCTATACTTTTAATGCCATTCCGATAAAAATTCCACCGATATTCTTCAAGGAGCTGGAGCACATAATCCAAAAATTTGTATGGAATCAGAAGAGACCCCGAATCGCTATGGAAATGTTGAAAAACAAAAATAAAATGGGGCATCACGTTACCTGATTTCAAGCTTTACTACAAAGCTGTGATCACCAAGACAGCATGGTACTGGCATAAAAACAGACACATAGACCAGTGGAACAGAGTAGAGAGACCAGATATGGACCCTCAACTCTATGGGCAAATAATCTTCGACAAAACAGGAAAAATATAGAGTGGAAAAAAGAGAGTCTCTTCCATAAATGGTGCTGGGAAAACTGGGCAGCTATAAGTAGAAGAATGAAACTCGACCATTTTCTTACACCATACACAAAGATATACTCGAAATGGATAAAAGACCTCAATATGTGACAGGAATCCATCAGAACCCTAGAGGAGAATATAGGCAGTATCCCCTTCGATATCAGCCACAGCAACTTCTTTCAAGGTATGTCTCCAAAGGCAAAGGAAAGAAAAGTGAAAATAAACTTTTGGGACTTCATCTAGATCAAAAGCTTCTGCACAGCCAAGGAAACAGTCAAGAAAATAAAGAGGCAACCCACGGAATGGGAGGAGATATTTGCAAATGGGAGGAGATATTTGCAAATGACAGTACAGACAAAAGGTTATCAACCTTTTGTTCTATAAAGAACTCCTCAAACTCAACACGCTCAAAACAGATAATCATATCAAAAAAATGGGCAGAAGACATGAACAGACACTTCTTTAATGAAGACATACAAATGGCTATCAGACACATGAAACAGTGTTCATCATCACTAGCCCTCAGGGAGATTCAAATTAAAACCACATTACACCAGCTAGAATGGCCAAAATTAACAAGACAGGAAACAACTTGTGTTGGAGAGAATGTAGAGAAAGGGGAACCCTCTTACACTGTACAATAGCCAAACTGTGGGAAGAGCTGAGTTGTTTTTCAATAGATGAATGGCTAAAGAAGATGTGGTTTATATATACAATGGAATATTACACAGTCATCAGAAAGGATGAACACCCAACTTTTGTCTCAACATGGACAGGGCTGGAAGTGATTATGCTGAGAGAAATAAGTTAAGCAGAGACAGTCAATTATCATATGGTTTCACTTACTTGTGTAGCATAAAGAATAACATGGAGGACATTAGGAGAAGGAAAGGAAAAGTGAATTGGGGTAAATCAGAGGGGGAGATGAAGCATGAGAGACTGTGGACCCTGAGAAACAAACTGAGAGTTTTGGAAGGTGGGGGGTGGATGGTTCATCCTTGTGGTGGGTATTATGGAGAGCACAGATTACATGGAGTACTGGGCACATTGCATAAACAGTGAATCTTGGAAAACTGAAAAAAAAAAGAAATTAAGATGTTAGAAATTTTTGAAATAGAGGTGGGGAAAAATGAATGCAGAAAGGAAATGGAAAAATGACTTGCAGAAGTGATTAACTATTGCTTAAAATGGGGTGGGAACTCAGGCTTGTCAAATATATGTACTACAGGATATAAGCCAAAGTTTTAAAGATTGCATCTTAGTTATTCCTCATTCAAAGAGGGTGGGGTGCATAGTGGCAAGTCTACCCCTTTTTACAATTCTATCTTAGGTATGTCCTTCTTTTTCTCTCCCTCTTTCCCATATCTGATATTATGTGTTTTATTTTTAGGGAACCTAAAACTCATTAGCCAAATAACTTTGTTGATATGGTTTGGTAGGGACTAGATACACTAAATATGGATCTAACCAGAGCAGAATGTATTATACGTAACTGATAAAGCAGACAATTTTATGCTTAGGTCCCTTCTATCTCTATCTTTCTCTTTATCTTTTGGGATACAAAGGGAACATGAACAGTGCTCTGGATTACATTAGGGTATGTTATTTCATTTTCAACTTACTATTCATAGCAGCATAACTTCACAGAAATTTTCTTTTAATTTGATGTTACTCCAAGGGATTATTTTAAACTGTTTATTTTCTATGGCTGTAAATGGAGGCCTATAAATAAAGTTTGGGGCAAAGTAACATTAGCAAAATAATAACTGTACATATGAAAGCTTGTGGTCTGTTCTAGTTCTCTCAATTAATATAACACTATTCTCAGAAAAAAACAATAAAGCAAACCACAAAGATCATTACCTGTTTGGAGTTAATTCTTCCATGAAAACCATGATGGCTCAGGATACCCTTGTTTATTTTTTATACCTGCCCATCTTGATATATGCCTAATATTTTCTCTTGCCTTTAAATCTGTAAACATTTTATCCCAAGTTAGTGTTTATTTTTGATGCAATCAAATCCATGGCACACCTGTCACTGCAGATGAAAATGAAGTAAGTCATTTGGGAAGAGGGCGGTCACATTAACTCTTGAAAGACACAATGGATAATTTATGAAATTGAGTTTTTGAAGACATAACATGATGCCCTCATGACTGAGAAGAACTCATGGATCTCCTAAAAGAGGTCATCTCATTCTCACCAAAGTGTTGCAGAGCCCTTAAATGCCAAATTAAACTGTAAAGTTATTGCTGTACTGTTTAGTAAAGTCATTATAAATGGTTGAAATGAGTCTTTGTAAGAAGTATCATTCAGAATTTTTATTCTCAGGCTGCTTCTATGTGGTTGCAATCAGCCTCGTTTAACAAGTTTATACATTCTTGTTCTATTTTGGAAATGCACTTTTATCTTTAATGTAAATACTCTCTGTGTTTTAGGGATTTAAATCTGAGTATTACTCCATTGATTTTCTGTGGAAATGACAATCTTCATTTTTTAAAAAATATTTTTATTTATTTGACAGAGAGAGATCACAAGTAGGCGGAGAGGCAGTCAGAGAGAGAGAGAGAGAGAGAGAGAGAGAGGAGAAGGAGGAGGAAGCAGGTTTCCTGCCTAGCAGAGACCCTGACACAGGACTCGATCCCAGGACCCTGAGATCTTGACCTGAGCTGAAGGCAGAGGCTTAGCCCACTGAGCCACCCAGGTGCTCCTGACAATCTTCATTCTGACACTGCATTCTTTCCTTAGCTATACACTGAAAGGAGAAAAGAATATAAAAATGAATCATAATAGTCAGCTCTCTGATGGAGCAGGGCAAAAAGAACATAGTATCAGGAGGGCTTGTGATTTAACTGCATGGTTCCTTGGAAACACATTTTTTTTAATCTAAAATGGTTAAAAGGAAATTAAATTTTCTTATTAGTTTATCAGATTACAATTTAATCTTACACATATCTCATAGCTAGATGTTATAGAGATGACCTTCCCTTGCTTTCCTGAGATCCAAAATGTAGAAAAGGAGGTTTTTTCAGTTGAAGGCCCTGAGACAAACCTACCACTTTTGAAAGAGTTGCTCAACTCATTCTAAAGCCACTGATAACAAAAGAGCATTTCATAAACAAAATAACTTAATTTGAACTCTTTGTGACTAAGGAAATAATTTATCTATCATTGTCCTGGGAAATCATTACTTATCCTACATCTTTTAAGACAGAGTAACACTGTTAATATTCACTTAGACATCATTAAGTGAATGGTCACAATACACAGAGCCATCCTAACTGAGTGTCTAAATCTCAGCTCTAACAATCTATCTTTCATAAACTATCAAGACTGCACTGCCATTTTTTTTTTTTTTTACAAGGCATGTATTAAACTCAAGGGTAACAGGATGGTGTGTGTATACGGAGAGCTGGAGGCATCATTCTTTCATTCACTAATTCATTTGTTCATTTACTAAATATTTATTAGGAATGTAATGTGTGCTAGACATTGTGATAAATGCTGGGGTTGGAATATAAACAAAACAAACACATTCCTAGTGCTAGTATCCTGGGACTTCTAATTTATCCCACACATGGCATTGAGAAGAAATAACACATATAATTAGAATTGTAGTAAGTTCAATAGAGGAAAGGTAGATGGTACTATAAAATATGTAGTAGGGGAACTTAATTCAGTTTGTTTGGTGGCATGTCAACAGAAGCTTCCCTTTTTAAACTGGGTCCAATGAATGAGTTCTGGTAACAGGATGAGGTAGGAAAAAGAAATACTGGTAGATAAATTAGGCGGAGGTGCTAAGGGAAGAACAAATTTGAAACAGTCAGGGAATTAAAGAGGAGTCAACATTGTTAAGAAAATAAAATAAGAGATGAACAATTTATTTAATCATCCTATTTGTTTAATAAACATTTATATAGCATTTGTTCTGTGGCAGGAACAACTGTGCCATATAAAAATTTACTCAGTTAATCTTTTTAAAAATCCTATAAGGTATTATTATACCCATTTTATACAGGTGAAAACCAGGAGTCAGTTTTATTATGAGAGCAAGGAACATTTGGGGAACAGAAAAGACATGTGAAATGTTTTAAAATTTCTCCTTAGATCAATAGGAATTTTAAAATTATTTTAAGCAGAATCCCCTTATCAATTTTTTATTTTAACAATGTATCTCTGTTCAATGCCTAAAGAATGACACCAAGAGGTAGAGAGCCTAATAACAGTGTTTTAGGAATTGAAGGATCAGGACTTGGAATAGATGTGATTTGCAATATGTAGTAGGGGAACTTAATTCAGTTTGTTTGGTGGCATGCCAACAGACGCTTGCAAAAGTCAAGGGAAAAGTCAAGAATGATATTTCAGGTTCTCTTATAAATAAAGAGATCATTTACTGGATTATGGAACACAAACATGTCTCTTACATGTTTGGATAGTAGGGATAGAGAAGAACCAGACATTTTATTTCAGCTGAAATAAGTTTGAGGTTCCTAAGCTACATTTATGTGGATATGTAGTATATATTTGAACTCTGGAGAATGAAACTTAGAAGAAAGTTTTGATAAATATATATACTAATTTGGAGTTTTTTGACATTTTTTGTCATTTCTTAAATTTAAATTTTAGTAGTTAACATACAGGGAAATATTGGTGTCTCCAGTAAAATTCACTGATTCTTCACTTACATACAACACCCAGTGCTCATCACAAGTGCCCTCTCTAATACCCATAACCCATCTAACCCATTCCCCACCCATCTCCCTCCATCAATCTTCAGGTTTTTTTTCTATCATTAAGAGTCAGTTAGTTCTCTGTCATTAAGAGTCTTTTATGGCTTCTGTCCTTCTCTCCTTTTATTTCTCTCCTTTTTTTTTCTTTTTTCCCTTCCCATATATTCATCTGTTTTATTTCTTAAATTTCACATATAAGTGAGATATATAATATTTGTCTTTCTGTGCCTGACTTATTTCACTTAGCATAATACACTCTAGCTTCATCCATGTCATTGTAAATGGCAAGAGTTCATTCTTTTTGATAGCTGAGTACATTGTACATACATTATATATATGTACAATGTATGTACAATGAGTACTTGCATTGTGTGTGTGTGTGTGTGTGTGTGTGTGTGTGTGCATAATCTCACATCTTCTTTACCTATTCATCAGTTGATGGACATGTGGGCTTTCTCTATAGTTTGGCTATTGTTGATACTGCTGGTATAAACACCAGTGTGCATGTATACCTTCAAATGTGTATTTTTATATTCTTTGTGTAACTACCTAGTAGTGCAATTGATAGATCATAAGGTAGTTCTATTTTTAACTTTTTGAGGAACTTCCATACTGTTCTCCAGAGTGGCTACACCAGTGTGCATTCCCACGCACAGTAGAAGAGAGTTCCACTTTCTGTGCATCTTCACCAACACTTACTGTTTCTTGTGTTGTTAATTTTAGCTACCCTCACAGAAGTGAGATGGTATCTCATCTTTTTTTAAACATCTTAATTTTATTTTATTTTTTTCATATTCCATGATTCATAGTTTATGCACCACACCCAGTGCTCCATGCAATATGTGCCCTCCTAATACCCACCACCAGGATCACCCAACTCCCCACCTCCCTCCCCTCCATAGTCCTCAGTTTGTCTCTCAGAATCCATAGACTGTCATCTTTTTTTTTTCTCGCCCTCCGATTTAACCCAATTCAATTTTCATTTCCTTCTCCTAATATCTTCCATGTTAATCCTTATTCTCCACAAGTAAGTGAAACCATATGATAATTGACTCTCTCTGCTTGACT
This sequence comes from Mustela lutreola, assembly GCF_030435805.1. NCBI lineage: Eukaryota > Metazoa > Chordata > Mammalia > Carnivora > Mustelidae > Mustela > Mustela lutreola. Next base: position 205,887,177 of record NC_081290.1, on the reverse strand, counting down.
TATTTCACATAGCATAATCTCCTCCAGTCCCTTCCATGTTGATACAAAAGTTGAGTATTCATCCTTTCTGATGGCTGCATAATATTCCATTGCATATATGGACTGCATCTTCTTTATATTTTGTTGAAGGCCATCTGGCTATTTCCAGTTTGGCAATTGTGGACATTGCTGCTATCAATATTGGGGTACAGATGGCCCTTCTTTTCACTACATCTGTATTTTTGGGATAAATACCCAATAGTGCAATTGCAGGGTCATAGGGGAACTCTCATCTTGATTTTGATTTTTATTTATTTCATGATGAATGATAGTAACCATCTTTTCATCTGTTAGCTGTCTGGATATCTTTTTTTGAAAACTGTCTATTCATGTCTTCTTCCCATTTATTTTTTTTATTAATTTATTTATTTTCAGCATAACAGTATTCATTATTTTTTCACCACACCCAGTACTCCATGCAATCTGTGCCCTCTATAATACCCACCACCCGGGACCCCAACCTCCCACCCCCACCACTTCAAACCACTCAGATTGTTTTTCAGAGTCCATAGTCTCTCATGGTTCACCTCCCCTTCCAATTTACCCCAATCCTCTTCTCCTCCCTAACTCCTCATGTCCTCCATGCTATTTGTTATGCTCCACAAATAAGTGATAGTTGACTTTAATATATGATAGTTGACTCTCTCTGCTTGACTTATGATGCACTCAGCATCATCTCTTCCAGTCCCATCCATGTTGCTACAAAAGTTGGGTATTCATCCTTTCTCATGGAGGCATAATACTCCATAGTGTATATGGACCACATCTTCCTTCTCCATTCGTTGAAGGGCATCTTGGTTCTTTCCACAGTTTGGCGACCGTGGCCATTGCTGATATAAACATTGGGGTACAGATGGCCCTTCCTTTCACTACATCTATATCTTTGGGGTTAATACCCAGGAGTGCAATTGCAGGGTCATAGGGAAGCTCTATATTTTTAATTTCTTGAGGAATCTCCACACTGTTCTCCAAAGTGGCTGCACCAACTTGCATTCCCACCAACAGTGGAAGAGGGTTTCCCTTTCTCCACATCCTCTGCAACACATGTTGTTTCCTGTCTTGCTAATTTTGGCCATTCTAACTGTTATCATGTGATATCACAATGTGGTTTTAATTTGAATTTCCCTGAGGGCTAGTGATGATGACATCTTTTTAATGTGTCTGGTAGCCATTTGTGTGTCTTCATTGGACAAGTGTCTGTTCATAACTTCTGCCCATTTTTTTGATATGATTATCTGTTTTGTGTGTGTTGAGTTTGAGGAGTTCTTTCTAGATCATGGATATCACCCTTTGCCTGTACTCTCATTTTCAAACATCTCCCATTCTGTTGGTTGCCTCCTTGTTTTCTTGACTGTTTCCTTTGCTGTGCAGAAGCTTTTGATTTTGATGATGTCCCAAAAGTTTATTTTCTCTTTTGTTTCCTTTGCCTTTGGAGACATATTTTGAAAGAAGTTACTGTGGCTGATATCGAAGAGATTACTGCCTATGTTCTCCTCTAGGATTCTGATGGATTCCTGTCACTCGTTGAGGTCTTTTATCCATTTCGAGTTTATCTTTGTGTACAGTGTAAGAGAATGGTCGAGTTTCATTCTTCTACATATAGCTGCCCAGTTTTCCCAGCACCATTTATTGAAGAGACTGTCTTTTTTCCACTGTATATTTTTTCCTGTTTTGTCTAAGATTAATTGACCATAGTGTTGAGGGTCCATATCTGGGCTGTCTACTCTGTTCCACTGGTCTATGTGTCTGTTTTTATGCCAGTACCATGCTGTCTTGGTGATCACAGCTTTGTAGTAAAGCTTTAAATCAGGTAACGTGATGCCCCCAGTTTTATTTTGGTTTTTCAACATTTTCTTAGAGATTCAGGGTCTCTTCTGATTCCATACAAATTTTAGGATTATTTGCTCCAGCTCTTTGAAGAGTACCGGTGGAATTTTGATCAAAATGGCAATAAAAGTACAGATTGCTCTAGGAAGTATATACATTTTAACAATGTTTATTCTGCCAATCCAAGAGCATGGAATGGTCTTCCATCTTTTTGTGTCTTCTTCAATTTCTTTCATGAGTGTTCTGTAGTTCCTTGAGTACATATCCTTTACCTTTTTGGTTAGGTTTATTCCCAGGTATCTTATGGTTCTTGGTGCTATAGTAAATGGAATTGATTCTCTAATTTCCCTTTCTATATTTTCATTGTTAGTGTATAAGAAACCACTGATTTCTTTACATTGACTTTGTATCCTGTCACGTTGCTCAATTGTTGTATGAGTTCTAGTAGTTTGGGAGTGGAGTCTTTTGGGTTTTCCATATAAAGAATCATGCCAATGACTTCTTCATTGCAAATTTGGATACCTTTTATTTCTTTTTTTGCCTGATTGCTGTTTCTAGGACTTTTAATACTATCTTAAACAAGAGGAGTGAGAGTGGGCATCCTTGTGTGCCTGATCTCATTGGGAATGCTGCAATTTTTTTTCCCATTGAGGGTGATATTCGCTGTGGGTCTTTCATAGATAGATTTGATGAAGTTAAGGAATGTTCCCTCTATCCCTATACTTTGAAGCATTTTAATCAGGAACGGATGCTGGATTTTGTCAAATGCTTTTTCTGCATCAATTGAGAGGACCATGTGCTTCTTCTCTCTTCTCATATTAATTTGTTCTATCACATTGATTGATTTGCGAATTGAAACATCCTTGGAGCCCAGGGATGAATATCACCTGGTCATGGTGGATAATCTTTTTAATGTGCTGTTAGATCCTGTTGGCTAGGATCTTGTTGAGAATCTTAGCATCCATATTCATCAGTGATATTGGTCTGAAATTCTCCTTTTTGGTGGGGTCTTTGCCTGGTTTGGGGATCAGGGTAATGCTGACTTCATAGAAAGAGGCTGGAAGTTTTCCTTCTACTTCAATTTTTTGAAACAACTTCAGGAGAATAGGTGTTATTTCTTCTTTGAAAGTTTGGTAAATTCCCCAGGGAATCCATCACGTCCTGTGCATTTGTCTTTTGGGAGTTTTTTTTTTTTTTAATTTTTTCAATTCATTTATTTTCAGAATAACAGAATTCATTATTTTTTCACCACACCCAGTGCTCCATGCAATCCATGTCCTCTATAATACCCACCACTTGGTACCCCAACCTCCCACACCCCCACCACTTCACTGTTTGAATCTCGTTACTAGATACCAGTCTATTCATTTTGTCATTTTTTTCCTGGTTCAATTTTGGGAGTTTATAGTTTTCCAGGAATGCATCCATTTCATCTAGGCTGCTTAGCTTATTCGCATATAACTGTTGATAATAACTTCTGATGATTGTTTCTACTTCCTTGGCGTTAGTTGTGATCTCTCCCTTTTCATTCGTAATTTTGTGAATTTGGGCTTTCTCTCTTTTCTTTTGGATTAGTGTGGCCAATGGTTTATAGATCTTATTGATTCTTTCAAAAAGCCACCTTCTAGTTTCATTGATACATTCTACTCTATCTTTGTTTTCTACCTCATTGATCTCTGCTCTAATTTTGATTATTTCCCTTCTTATGTGTGGAGTTGGCTTGATTTGTTGTTGATTCACCAGTTCTTTATGGTGTAGAGACAGCTGCTCTGTTCAGGATTTTTTAATTTTTTTGAGGGAGGCTTGGATGGCTATGTCTTTCCCCCTTAGGACCGCCTTTACTGTATCCCATAGGTTTGGGGCCAAAGTGTCTTCATTCTTGTTGGTTTCCATGAATTGTTTCAGTTCTTCTCTGATCTCTTGGTTAATCCAAGCATTCTTTAGCAAGGTGGTCATTAGCTTCCAGGTATTTGAGTTCCTTCCAAACTTTTCCTTGTGATTGAGCTCGAGTTTCAAAGCATTGTGATCTGAGAATATGCAAGGAATATTCATCTCAGTCTTTTGGTATCGGTTGAGTCCTGATTTGTGACACAGGATGTGGTCTATTCTGGATAAGGCTCCATGTGCACTTGAGAAGAATGAGTATTCTGCTGTTTAGGGTGGAATGTTCTGTATATATCTATGAGGTCCATCTGGTCCAATGTGTCATACAATGCTCTTATTTCTTTATTGATTTTCTGCTTTGATGACCTGTCTATTTCTGAGAGAGTTGTGTTAAGATCTCCTACTATTAATGTATTCATATCAATATGACTCTTTATCTTGATTAACAGTTTTCTTATGTAATTGGCTGCTCCCATATTGGGGGCATAGATATATACAATTGTTAGATCATCTTGGTAGTTAGTCCCTTTAATATGATGTAGTGTCCTTCTGTATCTCTGACTACAGTCTTTAGTTTAAAATCTAATTTATCTTGTATGAGAATCACTACCCTGGCCTTCTTTTTAGGCCCGTTGGCATGAAAGATGCTTCTCCATCCCTTCATTTTCAGTCTGCATGTATCTTTAGGTTCAAAATGGGTCTCTTGGAGACAACATATGGATGGGTCCTGTCGTTTTATCCAATCTGCAACCCTGTGCCGTTTTATGGACACATTTAGGCCATTCACATTGAGAGTGATTATTGATAGATGTTTTTATTGACATCGTGTTACCTTTGAAGCTTTTATTTCTGTAGATTGTGTTTATCTTTCTGTTCAATGCTATTCTTAGGATTTTTCCTCTTATAGTACCCCCCTTAATATTTCCTGCAGTGTTGACTTGGTGGTTGCATAGTCTTTTAAACCTTGCCAGTCTTGGAAACTCTTTATCTCTCCATCCATTTTGAATGTCATTCTTGCTGGATAAAGTATTCTTGGCTGCATGTTATTCTCATTTAGTGCCCTGATTATATCTTCCCAACCCTTTCTGGCTTGCCAGGTCTTTGTGTACAGGTCTGACGTTATTCTGATGGGCTTTCCTCTGTACGTAAGGAGCCTCTTTGTCCTAGCAGTTTTCAAGAGATTATACCTACAATTATGATTCCTCAATTTGACTATCAGGTGCCCTTGTGTTTTTTTGGAATGTATAATCTTGGGTGGAGACCTTTCGGCCTCTAGTACATGAGCACTGGTCCCATTTGTGAGATTGGGAAAATTTTCATGAAGAACTTGTTCCACTATATCTTCTAGACTTCTTTCTTTCTCCTCCCCTTCAGGGAGTCCGATAATTCTGACGTTGGAATGTTTCATGGCATCATTTATTTCCCTAATTCTGTTTTCATGGTTTCTAAGCTGTTTGTTTCAGGCTTCCTCCTGATCCTTTCTCTCTATCTGTTTGTCCTCCAGATCACTAATTCTATCTTCTGTCTCAGTTACCCTAGCTTTGAGAGAATTTAGATTAGATTGGAACTCATTGAGAGCATTGTGAACCTCATTCCTGGTAGCTTTCAGCTCTGCCCTAACATCGTGAACATCATCTCTGGTTGCTTTCAGTTTGGCCCTAATCAATTCCATTTTGTCATCCATGGCTTTCTCCAACCTATCTATTGCCTGGATAATTGTTAGCCTGAATTCTCTTTCCAAAATATTGTCTATGTTGTTGGCTGTTAGCTCTGTTGCAGAAGGCCCATCCTCTGTATTTTTCTTCTGTTGGGCATTCCTCCTCTTAGTCATTTTGGTGAGAGATGGCTGAACAGATGTAGCTGGATGTATCGACCATGGTGCAGTCATGATGCACCCTGGAACACTTTTGAGCAATCACGTTTCCCCACCTAAATGAGAGAAAAAAGTAAAAAATAATTTAAAAAAAGGGAGAGAGAGAGAGAGAGAAAGAGAGAGGAAAGAAAGGGAAGGTAAAAGAGAATGTTCAGCCCAAATGGGGCCCAAGGTAAGATTTATGAAGTAAAACAAACAAAAACAAACAAAAAGACTGATAAAAGTATATGACAAGAGAAAAAATATATAAGCAAATAAAGGAAGAACCTGGTCAAAAGGAACCCCAAGTGTACGATTTATATACTATCAGGACAAACACAAAAACACAGAAACAGTGGTGAAAGAAAAAGATGGGAGAGTGGTTATATATTCTCAGTGTGGGGAAGAAAGATTGTTTTGACTCTTTCTGGATGTATCTTGATATCTTTGTTAAAGGACTCAACTTTACTAAGATAAAGGGAGATTAATACTTGGTTTACCTATAGGGGTAGTATTGAGGGAAAGGGGATTACTTTGAAGGTTAACGCTATTTGAATAATAGAAAATAAAAATTAAAAAGGAATATACTAGACTAAACTAAACTAAAATTAAAAAAAGAAATTAAAGAATAGAAATGTAAAGTAAAATACAGGTGTATGTATCAAAAAGTTCAGTTTAGAAGGTTATTATGGAATTTGATGTACTGGACAGCTCACTGTGATGGTAAATAGGTTAAAAAAATTATCTATATAAAAAATGAACCAGAATAGTGGGAGCAAGTTTAAAAGTTTCCTATGAAGTATTGGTGGTTGTTTTCTTGTCATCTTTTTTTTTTTTCCTTTCTTGGTTCGTTTTCTGGGGGAGGGGCCTGCCACATGTGTTTTCAGTCAATGATGTTCCCTGAGTTAAGTCCTCCCACCCCCCTTGAGGGGGTGGGCTCTGAGGAAACTTTTTTTTTATTCTTTTGTTCTCTGAAGCTTTTTATGTTTGTTCACTTTTGTTTTTATCTCTCGCTTTGACCGTTTTTGATGGTTTTTGTAGGATTAGAGGAAAGCAAACTGCACCCTGACCTCCCTCTCAGAGAGAAACCTCAATCTTCTCTTCTGTGGGTGTTGAAGAGCCCATATGAATTCCCCCTTGGCTTCTGGCAGAGCAGGTTCAGCTTCCTCATCCATTCGTCCACTGAAGGGCAGCTTGGTTCTTTCCACAGTTTGGTAACTGTGGACATTGATGCTATGAACATTGAGGTAGGGATGGCCCTTCTTTTCACTACATCTGTATTTTTGGGTTAAATACCCAGTAGTGCAATGGCAGGGTCATAGGGTAACTCTATTTTTAATTTCTTGAGGAATCTCCACACTGTTTTCCAAAGTGGCTATATTAACTTCCATTCCCACCAACAATGTAGTAGGGTTCCCCTTTCTCCACCTCCTGTCCAACACATGTTGTTTACTGTCTTGTTAATTTTGGCCATTCTAACTGGTGTGAGGTGGTATCTCAATGTGGTTTTATTTGAATCTCCTGATGGCTAGAGATGATGAACATTTTTTCATGTGTCTGTTAGTCATTTGTATGTTTTCTTTGGGGAAGTGTCTGTTCATGTCTTCTGCCCATGTTTTGACATGATTATCTGTTTTGTGTGTGTTTAGTTTGAGGAGTTCTTTCTCGATATTGGACATCATCCCCTTTTCTGTATTGTGATTTGTGCATATCTCCTCCCATTCCATGTGTTGCCTCTTAGTTTTGTTGACTTTTTCCTTTGCTGTGCAGGAGCTTTTGACATTGATGAATTCCCAAAAGTTCATTTTTGCTTTTGTTTTCCTCGCCTTTGGAGACATACCTTGAAAAAAGTTGCTTTGGCGATGTCGAAGAGGTTACTGCCTATGTTCTCCTCTAGGATTCTGATGGATTCCTGCCTCACGTTGAGATCTTTTATCCATTTAAGTTTATCTTTGTGTATGGTGAAAAAGAATGGCTGAGTTTAATTCTTCTACACATAGCTGTCCAATATCCCAGCACCATAGATTGAAGAGACTGTCTTTTTTACACTGGATACTTTATCTTGCTTTTTCGAAGATTATTTGACCATAGAGTTGAGGGTCCATTTCTGAGCTCTGTACTCTGTTCCACTGGTCTATGTGTCTGTTTTTATGTCAGTATCATGCTGTCTTGGTGATCACAACTTTGTAGTAAAGCTTGAAATCAGGCAATGTGATGCCCCCAGTTTTGTTTTTCTTTTTCAATACTTCCTTAGCAATTTGGGATCTCTTTTGATTCCATACAAATTTTGGGATTATTTTCTCCAGCTCCCTGATAAATGCCAGAGGAGTTTCGATTGGAATAGCATTGGAAATAAAGATTGCTATAGGCATTATAGGCATTATAGGCATTTTAACAATGTTTATCCTTCCGATCCATGAACATGGAATGGTCTTCCATCTTTTTGTGTCTTCTTCAATTTCTTTCATGAATGTTTTGTAGTTCCTCGAGTACAGATCCTTTATCTCTTTGGTTAGGTTTATTCCGAGGTATCTTATGGTTCTCGGCACTATAGTAAATGGAATAGATTCTCTAATTTCCGTTTCTATATTTTTATTGTTAGTGTATAAGAAAGTAACTGATTTTGTCCATTGATTTTGTATTTTGCCACATTACTGAATTGCTGTATTAGTTCTAGTAGTTTGGGGGTGCAGTCTTTTGAGTTTTCTGCATGTCCTTTAATAATATATATAACCTCTCTGTACCTGTTTCCTCAGATATAAAATTTATTAAAACTCTTAGTGCCTATCTTTATGAATGATGTTAAGATTTAGTTCACTGAGCAAGAGAAGAAAGAAACAGTGAAAGCCTACAAAACAACCATAAAACTTATAACAACATGGCAATAAGTAAATACTTGTCAAAAACTGCTTTGAATGGAAATGGAAATAATTGCTCTAGTTAAAAGATATAAGGTGATTGAATGGATAAAGAACCAAGGCCCCCCTAATTGTTGACTACAAGAGGTTCACTTCAGACCTAAAAACAGGGATAGAAAGAGAAGAGATGGATAAACATTAACCATACAAGTGTAAATGAATAGAAAGCCTGGATAACAATATGTATATTGGACAAAATAGACTTTGAAGTGAGCACTGAGTGTTATACACAAACAATGAGTCTTAGAACACTACATCAAAAACTAATGATGTATTATAAGGTGACTAGCATAACATAATAAAAAAAATTTTAAAAAGACTGTAACAAGAGACTAGGAAATACACTATGTGGTGATAAAGGGAACAGTCTAACAAGAGATCTAATCATATTAAATATTTGTGAACTCAGCACATGACCACCTAATACATTAATAAACTATTAAGAAGCATAAAGAAAGAAACTGACAGTAATCCAATAATATAGGGGACTTTCACACCCCACTTGTATCATTCAGGCAGAAAATAAGGAAATAGTGGTTTTGAATGACACATGAGACCAGATGGAACTAACAGATATATTTAGAACATTCCATTCAAAACACTGGAATATTCTTTTCAAGTGCACATGGAACATTCTCCAGAATAGCTCACATGTAAGGCCACAAAACAAATCTCAATATATTTAAAAAGTTTGAAATCATAACATGCATATTTCTTTTTTTTTCTTTTTTTAAATTTCTTTTCAGCATAACAGTATTCATTGTTGTTGCAGCACACCGAGTGCTCCATGCAATCCATGCCCTCTCCCACCACCTGGTTCCCCCAACCTCCCATCCCCCGCCCTTTCAAGACCCTCAGGTTGTTTTTCAGAGTCCATAGTCTCTCATGGTTCACCTCCCCTTCCAATTTCCCTCAACTCCCTTCTCTCCATCTCCCCTTGTCCTCCATGCTATTTGTTATGCTCCACAAATAAGTGAAACCATATGATAATTGACTCTCTCTGCTTTACTTATTGCACTCAGAATCATCTCTTCCAGTCCCGTCCATGTTGCTACAAAAGTTGGGTATTCATCCTTTCTCATACAGGCATAATACTCCATAGTGTATATGGACCACTTCTTCCTTATCCATTTGTATGTTGAAGGGCACTTTGCTTCTTTCCACAGTTTGGTGACCGTGGCCATTGCTGCTATAAACATTGGGGTACAGATGGCCCTTCTTTTCATGACATCTGTATATTTGGGGTCAATACCCAGTAGTGCAATTGCAGGGTCATAGGGAAGCTCTATTTTTAATTTCTTAAGGAATCTCCACACTGTTCTCCAAAGTGACTGCACCAACTTGCATACCCACCAACAGTGGAAGAGGGTTCCCCATTCTACACATCCCCTCCAACACATGTTGTTTCCTGTCTTGCTAATTTTGGCCATTCTAACTGGTGTAAGGTGGTATCTCAATGTGGTTTTAATTTGAATCTCCTTGATGGCTAGGGATGATGAACATTTTTTCATGTGTCTGATAGCCATTTGCATATCTTCATTGGAGAAGTGTTTGTTCATATCTTCTGCCCATTTTTTTATATGATTGCCTGTTTTGTGTGTGTTGAGTTTGAGGAGTCTTTATAGATCCTGGATATCAACCTTTTGTCATGCATTTTTCTAAGTACAATAATATACAAAAGTAGAAATTAATCACAATGAAAAATCTGGATATAACGCTACTATACAGTGAGTGGGTCAACCAAGATATCAAACAAAAATTTCACTCATATGTGGAACGTAAAAAATAGCACAGAGGACCATGGGGAAGGGAGGAAAATCTGAACGGTGGGCAATCAAAGGAGACTAACCATGGGACAGTATGGACCCTGGGAAACAAACTGAGGGTCTCAGAGGGAAGGAGGTTGGGGGAAGGGATAACATGGTGATGGCTACTAAAGACACGTGTTGTGATGTGCATTGGATGTTATATGTAACTAATAAACACTAGTTCAAAAACTAATGATTTACTATACAGTGGCTAACTGAACATAATAAAAAATAAAAATAAATAAAAGCACAGATAGAAAATTAACACCTCACAGGTACATATATTTTATTCCCAAGAAATATATAAAAGTAAATAAATATAATTATTGTTAAAAGAAAATACATGGAGACAAGGTGAAAGCACAATGGTACAAAATCTTTAGGACCCAGGAAAAGATGTTCTAAGAAGGAAGATTGTAGCAATACAGGCCTACCTTAAGAGGCAAGAAAACTCTCAAATAAACAATCTAAGCTTACACTGAAAGGAACTTGAAAGAGAAGAACAAAGCCCAAATCCCATAGAAAGAAACAAATAATAAAGATTAGAGTTAATTAGAAACCCAACAACAACAACACAATAGAACAGATCAACAAAATTAGGAGCTGGTTTATTAAAAAAATCAACAAAATTTAGTCAGGTCTTCAGCTGAACATCAAAAAAGGAAAAGAGATAACTCAAATAAATAAAGAAATGAAAGTAGAGGAATAACAGTCAACACTACAGAAATACAATGAATTTTAAGAAAATATTATGAAAAATCACAAGCCAACATATTGGACAACTTAGGAGAAATGGGTAAATTCCTAGAAATAATAATTTTCCAAAATTGAATCAGAAAGAAATAGAAAATTTGAACAGACTGATTACTAGCAATGAGATTGAATTAGTACTAAGAAAACTCCCAACAGTCTAAGACCAAAAGTGAATTCTACTGAACATTTAAAAAAGACTTAATACCCATTCTTCTCAAACTATTTTAAAAAATAGAAGAGAAAAGAAAGCTTCCAAATTCATTCTACAAGGCCACAACTACCCCAAAAGCAAAATCAGATAAATCAGCAAGGAAGAAAAAATATTCATTCATATATTCATATATATGAATATTCAAATATTCATCTGCAGATGACCTATTACCCTATATTGAAAACCCAAAAGACTCCAAGAAAACGTGCTAGAGCTAAAACACAAATTTAATGTTAGAGGATACAAAATCAATGTGCAGAAATATGCTGCATTTCCATTTAAAAATATAGAAGCAGCAGAAAATGAAATTAATAACTCAATGCCATTTTGATTGCACCAAAAACTACAGGATACGTAAGAATAAACCTAACCAAGGAGTTGAAAGACATGACCTGGAAACCTATAAAGCACTGATGAAAGAAATTCAAGATGACAAACACACAAAATGGAATAGCATTCCATGCTCATGGATCGGAGAAAGAAATATTTTTAAAATGTCTATACTACCTAGGGGGCGGAGTCAAGATGGCAGAAAAGTAGCAGGCTGAGACTATTTCAGCTAGCTGGAGATCAGCTAGATAGCTTATCTAAAGATTGCAAACACCTAAAAATCCATCGGCAGATCGAAGAGAAGAAGAACAGCAATTCTGGAAACAGAAAAACAACCACTTTCTGAAAGGTAGGACCGGCGGAGAAGTGAATCCAAAGCGACGGGAAGATAGACCCCGGTGGGGAGGGGCCGGCTCCGGGCAAGAGGCCGAGCAACGGCGCACAAAATCAGGACTTTTAAAAGTCTGTTCTGCTGAGGGACATCGCTCCAGAGGCTAAACCGGGGCGAAGCCCATGTGGGGTCAGTGTGGCCTCAGGTCCCGCAGGGTCACAGAAAGATCGGGGGTGTCTGAGTGTCGCAGAGCTTGCGGGTACTGGAACGGGAAAGCCGGCTACAGAGACAGAGCCGAGAGTAAGCTCACAGCTTGGTGTTACCTTGAACCGGCCGCAGGCTCGGTGAGCTCGGAGCACGGCCGGAGGTCAGGCAGACGGGAGTAACTGGGCGCTGTTCTCTGAGGGCGCACTGAGGAGTGCGGCCCTGGGCTCTTGGCTGCTCCGGGCCGGAAACCAAGAGGCCACCATTTGTATTCCCGTCCTTCAGAACTATACGGAAAGCGCTCAGGGAACAAAAGCTCCTGAAAGCAAACCCGAGCGGATTACTCACCGAGGCCCCTGTTAAGGGCAATTCCACCCGGGGCAAGGACACTTGAGAATCACTACAACAGGCCCCTCCCCCAGAAGATCAACAAGAAATCCAGCCAAGACCAAGTTCACCTACCAAGGAGTGCGGTTTCAATACCAAGGAGAGCAGCAGAATTCCAGAGGAGGAGAAAGCAAAACACGGAACTCATGGCTTTTTCCCCGTAATTTTTTTTAATCTTGCAGTTAATTTGATTTTTTTCTTTTTCATTTTTTTTTTTTCTTCTCGCCTTCTGGTAAATTTTTTTTTTTAACTTTTACCTTTTTCTTTTTTAACATTTTTAACTAGTTTATCCAATATATATATATATATATATATTTTCTTTTTTATATTTTTCTTATTTGTTTTCTTTTTTATAATTCTTTCTTTTTTTTTTCTTTCTTTTTTTTTTCTTTCTTCCTTTTTGAACCTCTTTTTATCCACTTTCTACCCCCTCACGATTTGGGAACTCTTCTAATTCGGTTAAAGCATATTTTCCTGGGGTTGTTGCCACCCTTTTAGTATTTTACTTGCTCCTTCATATACTCTTATCTGGACAAAATGACAAGACGGAAAAATTCAAAACAAAAAAAGAACAAGAGGCAGTACCGAACGCTAGGGACCTAATCAATACAGACATTGGTAATATGTCAGATCTAGAGTACAGAATGACAATTCTCAAGGTTCTAGCCGGGCTCAAAAAGGGCATGGAAGATATTAGAGAAACCCTCTCGAGAGATATAAAAGCCCTTTCTGGAGAAATAAAAGAACTAAAATCTAACCAAGTTGAAATAAAAAAAGCTATTAATGAGGTGCAATCAAAAATGGAGGCCCTCACTGCTAGGAAATATGAGGCTGAAGAAAGAATTAGTGATATAGAAGACCAAATGACAGAGAATAAAGAAGCTGAGCAAAAGAGGGACAAACAGCTACTGGACCACGAGGGGAGAATTTGAGAGATAAGTGACACCATAAGATGAAACAACATTAGAATAATTGGGATTCCAGAAGAAGAAGAAAGAGAGAGGGGAGCAGAAGGTATACTGGAGAGAATTATTGGGGAGAATTTCCCCAATATGGCAAAGGGAACGAGCATCAAAATTCAGGAGGTTCAGAGAACACCCCTCAAAATCAATAAGAATAGGCCCACACCCCGTCACCTAATAGTAAAATTTACAAGTCTCAGTGACAAAGAGAAAATCCTGGAAGCAGCCCGGGAAAAGAAGTCTGTAACATACAATGGTAAAAATATTAGATTGGCAGCTGACTTATCCACAGAGACCTGGCAGGCCAGAAAGAGCTGGCATGATATTTTCAGAGCACTAAACGAGAAATACATGCAGCCAAGAATACTATATCCAACTAGGCTATCATTGAAAATAGAAGGAGAGATTAAAACCTTCCAGGACAAACAAAAACTGAAAGAATTTGCAAACACCAAACCAGCTCTACAGGAAATATTGAAAGGGGTCCTCTAAGCAAAGAGAGAGCCTACAAGTGGTAGATCAGAAAGAAACAGAGACCATATACAGTAACAGCCACCTTACAGGCAATACAATGGCACTAAATTCATATCTCTCAATAGTTACCCTGAATGTTAATGGAATAAATGCCCCTGTCAAAAGACACAGGGTATCAGAATGGATACAAAAACAAAACCCATCTATATGTTGCCTCCAAGAAACTCATTTTAAGCCCGAAGACACCTCCAGATTTAAAGTGAGGGGGTGGAAAAGAATTTACCATGCTAATGGTCATCAGAAGAAAGCAGGAATGGCAATCCTTATATCAGATCAATTAGATTTTAAGCCAAAGGCTATAATAAGAGATGAGGAAGGACACTATATCATACTCAAAGGGTCTGTCCAACCAGAAGATCTAACAATTTTGAATATCTATGCCCCCAACGTGGGAGAGCCAACTATATAAACCAATTAATAACAAAATCAAAGAAACACATCAACAATAATACAATAATAGTAGGGGACTTTAACACTCCCCTCACTGAAATGGACAGATCATCCAAGCAAAAGATCAACAACGAAATAAAGGCCTTAAACGACACACTGGACCAGATGGACATCACAGATATATTCAGAACATTTCATCCCAAAGCAACAGAATACACATTCTTCTCTAGTGCACATGGAACATTCTCCAGAATAGATCACATCCTCGATCCTAAATCAGGACTCAACCGGTATCAAAAGATTGGGATCATTCCCTGCATATTTTCAGATCACAATGCTCTAACGCTAGAACTCAACCACAAAAGGAAGTTTGAAAAGAAACCAAATACATGGAGACTAAACAGCATCCTTCTAAAGAATGAATGGGTCAACCGGGAAATTAAAGAAGAATTGAAAAAAATCATGGAAACAAATGATAATGAAAATACAACGGTTCAAAATCTGTGGGACACAACAAAGGCAGTCCTGAGAGGAAAATATATAGCAGTACTAGCCTCTCTCAAGAAACAAGAAAGGTCTCAGGTACACAACCTAACCCTACACCTAAAGGAGCTGGAGAAAGAACAAGAAAAAAACCCTAAGCCCAGCAGGAGAAGAGAAATCATAAAGATCAGAGCAGAAATCAATGAAATAGAAACCAAAAAGACAATAGAGAAAATCAACCAAACTAGGAGCTGGTTTTTTGAAAGAATTAATAAAATTGATAAACCCCTGGCCAGACTTATCAAAAAGAAAAGAGAAAGGACCCAAATAAATAAAATCATGAATGAAAGAGGAGAGATCACAACTAACACCAAAGAAATACAAACTGTTATAAGAACATACTATGAGCAACTCTACGCAAACAAATTTGACATTCTGGAAGAAATGGATGCATTCCTAGAAACATATAAACTACCACAACTGAACCAGGAAGAAGTAGAATGCCTGAACAGACCCATAACCAGTAAGGAGATTGATACAGTCATTAAAAATCTCCAAACAAACAAAAGCCCAGGGCCAGACGGCTTCCCTGGGGGAATTCTACCAAATATTTAAAGAAGAACTAATTCCTATTCTCCTGAAACTGTTCCAAAAAATAGAAATGGAAGGAAAACTTCCAAACTCATCTTATGAGGCCAGCATCACCTTGATCCCAAAAGCAGACAAGGATCCCATCAAAAAAGAGAGCTATATACCTATATCCTTGATGAACACAGATGCAAAAATACTCAACAAAATACTAGCCAAAAGGATTCAATAGTACATTAAAAAGATTATTCACCATGACCAAGTGGGATTTATTCCAGGGCTGCAAGGTTGGTTCAACATCTGCAAATCAGTCAATGTGATACAACACATCAATAAAAGTAAGAACAAGAACCATATGATACTCTCAATAGATGCTGAAAAAGCATTTGACAAATTACAGCATCCCTTCCTGATCAAAACTCTTCAAAGTGTAGGGATAGAGGGCACATACCTCAATATCATCAAAGCCATCTATGAAAACCCCACCGCAAATATCATTCTCAATGGAGAAAAACTGAAAGCTTTTCCGCTAAGGTCAGGAACACGGCAGGGATGTCCATTATCACCACTGCTATTCAACATAGTACTAGAGGTCCTAGCCACTGCAATCAGACAACAAAAGGAAATTAAAGGCATCCAAATCAGCAAACAAGAAGTCAAATTATCACTCTTCGCAGATGATATGATACTATATGTGGAAAACCCAAAAGACTCCACTCCAAAACTGCTAGAAATTATACAGGAATTCAGTAAAGTGTCAGGATATAAAATCAATGCACAGAAATCAGTTGCATTTCTCTACACCAACAGCAAGACAGAAGAAAGAGAAATTAAGGAGTCAATCCCATTTACAATTGCATCCAAAACCATAAGATACCTAGGAATAAACCTAACCAAAGAGGTACAGAATCTATACTCAGAAAACTATAAAGTTCTCATGAAAGAAATTGAGGAAGACACAAAGAAATGGAAAAATGTTCCATGCTCCTGGATTGGAAGAATAAATATTGTGAAAATGTCTATGCTACCTAAAGCAATCTACACATTTAATGCAATTCCTATCAAAGTACCATCCATCTGTATCAAAGAAATGGAACAAATAATGCTAAAATTTATATGGAACAGAAAAGACCTCGAATAGCCAAAGGGATATTGAAAAAGAAAGCCAATGTTGGTGGCATCACAATTCCGGACTTCAAGCTCTATTACAAAGCTGTCATCATCAAGACAGCATGGTACTGGCACAAAAACAGACACATAGATCAATGGAACAGAATTGAGATCCCAGAAATAGACCCTCAACTCTATGGTCAACTAATCTTCGACAAAGCAGGAAAGAATGTCCAATGGAAAAAGACAGCCTCTTCAATAAATGGTGCTGAGAAAATTGGACAGCCACATGCAGAAAAATGAAATTGGACCATTTTCTTACACCACAAATAAAAATAGACTCAAAATGGATGAATGACCTCAATGTGAGAAAGGAATCCATCAAAATCCTTGAGAAGAACACAGGTAGCAACCTCTTCGACCTCTGCCCCAGCAACATCTTCCTAGGAACAGTGCCAAAGGCAAGGGAAGCAAGGGCAAAAATGAACTATTGGGATTTCATCAAGATCAAAAGCTTTTGCACAGCAAAGGAAACAGTTAACAAAATCAAAAGACAACTGACAGAATGGGAGAAGATATTTGCAAACGACATATCAGATAAAGGACTAGTGTCCAGAATCTATAAAGAACTTAGCAAACTCAACACCCAAAGAACAAATAATCCAGTCAAGAAATGGGCAGAGGACATGAACAGACATTTCTGCAAAGAAGACTTCCAGATGGCCAACAGATACATGAAAAAGTGCTCCATATCTATCGGCATCAGGGAAATACAAATCAAAACCACAATGCGATATCACCTCACACCAGTCAGAATGGCTAAAATCAACAAGTCAGGAAATGACAGATGCTGGCAAGGATGCGGAGAAAGGGGAACCCTCCTACACTGTTGGTGGGAATGCAAGCTGGTGCAGCCACTCTGGAAAAACAGCATGGAGGTTCCTCAAAATGTTGAATATAGAATTGCCCTATGACCCATCAATTGCACTATTGGGTATTTACCCTAAAGATACAAACGTAGTGATCCAAAGGGGCACGTGCACCCGAATGTTTATAGCAACAATGTCCACAATAGCCAAACTATGGAAAGAACCTAGATGTCCATCAACAGATGAATGGATCAAGAAGAAGTGGTATATATACACAATGGAATACTATGCAGCCATCAAAAGAAATGAAATCTTGCCATTTGCCACAACATGGATGGAACTAGAGCGTATCATGCTTAGTGAAATAAGTCAAGCAGAGAAAGACAACTATCATATGTTCTCCCTGATATGAGGAAGTGGTGATGCAACATGGGGGCTTAAGTGGGTAGGAGAAGAATAAATGAAACAAGATGGGATTGGGAGGGAGACAAACCATAAGTGACTCTTAATCTCACAAAACAAACTGAGGGTTGCTGGTGGGAGGGGGTTTGGGAGAAGGGGGTGGGTTTATGGACATTGGTGACGGTATGTGCTTTGGTGAGTGTTGTGAAGTGTGTAAACCTGATGATTCACAGACCTGTACCCCTGGGGATAAAAATATATGTTTATAAAAAATAAAGAATTAAAATAAAAAAAAATGTCTATACTACCTAAAGCAATCTACACAGTGAATGTAATCCCCATCAAAATACAGTCAGCATTTTTCACAAAGCTAGAACCATCCTAAAATTTGTTAAACCACAAAAGAATATCCAAAGGAACCTTGAAAAATAAAGCAAAGTTGGAGACCTCACAATTCAAAACTTCAAGTTATATTACAAAGCCATATTACAAAACCATCTAGAGTGATCAAAACAGCATGGTAATTTAGTTCCAGGTACTCTTCTAAGTTCTTTACAATACTATCTCATTCAATCCTCATGATTTTGATGTGAAGTTTCTGCTTTATAATCCCCATTATACAGATGAGAAAATTGAAGCACAGAGAGGTTTATCAACTTGTACAAAGTTGTAACTAGCAAGGGCAGAGCCTGGTTTTGAACCCAGGCCATCTGACTCCAGAGTCCCTGCTCCTTATTGATAAATGGTGCTCTCTCCCATTGAAAAATAGAAAGGATATATTTTTCTTCACCACCAATTATGCTGAAAATTGTGTGATGGTATTTATGGGCTCAGTATGAAGATGAATATGATTCACTCCTACCATCTTGGAGCCCAAAATTTTGGGAAGGGAGAGATAGAAAACCAGCAAAATATAGTAGGATTGCTTTCAGAGACCTAAGTGAAGGAGGCAGAGGCAGGTGAAATTATGTTTGATTAGGGGAAGGTGGGGGAAAAGTGAAGGATGCAAGTAAAGCCTTGAAGGAAATTTGGACTAAAAATTTTAGGATGCTTGTAGATTTATCACAGAGAGAAGGGAGTGAGTCTGCATGGGAATTCCAGCTGGAGGGAATAGAGGGTGCAGAAGTAGTGAGGCCTCCAGTGTGTCTGAAGCTTGGGAATTTCCAGATTCCCACCTGAACTGAGCATTTCCATAAAGTAGAAGCAAACATTTCTGTATTATTTAAACTTTTTTACACTGAACATGTGTTTCTCTTACAAAACCGAAAACAAAGCTGTTTTATTTTTTAGAAACACAGTATGGAATGGCACAAAAATAGATCTATAGATCAATAGAACACAATAAAAGATTCGAGAATTGAGCCCACAACTAGCTGATCAATCAATCTTTGACAAATCAGGAAAGAATATCTAGTGGGAAAAAGACTAAGTCTTGAACAAATGGTGTTGGGAAAACTGGGAAACATCATGAAAAAGAACAAAACTGGACCACTTACTTGCACCATACACAAAAATAAATTCAAAATGGATGAAAGTCCTAAATGTGAGGCAGAAGACCATCATAATCCCGAGGAGAACACAAGATGTAACTTCTTTGACATAGGATATAGCAACATCTTTTTAGATATATCTTCTGAGACAAGGGGAACACAAGCAAAACAAACTATTGGAACTTCTTGAAATAAACAATTTCAGAACAATGAAAGAACAATTAAAAAAAAAAAAAAACTAAACTAAAAGGCAACCTATGGAATTGGAGAAGGTATTTAAAAATGCCATACCCAATAAAGGGTTAGTATACCAAACATGTATTAAAAAATCTATAAAACAGTCCCCAAAATAAGCCAATTAAAATGGTAAAAAGTTTCCTGTCTCATGTTGAGGTCTTTTATCTATTTTGAGTTTATATTTGTGTACGATGTAAGGGAATGGTCGAGTTTCATTCTTCTACATATCGCTGCCCAGTTTTCCCAGCACCATTTATTGAAGAGACTGTCTTTTTTCTACTGTGTATTTTTTCCTGTTTTGTCGAAGATTAATTAACCATAGAGTTGAGGGTCCATATCTGGCCTCTCTACTCTGTTCCACTGGTCTATGTGTCTGTTCTTATGCCAGTACCATGCTGTCTTGGTGATCACAGCTTTGTAATAAAGCCTGCAATCAGGTAACGTGATGCACCCAGTTTTATTTTTGTTTTTCAACATTTCCTTAGTGATTCTGTGTCTCTTCTGATTCCATACAAATTTTAGGATTATTTGCTCCAGCTCTTTGAAGAGTACCGGTGGAATTTTGATTGGAATGGCATTAAAAGTATAGATTGCTCTAGGCAGTATAGACATTTTAACAATGTTTATTCTGCCAATCCAAGAGCATGGAGTGGCCTTCCATCTTTTTGTGTCTTCTTCAATTTTTTTCATGAGTGTTCTGTAGTTCCTTGAGTACAGATCCTTTACCTCTTTGGTTAGGTTTATTCCCAGGTATCTTATGGTTCTTGGTGCTATAGTAAATGGAATCGATTCTCTAATTTCCCTTTCTGTATTTTCATTGTTAGTGTATAAGAAAGCCACTGATTTCTGTACATTGACTTTGTATCTTGTCACATTGGTGAAATGCTATATGAGTTCTAGTAGTTTGGGGGTGGAGTCTTTTGGGTTTTCCATATAAAGAATCATGTCATCTGCTAAGAGAGAGAGTTCGACTTCTTCATTGCCAATTTGGATACCTTTTATTTCTCTTTGTTGTCTGATTGTTGTTGCTAGGACTTCTAATACTATGTTGAACAAGAGTGGTGAGAGTGGGCATCCTTGTCTTGTTCCTGATCTCAATGGGAAGGACGCAAGCTTTTTCCCATTGAGGAAGATATTTGCTGTGGGTCTTTCATAGATGGATTTTATGAAGTTCAGGAATGTTCCTATACTTTGAAGCATTTTAATCAGGAACGGATCCTGGATTTTGTCAAATGCTTTTTCTGCATCAATTGAGAGGACCATGTGGTTCTTCTCTCTTATATTAATTTGTTGCATCGCATTGATTGATTTGCGAATGTTGAACCATCCTTGGAGCCCATGGATGAATCCCACCTGGTCATGGTGGATAACCTTTTTAATGTGCTGTTGGATCCTGTTGGCTAGGATCTTGTTGAGAATCTTAGCATCCATATTCAGCAGTGATATTGGTCTGAAATTTTCCGTTTTGGTGGGTCTTTGTCTGGTTTGGGGATCAGGGTAATGCTGACTTCAATGCTGGAAGTTTTCCTTCTGCTTCAATTTTTTGTAACAGCTTCAGGAGTATAGGTGTTATTTCTTCTTTGAAAG
Source organism: Mustela lutreola (assembly GCF_030435805.1). Lineage (NCBI taxonomy): Eukaryota > Metazoa > Chordata > Mammalia > Carnivora > Mustelidae > Mustela > Mustela lutreola. The sequence goes on along the minus strand of NC_081290.1, from coordinate 205,865,981 downwards.
TTTTGTAGAATTCCACAGGAAATCCATCAGGTCCTGGGCTCTTGTTTTCTGGGAGGTTTTTGATCACTTCTTCAATCTTGTTACTAGATATCGGTCTATTCAGGTTGTTGATTTCTTCCTGGTTCAATTTTGAAAGTTATAGTTTTCCAAGAATGCATCCATTTCATCTAGGTTGGTAAGCTTATTGGCATATAACTGTTGATAATAACTTCTGATGATTGTTTCTACTTCCTTAGTGTTCATTGTGATCTCTCCCTTTTCATTCATAATTTTATGAATTTGGTCTTTCTTTTCTTTTGGATTAATGTGGCCAATGTTTATAGATCTTAACGATTCTTTCAAGAAACCAGCTTCTAGTTTGTTTGATATGTTCTACTTTATCTCTGGTTTCTACCTCATTGATCTCAGCTCTAATCTTGATTATTTCCCTTCTTATGTGTGGAGATGGTTTGTTTTGTTGTTGATTCTCCAGTTCTTTAAGGTGTAGAGACAGATGCTGTGTTCTGGATTTTTCAATTTTTTTGAGGGAGCCTTGGATGGCTATGTATTTCCCCTTAAGACCACCTTTGCTGTATCCAATAGGTTTTGGACCGAAGTGTCTTATTCTCATTGGTTTCCATGAATTGTTTCAGTTCTTCTTTGATCTCCTGGTTGATCCAAGCATTCTTAAGCAAGGTGGTCTTTATATTCCAGGTGTGAAACATAATCCATCAGAATCCTAGAGGAGAACATAGGCAGCAATCTCTTCGATATCAGCCACAGCAACTTCTTTCAAGATATGTCTCCAAAGGCAAAGGAAACAAAAGCAAAGATGAACTTTTGGGACTTCATCAAAATCAAAAGCTTCTGCACAGCAAAGGAAACAGTCCACAAGACAACGAGGCAGCCCACGGAATGGGAGAAGATATTTGCAAATGACAGTACAGACAAAAGGTTGATATCCAGGATCTATAAAGAACTCCTCAATCTCAACACACACAAAACAGACAATCATATCAAAAAATGGGCAGATGATATGAACAGAGACTTCTCCAACGAAGACATGCAAATGGCTATCAGACACATGATAAAATGTTCATCATCACTAGCCATTAGGGAGATTCAAATTAAAACCACTTTGAGATATCACCTTACACCAGTTAGAATGGCCAAAATTAGTAAGACAGGAAACAACATGTATTGGAGGGGATTTGGAGAATGGGGAAGCCTCTTCCACTGTTGGTGGGAATGCAAGTTGGTGCAGCCTCTTTGGAGAACAGTGTGGATATTCCTCAAGAAATTAGAAATAGAACTTCCCTATGACCCTGCCATTGCACTCTTGGGTATTTTCGCCAAATATACAGATTTCGTGAAAGAAGAGCCATCTGTACCCCAATGTTTATAGCAGCAATGGCCACGGTCGCCAAACTGTGGAAAGAACCAAGATGCCCTTCAACGGTTGAATGGATAAGGAAGATGTGGTCCATATATACTATGGAGTATTATGCCTCCATCAGAAAGGACAAATACCCAACTTTTGTAGCAACATGGACAGGACTCAAAGAGATGATGCTGTGTGAAATTAGTCAAGCAGAGAGAGTCAATTATCATATGGTTTCACTTATTTGTGGAGCATAACAAATAGCATGGAGGACATGGGGAGTTTGAGAGGTGAAGGGAGTTGGGGGAAATTGGAAGGGCAGGTGAATCATGAGAGACTTGGACTCTGAAAAGCAGTGTGAGGGGTTTGAGGTGGCGGGGGGGTGGGAGGTTGGGGTACCAGGTGATGGGTATTATAGAAGGCACAGTTTGCATGGGGCACTGGGTGTGGTGAAAAAATAATGAATACTGTTATGCTGACAATAAATTTAAAAAATAAAATAGTAAAAAGATACTAATAAATATTTTTCTAAAAAAGACTTAGAGATGGCAAAAATATGAAAATATGAATAAATATGAAAAATGACATTATGCTCTATATAACTTAAAATTAAAGAAATGCAAATCAATACTACCTTCATATATCACCTCACACCTGTCAAAATCTCTAAAATCAATAAGACAAGAAGCAACATATGTTGGTGAGGATGTGGAGAAAGAAGAGCCTCCTGCACTGTAGGTAAGAATGTAAACCAGTGCAGCCACCCTGGAAAACAGTATGGAGGTTCCTCAAAAAGTTCAAAACATAACTACCCTAGGATCCAGAAATGGCACCAAGAGATATTTATTCAAAAAAATACAAAAATAGTAATTCAAAGGGATACATTCACCCTTATGTATACAGAAGCATTATCTACAATAGCTAAATTATGAAGACAGCTCAGGTGTCCATTGACTAATGAATGGATAAAGATGTGAGATATATATGATGGAATATTACTCAGCCATTAAAAAGAATGAAACTTTGCCATTTGCCATGACATGAATGGAGCTGCAGAGTATCATGTTAAGCAAAATAAATAAGCCAGAGAAAAACAAATACTATATAATTTCATTCATATGCAGAATTTAAGAAACAAAAGAAACAAGCATAGAGGGCAAAAAGGAAGTAGAGACAAATCAAGACATAACTATAGAGAACAAACTGATGGTTACCAGAGGGGAGAATGGATAGGGAAATGCGTTAAATCAGTGATGGAGATTAAGAAGTGTACATGCGATGAGAATGGGTCATTGTATGGAATTGTTGAATCATTAAATTACACATCTGATATTACACTGCATGTTAACTAATTAGAATTTAAATAAAATATTGAAAGAGAAAACAGTATCAATTTAAAAAAGAGGCATTACCAAAAAAAGAGGGAAAACTGTAGGCTAATATTTCTGATGAACACAGATGTAAAATAATCAACAAAATATTAGCACACTTAATCTAAAAATATATTTAAAATATCATTCAAGTGAGATTTATCCTAGGAATGCAAGTGTGGTTCAATATTCACAAATCAATCAATAGGATACAGCACATCAATAAGAGAAAGGATAAACCATATGATCATCTCAGTAAGTACAGAAAAATCGTTTGACAAAGTACAAAATCTATTAATGATGAAAACTAAGCAACAAAGTAAACTTAAAGGAAACATACTTCAACCTAATAAAGGCCATATATGAAAAACCAACAGCAAACATCATACTCAGTGGTGAAAAACTGACTGCTTTTATTCTATGATCAGGAACAAGACAAGGATGTCTGCTTTTACCACATTTACTCAACTAGTACTGGAAGTTCTAGTCATAGCAGTCACTTGAGAAAAGAAATAGAACACACCAACTTTGTTAAGGAAGAAGTAAAATTTTACTATTTGCAAATTATATGGCACTATATATAGAAAACTGTAAAACTTCCACACACACGAAACATGTCTAGAACTGATCAATAAATTCAGAAAAGTTGCAGGATACAAAATTAAATAGAGAAATTTATTGCATTTCTATACATTAATAATGAAGTAGAAGAAAGAGAAATTAAGAATCTCATTTACAGTTGCACCAAAAATCACAAGATACATAAGAATAAAATAACTAAATGTAAAACATCTACACTCTGAATGCTATAAAATGTTGAGTAAAGAAATTGAACATAGCACCAAAAAATGGAAAGATATTTCATGTTCATGAAATAGAACCATTGTTACAATGTCCATATTACTAAATGCAATCTAAGTTTTAATGCAATACTTATCAAAATATCAACACTTTCACAGAACTAGAACAAATTATCCTAAAATTTGTATGGAATGACAAAAGATCCCAAGTAACAAAAGCAATCTTTAGATAAAAGAACAAAGCTGGAGGAATCACAATCCCGGATTTCAAGCTATACTACAAAACTGTACTAATCAAAACAGTATGACACTAGCACAAAATATAGGAATATAGATAAGTTGAACAGAATAGAGAGCTCAGAAATAAATGCACCCTTCTTCAGTCAACTAATTTATGACAAAGGATGCTAGAATGTACAATGGGGAAAAGACTGTCTGTTCAACAAATGTGTTGTGAAAACTGGGCAGGTACATGCAAAAGAAGGAAACTGGATCCCGTTCTTACACCATACACAAAAATAAACTCAAAATGTATTAAAGACCTAAATATGAATCCTGATACCATGAAATTCCTAGAAGAAAACATGGACAGTAATTGAACATCAACTTTATAATCAGCTATATAAATATTTTTCTGTATATATCCCCTTTAACAAGGGGAACAAAAACAAAATTAAACAATCAGGACTCTAGCAAATAAAAAGCTTTTGCATAGTAAGGAAACCCTCATCGAAACAAAAGGGCAGCCTACTGAATGGAAGAAGATATTTGCAAATGATATATCCAATAATGGGTTAATACCCAAAACATATGAGGAATATATTCAACTCAACACCCCCAAACCAAATAATCTGATTAAAAATGGGCAGAGGGGAGCGCCTGGGTGGCTCAGTGGTTTAAGCCTCTGCCTTAAGCTCAGGTCATGATCTCAGGGTCAGGGTCTCTGCTCAGCAGGAAGCCTGCCTTCCCCACCCCCCAGCCTGCCTCTCTGCCTACTTGTGATTTTTGACTGTCAAATAAATAAATAAATAATCTTCAAAAAATAAATAAAAATAAATAAAGATGGGCAGAGGGCCTAAACAGACATTTTTTTTCTAGTAAGTCATACAGAAGACCAATGGGTACATGAAATGATGCTTAAAATTGCTAATCTCCAGGGAAATGCAAATCAAAACAATGAGATATAACTTTACACCTGTCAGAATTGCTAAAATAATAAAACACAAGAAGTAACAAGTGTTGGAGAGGATATAGAGAATGGGAAACCTCACCCCTAGTCTGCTATTGAATGCTCCTGGTCCCACTCTGCTTTTCTTTGTCTGTTTTTAAATTTTATTTTATTTTTTCAGTGTTCCAAGATTCATTGTTTAATATTAAATTTAGCTCTGGACTACAGAAAGTGATGAAAGAATTTTTAGTTCCTCCCCAACTCTGCTATACTGATTTGTTAAAAAATCCATAAAACATTTATTGTATGCCAGTTTTGTTCTGGACATGGTGTTATTTATCTCTGCATTCCCAGTGTCCAAGATAAGCTTTTACCCTAGAGGGAATGACATTTTTGTGGTTTTTAGTTTTATGAAATCCAAAGAAGAAGGTCAGCAAGAGCTGGAAGAGTCTGGGAAAGAAAGCCTCATGAATCAACTGAGAATTTCAATGGACTGTGTGGGTTTTAGATGCACAGAGGAAATAGGGAAGGCATTCTATATAATGAGTATAACATATAGGGAAGCATGGGGGTGCAACTGGTAATAGAAGAAAGTAAGTTGATTTTAGAGGAAGGTGAACACAATATTAAGAAGTAGCAATGGAAATGGTACATATGAAAATTATTTTCAGAAGTTTTTTTTTAAGGTTTTATTTCTTTGACACAGAGATAGTGAGTACAAATACACAGAGCAGCAGGCAGAGGGAGAGGGAAAAACAGGCTCTCCCCTGAGCAGGGAGACTGATGTGGGGGTTGATCCCAGGACCCTGGGATCATGACCTGAGCCAAAGGCAGCCACTTAACCAATTGAGCCACCCAGGTGTCCCCACAAGCTTATTTTTAATGAGTTCATATGGCACTAGACTATGTTCCAGGGAACTAGGATCATTTGCCTATTTAATACTTCCTAAACATTTTCTGTTTGCCTTGCATTGTGACAGAGTTTTGGAATAAATAGATAAATATGACACAGTCCTTTCCATTAAACAGCTTAGAGTTTAGTGGTCATAATTCAAGTTCTTTCTAAATGCAATATGGAACACCTATCGTCATCTGAAACACTATTTTGGAAAGGTGGCAGAAAAGGAATTGGTGTGAGCAACATATAGAATAGGGTACAATTGTTCACCTGGTGAGAAAAATTGCCCTAGGCCCATACCATGTCCAAGACTATTCTAAGTATCACATAATAAACATAACACCCAACATATCTTGCATTTTGTTAGCATTCACGCATTCACTCATTTTTTTAATTTCTTTTTTTTCCATTTATTTATTTTCAGCATAACAGTATCATTATTTTTTCACCACACCGAGTGCTCCATGCAATCCGTGCCCTCTATAATACCCACCACCTGGTACCCCGACCTCCCACCCCAACACCACTTCAAACCCCTCAGATTGTTTTTCAGAGTCCATAGTCTCTCATGATTCACCTCCCCTTCCAATTTACCACAACCCCCTTCTCTCTAACTCCCCATGTCCTCCATGCTTTTTGTTATGCTCCACAAATAAGTGAAACCATATGTTAATTGACTCTCTCTGCTTGACTTATTTCACTCAGCATCATCTCTTCCAGTCCTGTCCATGTTGCTACAAAAGTTGGGTATTCGTCCTTTCTGATGGAGGCATAATACTCCATAGTGTATATGGACCACATCTTTTTAAATTTAAAGTTACAATCCTATTATATGTCAGGTACTATGCTAGATTCTGAGGATTTTGAAATGATCAAGATAAATTTAGTTCATTTCATTATTGAGTTGATAATCATGACAAGAAGAAGTATGAAGTGTTACAGGAATACACATAAGTTTAGGATGGCATAGGAGGGATGATCTGGGAGGGTTTCTTGGAAGAATATAAACAGAGGATAAATTAGAGTTTCCTATATAAAAAATTGTTTGAAAATTGTCGTAGAGCTAAGGAATGTCATGTAAGAAGATCTAAAGAGAAGGTAAGTTACTTCTGATCAAACTCAGAGAATTTCATTGTAATATGAATAATCTAGGTCTTTTGTCCTTAAGTGTAGTGATATATTCAAAACAAACAAAATGTTAATACCAGAAAGCTTGGAATTATAGTAAGTCACACAACACATAGTAAAATTTCTAATAATCCATTTTTAGACATTAATTCTGTTCAGGCAGAACAGAGCCTTAGAAGCAGAATCTGAGGCAGGGATTGGGGTACATGTGATACACTTAGGGATTCTTTAGGAAGAACCAGTAAAGGAAAGCAAGATAGCAAAGGATACAGAGCTGAGCAAGGATATGTTTTCAGGTAATATCTAGCTTTGGCCTGATCCACTGGGAGTGGATTCTGTAGCATAAGTCACACCACAGAGTTGCCTCCCTATTACCTCAAGAAAAAGTTTCTCTTTTGTACCGATAAGAGCCATTAGCAGAAGGCATAACATTGGGAGGATAATTTCCTTGTTCTGTATTATATGTGTTCTTTCACTCCTTCCTAGGTTCTCCATTATCTTGACCACACAATGGTTCCAGAGTTAAGTAACACAGAACTAAATAATTAAAATACAGACTCCTCTTAGAACGTTGAGAGGGAAATAAAACAAGGATACTACTTACGCTGTGACGTTTTTGTCAGTCTTGCTGGAGTGCATGGAGAAAGGAATAGGACCCAGGGAAAAACTTAGGGCACGGTGATAAATAAGCACCTGATGACGGGAAACATCTAAAAACATCCAACTGGACCCAGGATGAATTTAGTAAAACAAAGTTTCTCAGATAGAGCTCTGAAATGTGAACTACTCTGTGCCAGTGTGGTTCAGAAGATTTGAGTTTGTGTTGGCCACTGATTCATCCAAGTGAATCATGGATTTCTGAGGAATCATAAACTTGGTTTTGTAGTTCTCTAGATGTTAGGGCAAAGAAGAGTATTTTTATGTTCTTGTTATTTAGGCTGGAATGACATACTCCTACAAGGATTTTGTAGAGTCATAAAAATAGCGAAGGCTGCTTGGAGGAGTGTTCTCTACATCTCTCCCACATTTTTACCATCCTCTCAAATTTTACCTTTCAGAAAGTAATCACTTTATGTATGCTAATATTTGAATATCAATTTGGGTTTTATTTTCTAACCACACCAGTTAGAAATTTTCTTTATGGTTTGGAATTTTATTCAAGATAATGAAATCCTTTTATTTTTCCTTAGAGCTGATGTACTTTTTGTGATGATAATTAATAAGACATGACACTTTATGGTCATGTACATAGATATGGTCATGACTTTATGGTCATGTAGTACATGGAGAACCTAATTATGCTGTTTAGTCACCCAACTTTTAAAAAGTAGTAGTGATTTATTTAGTTTCCTGATTTCAGAAGCCTGTGGTCAGATAGTATGTTTATAAAATATCCTGCTTTTCATATTGTTTTCCATAGGAAGAACAACAATATCTTCCTATTTCTGAGGAAATAAGAAACAAGTGAGAATAAATAGAACAAAAACAAGTTAAAAGACTCCATATTCAAGGAAAAAAACCCACAAAAACCTATAAACTTGAGGTGTGCTGTCACAAAAGCCCCTTAATCCTTTGAGAGGCAAAATTCAGTATTTCATTTAATGAAACTGAATGACAAAAAGTCTGTATGCTTAGTTTTATAAAACATTTGCCACTCAATATTCTTACAAAAATTATTAAGTACCCCATAATATTCAAGCATACTGAAGTTGTTTGGAGATAGAACAGATGCAATGGCTATATACAGACAGTTGGCAAAAGAGTGTTATGTGTGCTTGACCTTTGCATTCAGGCTTCCCAAGAATGTATGGGCAAAAGAATTGGTCATTTGGCTTTAAAACTGCACATGGAACCCAAACAACATGATACTAAACAACTAATGAGTCACAAAGTAAATCAAAAAAAAGAAATTTTAAAAAATTATTTTCAAATGGATATAGAAACATAATAGTCCAAAATTTATTGAAGGCAGCAAAAGCAGTTTTAAGAGGAGAGTTTATAGCAATATACATTTACCTCAAGATAAGAAAAATCTAAAACAATCTAACCTTATATCTAAAGGAACTAGAAAATTAACAAAGCCCAAAGTTACTAGAAGGGAGTAAATACTAATAGCAAAAATGTTTATAACAGCAATGGCCATGGTCGCCAAACTGTCGAAAGAACCAAGATGCCCTTCAACGGACATATGGATAAGGAAGATGTGGTCCATATACACTATGGAGTATTATGGCTCCATCAGAAAGGATGAATACCCAACATTTGTAGCAACATGGACGGGACTGGAAGAGATGATTCTGAGTGCAATAAGTCAAGCAGAGAAAGTCAATTATCATATGGTTTCACTTATTTGTGGAGCATAACAAATAGCATGGAGGACATGGGGAGATAGGAGAAGGAAGTTGGGGGAAATTGGAAGGGGAGGTGAACCATGAGAGACTATGGACTCTGAAAAACAATCTGAGAGTTTCGAAGGGGTGGGGAGTGGGAGGTCGGGGTACCAGATGGTGGGTATTATAGAGGGCGTGGATTGCATGGAGCACTGGGTGTGGTGCAAAAATAATAAATACTGTTATGCTGAAAATAAATAAAAAATAAATTTAAAAATAATAATTAACATTTTTTAAAAAATAAATAGATAAAATAGAAACAAAAATGAGAAAAAAATCATTGACACTAAGAGTCAGTTCTTTGTAAAGATAAACAAAATTGATAAATCTTCAGCCAAACTCATCAAGAAAAAAGGAAAGAAGTCTCAAATCAATAAAATTATAAATAAAACAGGAGAAATTACAACTGATGTCATAGAAATAGAAAGCATTATAAGACTATTATGAACAATTATATGTTAACAAAGGGGACAACCTAAAAGAAATGGATTAGAAGTGTACAGTCTTCTAATACTGAATAAAGAAGAAATAGAAAATCTGAACAAATTCCTAATAATGAAAAAAAAGAAAGAAATTCAATCAGTAATCAAAAGACTGTCAACAAACAAAAGGCCAGGACAAGATGACTTCACAGGTAAATTCTACCAACCATTTAAGCAAGTGGTAATACCTATTCTTCTCAAACTATTTCAAATGTTGAAGAGAAAGGAATGCTTCTAAGTGCATGCTATAAGGGCAACATTACTCTGATACCAAAACTAGGAAAAGACACCACAAAAAAAAAAAAGAAAAGAAAAAGAAAAAGAAAAAAATAAAGAAAAGAAAAGAAAAAAGAAAAAAAGAGAAGAAAAAGAAAATCACAGGTCAATATCTCTGATGAACATAGATTCAAAAATCCTCAACAAAACTTGGAAAGCCATTGTGAAAATTGCTGCTATGAACATTGGGGTGCCTATGTCCCCTATTTTCACTCTGTTTGTATCTTTGGAGTAAATACCCAGTAGTGAAATTGCTGAGTCATAGGATAGCTCTATTTTTAATGTTTTGGTGAACCGTCATACTGATTTTCCAGAGTGGATATATCAGCTTGCATTCCGACCAACAGTGTAAAAGGGTTCCCCTTTCTCCACATCCTGGGCAACAGTTGTTGTTCCTTCTCTTATTAATTTTAGCCATTCTGATAAGGTGATATCTCATTGTGGTTTTGATTTGTATTTCCCTGATGGCAAGTAATGTGGAACATTCTTTCATGTGTCTGTTGTAAGGAGATGAGATATCTTTCAAGAGACGAATGGATAAAGAACATGTGATTCATATATATAATGGAATATCCCTCAGCCCATCAAAAAGGATGAATTTACATTGACATTGGTGGAAGTGGAGGGTATTATGCTAAGTGAAATAAGTCAACCAGGGGTGCCTGGGTGGCTCAGTGGGTTAAAGCCTCTACCTTCAGCTCAGGTCATGATCCCAGTGTCCTGGGATCGAGCCCCGCATCGGGCTCTCTGCTCAGAGGGGAGCCTGCTTCCCCGCTCTCTCTCTGCCTGCCTATATGCCTACTTGTAATCTCTTTCTCTGTCAAATAAATAAATAACTAATTTTTTAACAAAGAAATAAGTAAACCAGAGAAAAAATTATCATATGGTTTCACTCATATGTGGAACACAAGGAATAATGCAGATAACAATAGGGGTGGGGAAACTGAATGGGAAGAAATCAGAGAGGGACTCAAACTATATGAGACTCTCTTGACTCTGAGAAACAAACTGAGGGTTGCAGAAGAGGAAGTGTGTTAGGGAACGGGGTAAATGGGTGATGGGTATCAAAGAGTGCATGTGATATCATGAGCACTGGGTGAGAAACTCAACTAATGAAACGTTGAACATTATATAAAAAATTAATGATACCTTGGTTAATTGAATTTAAATTAAAAGAAAGATGTTAGAAAGCCAAATTCAACAAACATTAAAATGATCATACACCATGATCAAGTGGGACTTTTTTCAGGGATGAAAGGATGGTTCAGTAGTTACAAATCCATCAATACACTACAATACATTAACAAAAAGATGGATAAGAATTACAGTATTATCTTAATAGATGCATAAAAAGCATTTGGTAAATTTCAACATTCATGTATGATAAAAACCTCAACAAAGTTAGTATAGAGGGAACATACCTCAACTTAATAAGGGCCATAAATGACAAACCCACAACTAACATCATATTCAACAGTATTTGATCTCTAAGATAAGGAACAAGATATGGATGTTTATTTGGATATTTTTATTCAAAATGCTACTGGAAATCCTAGCCATAGCAATCAGACAAGAAAAATAAATAAAAGGTATCTGAATTGGGAAAGAAGCAAAACTCTATTTGCAGACATGATACTACATATGGAAAATTCTAAAGATTCCACTAGGAAACTAATAAAATTAATACATGAATTCAGTAAAGTTGCATAATACAAAACTAATATACAGACATATATCACATTTCTACATTAATAATGAACCATTAGATGGAGAAATTAAGAAAATTTCATTGATAATTGCATCAAAAATAATAAAATTAACCTAGAAATAAATTTAACCAAAAGATGAAAGACTTGTGCTCTGAAACTATAAGATGTTGATGAAAGAAACTGAATAAGACAGAAATAAATGCAAAATTATATCATGTCCATAGATCAGAAGAATAGATATTGTTAAGATAACTATAACTACCCATTGAATCTACAGGTTCAAAGAAATCCCCATGAAAAAAAGCATGACATTTTTCATAGAACTGGAACAAAATACCCTAAAATTTGTATCAGACCATAAACACCTATAATATCCAAACAATCTTAAGGAATAACAAAACAGGAGGTATCATGCTCTCTGAATTCAAACTGCACTACAAAGCTACAAAGCAATATGATCCTGGCACAGAAACAGACACTTAGATGAATGGAACAGAATACAGAGTTCATAAATAAACCCATATTTTTTGACCCATTAATCTATGATGAAGGAGGCAAGAATATATAATGGGGGAAAAGGCAGTCTTTCCATAAATGATGTTGGGGAAAACAGGACAACTACATGCAAAAGGATGTAACTGTACTAGTTCCTTATGTCAAATATAAAAATAAATTCAAAATGGATCAAATAATTAAATGTAAGTCTGGAAACCATAAAACTCCTGAAAGAAATCATAGACAGTAAGGTCTTGGATATCACTCTTAGCAATATTTCAGGGGATCTGTCTTTTCAGGCTAAGACAACAAAAACACAAATAAATGGAACACTGGGTGTGATGCATAAATAATGAATCTTGGAACACTGAAAAAATAAAATAAGGTTTAAAAAGCACACAATGGATATCAACCTTTTGTCTGTACTGTCATTTGCAAATATCTTCTCCCATTCTGTGGGTTGCATCTTTGGTTTGTTGACGGTTACCTTTGCTGTGCAGAAGCTTTTGATCTTGATGAAGTCCTGAAAGTTCATTTTCACTTTTGTTTCCTTTGCCTTTGGAGACTTATCTTGAAAGAAGTTGCTGTGGCTGATATTGAAGAGGTTACTGCCTATATTCTCCTCTAGGATTCTGATGGGTTCCTGTCTCATGTTGAGGTCTTTTATACATTTCGAGTTTATCTAGGTGTATGGTGTAAGAGAATGGTCGAGTTTCATTCTTCTACATATAACTGTCCAATTATCCCAGCACCATTTATTGAAGAGGCTGTCTTTTTTCCACTGTATATTTTTTCCTGCTTTGCTGAAGATTATGTGACCATAGAGTTGAGGGTCCATATCTGGGCTCTCTACTCTGTTCCACTGGTCTATGTGTCTGTTTTTATGCCAGTACCATGCCGTCTTGGTGATCACAGTAAAGCTTGAAATCAGGTAACATGATGTCCCTAGTTTTACTTTTGTTTTTCAACATTTACTTAGCGATTCTGTGTCTCTTCTGATTCCATACAAATTTTGGATTATTTTGCTCCAGCTCTTTGAAAAATACCAGTGGAATTTTGATTGGAATGACATTAAAAGTATAGATTGCTCTAGGCAGTATAGACATTTTTTTTTAAGATTTTATTTATTTATTTGACAGAGAGAAATCACAAGTAGACAGAGAGGCAGGCGGAGAGATACAGGGAAGCAGGCTCCCCGCTGAGCAGAGAGCCCGATGCGGGACTCGATCCCAGCACTCTGAGATCATGACCTGAGCCGAAGGCAGCGGCCTAACCCACTGAACCACCCAGGCGCCCAGCAGTATAGACATTTTAACATTATTTATTCTTCTGATCTAAGAGCATGGAATGGTCTTTCATCTTTTGTGTCTTCTTCAATTTATTTCATGAGTATTCTGTAGTTCCTTGAGTACAGATCCTTTACCTCTTTGTTTAGGTTTATTTCCAGATATCTTATGGTTCTTGGTGCTATAGTAAATGGAATCGATTCTCTAATTTCCCTTTCTGTATTTTCATTGTTAGTGTATAAGAAAGCCACTGATTTCTGTACACTGACTTTGTATCCTGCCACATTACTGAATTTCTGTATGAGTTCTAGTAGTTTGGAGGTGGAGTCTTTTGGGTTTTCCATATAAAGAATCATGTCATCTGTGAAGAGATAGAGTTTAGCTTCTTCATTGCAAACTTGGATGCCTTTTATTTCTCTTAGTTGTTTGATTGCCATTGCTAGGCCTTCAAATACTATGTTGAACAAGAGTGGTGAGAGTGGGCATCCTTGTCATGTTCCTGATCTCAATGGGAAGGTTGCAAGCTTTTTCCCATTGAGGAAGATATTTGCTGTGGGTCTTTCATAGATAAATTTGATGTAGTTCAGGAATGTTCCCTCTATCCATAAACTTTGAAAAGTTTTAATCAGTAACGGATGCTGGATTTTGTCAAATGATTTTTTCTGCAACAATTGAGAGTACCATGTGGTTCTTCTCTCTTCTCATATTAATTGGTTCTATCACATTGATTGACTTGTGAATGTTAAACCATCCTTGTAACCCAGGGATAAATCCCACCTGGTCATAGTGGATAATCTTTTTAATGTTCTGTTGGATCATGTTTGCTAGGATCTTGTTGAGAATCTTAGCATCCATATTCATCAGTGATATTGTTCTGAAATTCTCCTTTTTGGTGTGGTCTTTGCCTGGTTTGGGGATCAGGATAATGCTGGCTTCATAAAAAGGGTGGGAAGTTTTCCTTCTGCTTCAATTTTTTGAAACAGCTTCAGGAGAATAGGTGTTATATCTTCTTTGAAAGTTTGTTAGAATTCCCCAGGGAATCTGTCAGGTCTTGTGCATTTGTTTTTTGGGAGTTTTTTGATCACTGCTTCAATATCATTACTAGATATCTGTCTATTCATGTTTTCAGTTTCTCCAATATCTATAAAGAACTTCTCAAACTCAACACGCACAAAACAGATAATCATGTCAAAAAATGGGCAGAAGATATGAACAGACACTTCTCCAATGAGGACATACGAATGACTATCAGAAACATGAAAAAATGTTCATCATCACTAGCCATCAGGGAGATTCAAATTAAAACCACATTGAGATATGACCTTACACCAGTTAGAATGGCCAAAATTAGCAAGACAGGAAACAACATGTGTTGCAGGGGATGTGGAGAAAGGGGAATGCAAGTTGGTGCACCCACTTTGGATAACAGTGTGGAGATTCCTCAAAAAATTTAAAATAAAGCTTCCCTATGACCTTGCAATTGCACTACTGTGTATTTACCCCAAAGATACAGATGTAGTGAAAAGAAGGGCCATCCATATCTCAATGCTCATAGCAGAAATGGCCACAGTTGCCAAAATGTGGAAAGAACCACGATGCCCTTCAATGGACGAATGGATAAGGAAGATGTGGTCCATATACACTATGGAGTATTATGCCTCCATCAGAAAGGATGAATACCCAACTTTTGTAGCAACATGGACAGGACTGGAAGAGATGATGCTGAGTGAAATAAGTCAAGCAGAGAGAGCCAATTATCATATGGTTTCACTTATTTGTGGAGCATAACAAATAACATGAAGGACAAGGGGAGATGGAGAAAAGAAGGGAGTTGAGGGAAATTGGAAGGGGAGGTGGACCATGAGAGGCTATGAACTCTGAAAAACAACCTGAGGGCTTTGAAGGGGCAGGGGGTGTGAGGTTGGGGGAGCCAAGTGATGGGCATTAAGGAGGGCACGTATTGCATGGTGCACTGGGTGTGGTGCAAAATCAATGAATACTGTTACGCTGAAAAGAAATTTAAAAAAAAGGGGGAGGTCATCCAGTTAAGCATTTGCCTTCAGATTGTGTCATGATTCCAGGGTCCTGGGATCGAGCCCTGCTTTGGGCTTCCACTCAGTAAGGAGACTGCTTCTCAAACTGCCCTTCCACCTGCTCAGACTCTGTCTGTATCTCTCTCAAATAAATAAATAAAATATTTTAGAAAATAAATTAAAAAAATAATATAAAAAGCACACAATGGTGCACCTGGGTCTCCCAGTGGGTTAAAGCTTCTCTTTTGGCTCAGTTCATGATCCCAGTGTCCTGGGATGGAGCCCTGCTTCAGGCTTTCTGCTCAGCAGGGAGCCTGCTTCCTCCTCTCTCTCTGCCTGCCTCTCTGCCTACTTGTGATCTCTGTCTGTCAAATAAATAAAATCTTTAAGCACACACACACACACACACAAATAAACAAATGAGATTACATCAAACAAAAGGCCTTTTTACAATGAAACCTTTCATTTGTAAAGAAAAAAACTACCTACTGAACAGGAAAATATATTTGCAAATAATATCTAATAAGGGGTTAATATGCATAATATTTAAAAACTCACAAAACTCAATATGAAAATAAAGTTCAATTAAAAATGGACAGAATAACTGGACAGGCATTTCTACAAAGAAGACACAAATAGACAACACATGAAAAGATTCTCAACTCACTAATAGAGAAATGCAAAATCAAAACCACAATGAGACATTACTCTATGCCGTGAGAATGGCTTCTATCAAAAAGACAAGAAACAACAAGTATTGGTGAAGATGTGAAGAAAAAGGAACCCTCTGTCCTGTTGGTGTAAATACAAAATTGTCCTTCTACTATGGAAAACAGCATGATGTTTCCTCAAAATTCTAAAACAACCACCATACAATTCAGCAATCTCACTTCTTAGTATTTATCCAAGGAAAATGAAAAACTAATTCAAAAAGATATATTCACCCTTATGTTTATTGCAGTATTACTATAGTAGCCATGATATTGAAGCAAACTAAGTAGTCATTGATGGATGAATGGATTAAAAGATGATATATATATTTACACATACACACATGCATGCACACACATAGAATGGAATATTAGTCAGTCGCAATGAAGAATAAAGTTTATCATTTGCAACAATATGGATGGACCTAACGGGTATTATGCTAAGTGAAATAAGGCAGACAGAGAAGGACAAAAACTGTGTGATTTTACTTATGTGTGGAAACTGAAAAACAAGCAAAAACCAAAACACAGCAGAAACACAGATATAGAGAAAAATCTGGCTTTTGACAGAAGGGAAGGAGGGATTGGCAAAATTGGTGAAGGGGGTTAAAGGTACAAACTTTTGGTTTTAAATAAGTAAGACATGGGGATTTAATAGGCAGCATAGGGAATATGGTTAATGATATTATAACAACTTTGTACAGTGACAGATGGTAGCTATGTTTATTGTAGTGATCACTTCATCATGCTAATAAATGTTGAATCACTATGTTGTACATCTGAAATTAATATAATATTGGATATCAATGACAATAGGAAAGATAAGAAAGCAGTTGAAGGCAATTAATCTATAATGATTATGAACTCTATTTTCATAGGAAAAATGAAAATGACCTATTCAGAAAAATCTCCTTCCACTAGACAGAGAACTTTAAAACTCCTGTTCATAAGAAGAAAACCAGAAACACCATGCATGGAGTACTTGTAAAAAATGAGCTAGAAAAATATACGTAAAAAGACAATGGATGACTATCCTTAATATACTGGATTCCTTTTTATTAACTGGAAGTAATAACCCTGTTGGAACATCAAGAAAATGTATGAATAAATAGCTCACAGAAGAAATAACAAATGACCAAGAAATTGACTGTGCCAAGGTGTTTCTGCCAAATTGATTTTCACTTGCTGTTTCCTCTGCTTGAAATACTATTGCCTACAGATACCTATATGGCTCACCTCCCTTCCTTCAGGTCTTTATTTTTCTTAAGATTTTATTTATTTATTTGAAAGAGATAAAAAGAGCATGAAAGGGGGATGGTCAGAGGGAGAAGCAGACTCCCACAAGCAGGGAGCCTTATGTGTAAGTCGATCCCTGGTGTCCAGGATCATGACCTAAGCCAAAGGCAGCTGCTCAACCAACTGAGGCCCCTAGGTAACCCTTGGTCTCTATTTTAATGTCATCTAGTAAGAAAAACCTTCTATATCTACTGTATATAAAACATTACTGTTTTTCTGAAAATAAATAAATTAATTTATAAAAAAACAAAAACAAAAACAAAAAAACCACATTATGCTCCCCAAGGCACTCTCCACTCTCTATCTTCCATTCCCTATTTAATTGTGACTCAGGGAGTTAAAAAATATCTGACACATGTGTTTGTAATTTTTTAATTATATGTTTATCTTTTTCTTTTATTGTCTATTCCCTGTTCCCCCGGAATATAAATCCTGGGAATAGGGAACCTGTCTGTTTTACTTAACACACTATCCCCTTCTGATAAGTTAGCCTAATAAAAGCACCTAAAAGAGGTCTTGCATATTGTAAATATTCCAAAAAGAGTTTTGATTTGATAAATAAAGCTTATCTAACAATCAAGGTAATATTAAAATGACAGTGTGGTATATTTTCCTTGCCATATTGGAAGTTTTTTCTTTACGATTAATACTATCTAAGGTTGGTGGGGAAAAGGTGCACCAGGTAATGCCAAATTACCCTCTAAAAAAAGAAATCAATTATATTATTGATTAAGAATATATTAAATCAAAATTCCTTATACCTTTCAATACAGCAAAAGAACAAGCAGAGATTGTTTTTGAATATAATAGTAACAGCAAAAACTTAGAAATAAACTATGTACCAGTGAGAAAATAGGTAAATTATTATATCCATATTATGGTACATCTTTAAGTTATTTAAATAATGAGATAAATGTATTTTAATAATAATAGAACATTATCTGAGAAATATATATGAAATCAGAAGACTAATTCTGTTTATGAAAAAATATGTTTATATATAATATTTCCATGAATTCTCAAGAACAATTAAAGAATGATATACACTAAAACATTTATAGTACTCAATTTTGGGGAGGGAAAGACTTTAGCAGGGCTGGGTGTGGGATGCAGACTGTACTTGGAATTGCTTGCTTTATATACTTTTCTATTTTTAATACAATTAGAATATATGCATTGCATTATTTATCTGAGACATAAGAGGGAAATGGGATCAAATAAGTTAGTATAAAATCTTCAGTTAATGAAGAACACCTTCTATAGTGTTTTTAAAATTTATTTTTTTAATTCAAGTATAATTAACATACAGTGTTTTATTAGTTTCGGGTGTACAATATAATAATTTACAATTATACAAAGAATAATAAAATACATAGGAATAAACTTACCCAAGGAAGTGAAAAACTTGTACACAAGAAACTATTTAAAAATACTAAAGAAAGAAATTGAAGATGACACAAACAGAAAGATATCTCATGTTCATGGGTTGGAATAACCAATATTGTTAAAATGTCCATACTGCCCATTGCAATGCCTGTCAAAATACCAAGAATATTTTTCAGAGAACTAAAACAAATAATCCTAAAAATTGTATGGAACAACAAAAGATCCCAAATAGCCAGAGCAATTTTGAAAAAGAATAAAACTGGAGGTATCACAATCCCAGACTTCAAAATATACTACAAAGCTTTAGTGATCAAAACAGGATGGTACTGGTACAAGAATAGAAACATAAGTTTATGGAATAGAACATAGAACCCAAAAATAAACCCACATTTTTCATGTCAATTTATGATAAAGGAGGGAAGAATATACAATGGGCAAAGGATAGTCTTTTGAACAAATGATGCTGGAAAACTGGACAACTACATTCAAAAGAAGGAAACTGGATCATTTTCTTACACCATATACAAAAATAAACTCAAAATGGATTGACGACCTAAATGTGAATCGTTAAACCATAAAACTCCTAGAACAAAAAATAGGCAGTTATCTCTTTATATCAGCCATAGAAATATTTTTCTAAATATGTCTCTGGGGACAAGGGAAACAAAAACAAAACTAAACTATTGGGATGACATAAAAAAATTGCAAAGGGAAAGCAACCATCAATAAGAAGGAAAAAGACAACCTGTTGAATAGAAGGTATTCACAAATAATGTATCCAATAAATGGTTAATATGTGAAAAATATATGAAGAATGCATATAACTCAACACCGCTAAACCAAATAATCTCTACAAAATGGTCAGAGGATCTTAATAGACATTTTTCCAAAGAACTCATACAGATGGACAACATACACAAAAAAATTTCTCAATGCCAGTAATCATCATGGAAATGCAAATCAAAACAACAATGAGATATAAACTCACACCTGTCAGAATAGCTAAAGTTAAAAAAATCAAGAAATAATTTGTTTTAAAGGATGCAGAGAAAAGGGAATGCTCACACAATTTGTTGCAAACTGGGCAGCCACTGAGAAAACAAATGAATGTGTCTTCTACAGCTTTTACCACCACACCTTTAGGGCATGGGACCAAAAAAAAAAAAAAAAGAGACTTCCATTTTGCTTCATCAAAGAAGGGTTACAAGATATAGTCACTTACTAATAACTAAGGGAAATTGCCTCTCTTCACTTTGATGTTTTGTGAGATATTTATGGACATTCACAGGAACTGCTGGGTCACTGTGTTCTGTTTCCTATGAACTGCCCTGATCCTTGGTCACTTGAGCATCTCTGAGAGTCAGATTTTAATTATAGAGGAATTTATTTCTTGCCAGGGAAAAGATTCTCTAAGATAATTCTAGTCATGTGAGGTTAATATTAGCAGATTTTAGGGAATAGTCTGGGAAAGGAATCTCCTTTGAAAGAATTCTCTTTAGATAGTATCTAGGAAGAAAAATCAGGATGAGCATATATTAATTATTTATTACATAATCAACTGAGTTTCAGGGTATGTACTTTTAGAAGCCATGATATTTACAAATTGACCAGATTGTAAATTCCTCTAATAGGATGAATACCAACTTTCTCATTTGCCTGGGACTTAGGCTTATCCTGGGATATAAGACTTTTAGTGAGAAAACAAGAAATTCTCCAGCAAATTGGCACCAGTTTATTACTTGTGATTAGGAACAAGGAACAAGATTAATTGGCTCAAAACTTAATTCAACAAGTATTTATAATTGCCTAGTATCTATTGTGCAGTGTGTTATAAAACAGGGATTACAGCAAAACATGCATCTATTCAGCTTCTGCCCTTGTCGAGTTTAAAGTCTTTACTTGAAAAAATAAAAGAATAATGCTAATTATATCACACTGATTTTCCAACTTGTATATGTAGCTTTGTTAAGTACTACTGCTACTCAGGGAGATAGATATACAGTATCTGGTGAAGAATTTTATGGACAGGAGAGGGCTTGAGCAAGTTCTCACAGGATTGCTGTTTCCATGAGCACAGCACTTTCCATATATTCAATTCTCAACAGATGTTTGTTGAATTAAACTGACACGAACTTTTTTTTTTTAATCAGAAAGAGAGAGAGAGAGAGAGAGAGAGAGAGAGAGAGAGAAGAAGCAGTGGGAAGTGGCAGGCAGTGGGAGAAACTGACTCCCCACTGAGCAAAGAGCCTGATGCTGGACTCAATCACAGGGCCTTAGGATCATAATCTGAGCCAAAGGCAACTGCTTAACTGACTGAACCACAGGACATCCTTGACACAACTTTTTGAGCAGACTTTAAATATATATATTTAATTATTTGATAGACAGAGATTACAAGCAGGCAGAAAGGCAGGCAGGGAGAGGTTGGGGGGAAGAAGGCTCCCTGCTAAGCAGAGTCCAATGTGGGGCTCCATCGCAGGCCCCTGAGATCATGACCTACACTGAAGGCAGAGGCTTAACCCACTGAGCCACCCAGGTGCCCCAAACAGACTTTTTATTAATGGTTTGGAACCAAAGAGGAGTTTGGCTTCTTTTTGGGGTAGATGCTAAAATGTTGCTGTAGTTAAATGCTCTGAAATCTTGTCCTCTGACACTCCAATTCAAGTAATGGAATTTTACTTGTTCATTTACTTAGAGATATTCCACTCTGGAAAACTGATTCAAGATAATTTACATTTGAGACTGAAACTCTTAGGTAGATTACTTATGTACAGTAATCATGGGTGACTTTGGATGAAAACAGCTGTGTAAACTGATAAACAACCAAAAACATAGAGAACAAAGCATGCCAGGTTGGAGACTTGAGTGGATATTTTTCACCATGCTGTGAGGGGCTGATGATTTACTTTTTGTTCTGTGCACCAGTATTATCAAGTGGACAGAATGTTGATGTCACTGGTCAGGATCAGTACTATAATGTAATAATAAACCACAATATTGAAATGTGGGGGCAAAAATAATGATAAAGAGACAGTTTTTTTAAAAATTTCATTTATTTTTTAAATTTATTTTTAGTGTTCCAGAAATCATTGTTCATGTACCACACCCAGGGCTCCATACAATACATGCCCTCTACAATACCCACCACCAGGTTCACCCAATCTTCCACCTCCTTCCCCTCCAAAACTCAGAGTCTGCAGTGAGCTCCTCAGAGTCCACAGTCTCTCATGGTTCAACTCCCCTTCCGATTTCCCCTAACTCCTTTCTCCTCTCCAGCTCCCCACATCCTCTGTGTTTTTCCTTATGCTCCACAAATAAATGAAAACATATGAAAATTGACTCTCTCTCTTTGACTTATTTCATTTAGCATAATCACTTCCAGTCCTGTCCATGTTGATACAAAAGTTGGAAATTCATCCTTTCTGATGGAGGCATAATACTCCATAGTATAATATGGACCACACCTTCTTTATCCATTCATCTGTTGAAGGACAGCTTGGTTCTTTTCATGGTTTGGTGACTGTGGCCATTGCTGCTATAAACATTGGGGTACAGATGGCCCTTCTTTTCACTACATCCACCTCTTTGCAGTAAATACCCAGTAGTGCAATTGCAGGGTCATAGGGAAGCTCTATTTTTAATTTCTTGAGGAATCTCCACACTGTTCTCCAAAGAGGCTGCACCAACTTGCATTCCCACCAACAGTGGAAGAGGGTTCCCCTTTCTCCACATCCTCTCCAATACATGTTTTTACTGTCTTGTTAATTTTGGCCATTCTAACTGGTGTAAGGTGGTATCTCAATGTGGTTTTGATTTGAATTTCCCTAATGACTAGCGATGATAAACACTCTTTTCATGTGTCTGTTAGCAACTTGAATGTCTTCATTGGTGAAGTGTCTGTTCATGTATTCTGCCAATTTTTTGACATGGTTATCTGTTTTGTGAGTATTGAGTTTAAGTAGCTCTTTAGACATCAGCCCTTTGTCTGTACTGTCATTTGCGAATACCTCCACCCATTCTGTGGGTTGCTTCTTTCTGATTTTCTGACTGTTTCCTTTGCTGTGTAGAAGCTTTTGACCTTGATGAAGTCCCAAAAGTTCATTTTCACTTTTGTTTCCTTTGCCTTTGGAGACATATCTTGATAGAAGTTTCTGTGGTTGATGTCAAAAAGGTTACTGCCTATGTTCTCCTCTAGAATTCTCATGGATTCCTGCCTCACATTGAGATCTTCTGAGTTTATCTTTATGTGTGGTGTAAGAGAATGGTCGAGTTTTATTCTTCTACACATATCTATCCAATTTTCCCAGCACCATTGATTGAAGATACTGTGTTTTGCCCACTGTATATTTTTTTCCTGCTTTGTTGAAGATTGTTTGATCTTTGAGTTGAGGGTCCATATCTGGGCTCTCTACTCTGTTCCACAAGTCTATGAGTCTGTTTTTATGCAAGTACCATGCTGTCTTGGTGATCACAGATTTGTAAGAAAGCTTGAAATCAGGCGACATGATGCCCCCAATTTTGTTTTCCATTTTTAATATTTTCTTAGAAATTCGTGGTCTCTTCTAATTCCATATAAATATTAGGATTGTTTGTTCCAACTCTTTGAAAAATGTTGGTGGAATTCTTATTGGAATGGCATTGAAAGTATAGATTGCTCTAGTTAGTATAGATATTTTAACAATGTTTATTCTTCTGATCCATGAGCATGGAATGGTCTTCCATCTTTGTGTGTCTTCTTCAGTTTCTTTCATGAGTGTTCCATAGTTATTGAGTACAGATCCTTTACCTCTTTGGTTAGGTTTATTTCAGGTATCTTATAGTTCTTGGTGCTATAGTAAATGGAATCAATTCTCTCATTTCCCTTTCTGTGTTGTCATTTTTAGTTTATAAGAAAGCAACTGATTTCTGTACATTGACTATGTATCCTTATACATTACTGAATTTCTGTATGAGTTCTAGTAGTTTAGGGATGGAGTCTTTTGGTTTTCCATATAAAGAATCCTGTCATCTGCAAAGAGAGAGAGTTTGACCTCTTTATTGCCAATTTGAATACCTTTTTTAATTTTTTTTAATTTTTTTAATTTATTTTCAGCATAACAGTATCATTATTTTTTTCACCACACCCAGTGCTCCATGCAATCCGTGCCCTCTATAATACCCACCACCTGGTACCCTGACCTCCCACCACCCCGTCACTTCAAAGCTCTCAGATTGTTTTTCAGAATCCATAGTCTCTCATGATTCGCCTCCCCTTCCAATTTACCCAACCCCCTTCTCTCTAACTCCCCATGTCCTCCATGCTTTTTGTTATGTTCCACAAATAAGTGAAACCATATGATAATTGACTCTCTCTGCTTGACTTATTTCACTCAGCATCATCTCTTCCAGTCCTGTCTATGTTGCTACAAAAGTTGGGTATTTGTCCTTTCTGATGGAGGCATAATACTCCATAGTGTATAGGGACCACATCTTCCTTATCCATTCATCCGTTGAAGGTTCTTCTTGCTTCTTTCCACAGTGGGAACCGTGGCCATTGCTGCTATAGACATTGGGGTACAGATGGCCCTTCTTTTCACGACATCTGTATCCTTGGGGTAAATACCCAGGAGTGCAATGGCAGGATCATAGGGAAGTTCTATTTTTAATTTCTTGAGGAATCTCTAGACTGTTCTCCAAAGAGGCTGCACCAACTTGCATTCCCACCAACAGTGGAAGAGGGTTCCCCTTTCTCCACATCCCCTCCAACACATGTTGTTTCCTGTCTTGCTAATTTTGGCCATTCTAACTGGTGTAAGGTGATATCTCAATGTGATTTTAATTTGAATCTCCCTGATGGCTAGTGATGATGAACATTTTTTCATGTGTCTGATAGCCATTTGTATGTCTTGATTGGAGAAGTGTCTGTCCATATCTTCTGCCCATTTTTTGATATGATTGTCTGTTTTGTGTGTGTTGAGTTTGAAGAGTTCATTATAGATCCTGGATATCAATCTTTTGTTTGTACTGTCATTTGCAAATATCTTCTCTCATTCCGTGGGTTGCCTGTTTGTTTTCTTGACTGCTTCCTTTACTGTGCAGAAGCTTTTGATTTTGATGAAGTCCCAAAAGTTCATTTTCGCTTTTGTTTCCTTTGCCTTTGGAGACACATTTTGATAGAAGTTTCTGTGGCTGATATCGAAGAGATTACTTCCTATGTTCTCCTCTAAGATTCTGATGGATTCCTGTCTCACATTGAGGTCTTTTATCCATTTTGAGTTGACCTTTGTGTACGGTGTAAGAGAATGGTCGAGTTTCATTCTTTTACATACAGCTGTCCAGTTTTCCCAGCACCATTTATTGAAGAGACTGTCTTTTCTCCACTGTATATTTTTTCCTGTTTTGTCGAAGATTATTTGACCATAGTATTGAGGGTTCATATCTGGGCTCTCTACTCTGTTCCACTGGTCTATGTGTCTGTTTTTATGCCGTACCAGGCTGTCTTGGTGATCACAGCTTTGTAGTAAAGCTTGAAATCAGGTAATGTGATGCCCCCAGTTTTATTTTTGTTTTTCAACATTTCCTTAGAGATTCGGGATCTCTTCTGATTCCATACAAATTTTTGGATTATTTGCTCCAACTCTTTGAAAAATGCTGGTGGAATTTTGATCAGAATAGCATTAAAAGAATAGATTGCTCTAAGCAGTATAGACATTTTAACAATGTTTATTCTTCCAATCCAAGAGCATGGAATGGTCTTCCATCTTTTTGTCTTTTTCAGTTTCTTTCATGAGTGTTCTGTAGTTGCTTGAGTACAGATCCTTTACCTCTTTGGTTAGGTTTATTCCCAGGTATATTATGGTTCTTGGTGCTATAGTAAATGGAATCAATTCTCTAATTTCCCTTTCTGTACTTTCATTGTTAGTGTATAAGAAAGCCATTGATTTCTGTACATTGACTTTGCATCCTGCCACGTTGCTGAATTGCTCTATGAGTTCTAGTAGTTTGGGGGTTGAGTCTTTTGGGTTTTCCATATAAAGAATCATGTCATCTGTAAAGAGAGAGAGTTTCACTTCTTCATTTCCAATTTGGTTACCTTTTATTTCTCTTTGTTGTATGATTGCTGTTGCTAGGCCTTCTAATACTATGTTGAACAAGACTGGTGAAAGTTGGCATCCTTGTTGTGTTCCTGATCTCAACGGGAAGGCTGCAAGCTTTTTCCCATTGAGGATGATATTTTCTGTGGGTCTTTCATAGATATATTTGATGAAGTTCAGGAATGTTCCCTGTATCCCTATACTTTGAAGCATTTTAATCAGGAACGAATGCTGGATTAAATCCAGAACACAGCAATCTCTACACCTTAAAGAACTGGAGAATCACAACAAATCAAACCAACTCCACACATAAGAAGGGAAATCATCAAGATTAGAGCTGAGATCTATGTGATAGAAACCAGAGATACAGTAGAACGTATCAATGAAACTAGAGGCTGGTTTTTTGAAAGAATCAATAAGATCGATAAACCATTGGCGGCACTAATCCAAAAGAAAAGAGAGAAAGCTCAAATACATAAAATCATGAATGAAAAGGGAGAGATCACAATGAACACCAAGGAAGTAGAAACAATCATCAGAAGTTATTATCAACAGTTATATGCCAATAATCTAAGCAACCTAGATGAAATGGATGCATTCCTGGAAAACTATAAACTTCCAAAATTGAATCAGGAAGAAATTGACAACCTGAATAGACCAATATCTAGTAACGAGATTGAAGCTGTGATCAAAAGCCTCCCAAAAACAAGAGCCCAGGATCTGATGGATTCCCCAGAGAATTCTACCAAACTTTCAAAAAATAAATAACACCTCTTTTCCTGAAGCTGTTTCAAAAAATTGAAGCAGAAGGAAAACTTCCTGATTCTTTCTATGAAGCCAGCATTACCCTGGTCCCCAATCCAGGCAAAGACCCTACCAAAAAGGAGAATTTCAGACCAATATCACTGATGAATATGGATTCTAAGATTCTCAATAAGATCCTAGCCAACAGAATCCAACAGCACATTAAAAAGATTATCCACCATGACTAGGTGGGATTTATCCCTGAGCTACAATGATGGTTCAACATTCGAAAATCAATCAATGTGATCGAACAAATTAATAAGAGAAGAGAGAAGAACCACATGGTCCTCTCAATTGATGCAGAAAAAGCAATTTGAATACATTTTATTTCTCTTTGTTGTCTTATTGCTCTTGCTAGGACCTCTAACACTAGAGGGGTGATATTGGGTAACCTTGTCATGTTCCTAATCTCAAAGGGATGGCTGTCAGCTTTTTCCCATTGAGGATGATATTCTCTATGGATTTTTCATAGGTAGACTTTATGAAGTAGAGAAATGTTCCTTCTATCTCTATACTTTGAAGTATTTAATCAGGAACAGGTGCTGTATCTTGTCAAATGCTTTTTTCTGCATCAATTGAGAGGACCATGGTGTTCTCTCTTCTCCATTTGATTTGTTCTACCACATTGATTGGTTTGTGAATATTGAACCTCTCTTGCAGCAGAGAGATAAATCCGACCTGGTCATGGAAGATTATCTTTTTAATACACTGTTGGATCCTATTAGCTAGGATCTTGTTGAGAGTTTTAGCATCTATATTCATCAGGGAAATTGGTCTGAAATTCTCCTTTTTGGTGGGGTCTTTGTCTGGTTTGGGTATCAGGTAATGCTGGATTCAGAAAGTTTCTGCAAGTTTTCCTTGTGCTTCAATTTTTTGAGACTGCTTCAGGAGAATAGGTATTATTTCTTCTTTGAAAGTTTGGTAGACTTCTCCAGGGAATCCGTCAGGTCCTGGGCTCTTGTTTTTGGGGAGGTTTTGATCACTGCTTCAATCTCGTTACTAGATATTGGTCTATTCAGGTTGTCAATTTCTTCCTGTATCAATTTTGGAAGTTTATAGTTTTCCAGGAATGTATCCATTTCATCTAGGTTGCTTAGCTTATTAGCATATAACTTTTGATAATAACTTCTGATGATTGTTTCTACTTCCTTGGTGTTCGTTGTGATCTCTCCCTTTTCATTCATGATTTTATGTATTTGAGTTTTCTCTCTTTTCTTTTGGATTAGTGTTGCCAATGGTTCATTGATCTTATTGATTCTTTCAAAAAACCAGTTTCTAGTTTCATTGATGTGTTCTACTGTATCTCTAGTTTCTTTCTCATTCATGTCTGCTTTAATCTTGATTATTTACCTTCTTGTATGTGGAGTTGGCTTAATTTGTTGTTTATTCTCCAGTTCTTTAAAGACAGATGGTATATTCTGGATTTTTCAATTTTTTTGAGGGAGTCTTGATGGCTATGTATTTCCCCCTTATGACCACCTTTGCTGTATTTCAGAGGTTTGGAACCGAAGTGTCTTCATTCTCATTGGTTCCCGTGAATTCTGTAAGTTCTTCATTGATTTCCTTGCTGATTTTAGCATTCTTAAGCAAGGTGCTCTTTGGTTTATAAGTGTTTGAATTCCTTCCAAACTTTACCTTGTGGTTGAGCTCCAGTTTCAAAGCACTGTGATCTGAGAATATGCAGGAAATAATCTCAATCTCTTGGTATTAGTTGAGCCCTGATTTGTGACCCAGTATGTGGTCTATTCTGGAGAAAGTTCCATGAGCACTCGAGAAGAATGAGTATTCTGATGTTTTAGGATGGAGTGTTCTGTATATATCTATGAGGTCCATCTGGTCCAATGTGTTATTCAATGCTCTTGTTTCTTTATTGATTTTCTGCTTGAATGATCTGTCATGATAACACTCCCTGCTATTAATGGATTCATATCAACGTGACTCTTTATCTTGATTAACAGTTGCCTTATGTAGTTGGCTGCTCCCATATCAGGAGCATAAATATTTGTAATTGTTAGTTTTTCTTGGTGGATAGACCCTTTAAGAATTATGTAGTGTATCTCTGTATCTGTATCCCTGACTACAGTCTTCAGTTTAAAATCTAATTTATTTGATATTATAATCGCTACCCCAGCCTTCTTTTGAGGCCCATTGACATGAAAGATGCTTCTCCAACCCTTCACTTTCAGTGTGGATGTATTCTTAGGTTCAAAATGCGTCTCTGGTAGACAACATATGGATGGGTGCTATCATTTTATCCAGTCTGCAACCCTGTGCCATTTATGGGCACATTTAGGCCATTCACATTGAGAGTGATTATTAAGAGATACATTTTCATTGACATCATGTTACCTGTGAAGTCCTTGTTTATATACATTTTCTCCATAAATTTTTCTTCAATGACACTCTTGGGTTCTTTCTTCTTTTACAAACCCCCCCCCCTTAATATATTTTGTAGTGCTAGCTTGGTGGTAAAATACTCTTTTAAACCTTGCCAGTCTTGGAAACTCTTTATGTCTCCATCTCTTTGAATGCCATTCTTGCTGGATAAAATATTCTTGGCTGCACGTTCTTCTCATTTAGTGCCCTGAATACATTGTGCCAGCCCTTTCTGGTTTCAGAGGTTTTGGGGGACAGGTCTGACATTATTCTGATGGGCCTTTCTCTCTATGTAAGGAATATCTTCCCCCTAGCTGCTTTCCAGAGCTCCTGTCTAAAATTAAGATTCATCATTTTCACAATCTGGTGTCTCAAAGTCTTTCTAGATTCTATGATCTCGGGAGGGGTGGGGGAGACCTTATTGCCTCTAGGACACGAATGCTGGTTCCATTAGCCAGATTGGGAAAATTTTCATGGAGAATTTGTTCAACTATATCATCTAGTATTCTTTCTTTCTCCTCCCCCTCAAGGATTTCAATAATTCTGACTTTGGAACATTTCATTACATCAGTTATTTCCTTAATTCTGTTTTCATGACTTCTAAGCTGTTTGTTCCAGGCCTCCTCCTGATCTTTTTTCTCTATTAGTTTGTCCTCTAGATCACAAATTCTATCTTCTGCCTCAGTTACCCTAGTTTTTAGAGAATTTAGATTAGATTGGAACTCATTGAGAGCATTGTTAACATTTTGCCTGGTGGCTTTCACTTATTCCCTGATCAATTCCATTTTGTCATTAATGGTTTTCCCCAACCTAGCCATTGTCTGGATAAATGTTAGCCTGTATTTCCTTTTTGATATACTGCTTATGTCCATATCCAATACCTCTGATGAAGAGGGCACAGTCTTTGAATTTTTCTCTGTTTAAAATTTTTCCTCCTCTTCATTTTGGTGAGAGATGGTTGAAGGGATGTGTAGCTGAATTTACCAACCATGGTGCAGGCAAGGTGCACTCTGGAACGCTTATGAGCAATCGTGATTCCCCACCAAAAAAAAAAGAAAAAAGAAAGAGAAAGAGAGAGAGAGAGAGAGAGAGAGAGAGAGAAACTGGGAAAAAAAAAAAAAACTAAAAGAGAAGACCCAGCCCGAAAGGGCCCCAAAGGTAAGATTTATAAAGTATATAAACAAAAAGAGATAAACAAAACGACTGACAAAAGTAAATGACAAAAAAAAGAGAGAGAGAGAGAGAGAACCCAGCCAAAATGAACACTAAGTATAATATTTAGATACTAACAGAACAAAAACAAATACATAGAAACACTGAGGGAAGAAATAGTTGGGAGGGTGGTTATAATTTCCTGGGTGTATCTTGAAATCTTTGTTAAAGGATTCAACTTTCCTGAGATAAAGGGGAGTTAAAACTGGTTTATATATAGGGGTAGTATTGATTGGGGAAAGAGGATTACCTTGAAGCTTATCTCTATATGAATATTAAAAAAAATATAAAAGCAAAAAAAAGAGAGATATATGTGTCAAAAAAGTTCAAGTTAAAAGGTTATTATGGAATCTGTTGTACTGAACCTCTAATTGTGATGGTAAATATGTTAAAATTGTTTAAAAATTAAAAAGAATGAGAATAGTGGGGACGGATTAAAAATAAAGGTATACAGGTTTTATGGCAATACCGGGAACTTCATATTTTCTTTCCCCCTGATCCTGGGGATTTACAGTTTTATAGGGACTCTGTCTTGGTTGTCTTTTTTTTTTTTTTTTTTTTTTTTTTTTTTTGTCGGAGGGAGCTGGCTTTCTCTGGGAGGAGCCTGCCACATGGTTACATGGTTTTTCAGTCAATGTTGCTAGAGTTGAATTTTCCTGCCCCCTATCAAGGGTCTGGGCTCTTAGGACACTGGTTTTTCAGGCTTTTGTTCTCTGGAGGTTTTTCTTTTTTTTTTCCTCCTCTTTGCAGCTTTTGGCAGTTCTTCAGAGGTTTAGAGGAAAGCAAACTGCACCCAGACCTCTATCTCAGAGAGAAACCTCAGTCTGTTCCCCTCTGGGTGGTCCAGAGCACACAGACTTGCCTCTGCCACCTCTACTGGCAAAGCATATCCCCAGCTACAGTCTCAGGGGTCACAGGAGTTCCTGTTTGTTCTCCGGTGCTACTGTGAGCAGTATTAGTCCAGAGAGCTGGCTTCCAGTGGCTACCCTTGCTGTAGCTGTCTGGGCAGGTCCAGACTGCTAGAGAGGTCCCAACCAGAGATAGCCAGCTGACATTTTCCCATTGGCCGGCTGGGGCTAGAAGTGTTCAGACTCTCGCCAGTTCTAGAAAGAACCAGCTAGAGCCTGCACAGACCTCTCTCAGGGGAGGGTGTGGAGCATAGCTCATACCCCAGTCTTGCAACCCACATGCAGAATGTAAAAGGTTGTGGTTCTAGAGAGTGCTAGCTGGCATCCACACCAGACTCTTGCACATGTGACACCTCCCAGAAACTCTCACACACTTGGTGACCTAGGGACCAAGGCATGGATGCTTTACTGCACTCTCTCTGGCACTGCAGCAGTGGTGGCCACCCTGGGTCTGTGGGCTTAAGCCCATGCCCTAACCATCCAATTCCACCAATTTCCCCTTAAGATCTTTTGATCTTTTTGAGTGATTTTAACCAGACTCCAAGTTGGTCTCCAATCACAGGGCACTCTTGTATTGGGGTATTACTTTCCAATGGGTCACTTCTGGTGGCTCCCTCCCCATTTTGTTTATCTTCAGATATCAGTCCAACATTCCCATTCTGCTTTACCTGTCCACTGGTGTCTTCTGCCCCCACAGATACAGAAGTGTATAATCCTACATCTCAGGCTGATTTCATGGGTATACAGAGTGTTCTAGTAGATAATCAGCTCACTTTAGGGGACCAGTTGAAACAGCATCTCTTACTTCTCTGCCATCTTGTCCCCCTCCTCATGATCTGGTTTCAGTAAAGAGACAATTTTAAAAACAACAAGAAAAAAAGAAAACAGTTTTATACAAGGGGAACCCCATAAGACTTTCAGTTGACTTTTCATCAGAAACATCACAGCCCAGAGGAGAGTGGTTAACGTAATGAAGAAAAGGGAAAAAAAAAAAAAAAAAAAAAAAAAACCGGAGGAGTCAAGATGGCGGAGAAGTAGCAGGCTGAGACTACTTCAAATAGCCGGAGATCAGCTAGATAGCTTATCTAAAGATTGCAAACACCTGAAAATCCATCCGCAGATCGAAGAGAAGAAGAACAGCCATTCTGGAAACAGAAAAGCAACCACTTTCTGAAAGGTAGACTGGCGGAGAAGTGAATCCAAAGCGACGGGAAGATAGACCCCGGGGGGAGGGGCCGGCTCCCGGCAAGCGGCAGAGCAACCGCGCACAAAATCAGAACTTTTAAAAGTTTGTTCCGCTGAGGGACATCGCTCCAGAGGCTAAACCGGGGCGAAGCCCACGTGGGGTCAGCGTGGCCTCAGGTCGCGCAGGGTCACAGAAAGATCGGGGGTGTCTGAGTGTTGCAGAGCTTGCGGGTATTGGAACGGGAAAGCCGGCTACAGAGACAGAGCCGACAGTAAGCTCGCAGCGTGGGGTGACCTTGAACCGGTCGCAGGCTCAGTGAGCTCGGAGCGAGCCAGAGGTCAGGCAGACGGGAGTAACTCGGCGCTGGTCTCTGAAGGCGCACTGAGGAGTGCGGCCCTGGGCTCTTGGCTCCTCCGGGCCAGAGACCAGGAGGCCGCCATTTGTATTCCCGTCCTCCGGAACTCTACGGAAAGCGCTCAGGAAACAAAAGCTCCTGAAAGCAAACCCGAGCAGATTACTCACCCCGGCCCCGGGTAAGGGCAGTGTAATTCCGCCTGGGGCAAAGACACCTGAGAATCACTACAACAGGCCCCTCCCCCAGAAGATCAACAAGAAATCCAGCCAAGACCAAGTTCACCAACCAAGGAGTGCGGTTTCAATACGAAGGAGAGCAGCAGAATTCCAGAGGAGGAGAAAGCCAAGCACGGAACTCATGGATTTTTCCCTGTGATTTTTTTTAGTCTTGCAGTTAATTTAATGTTTTTCTTTTTCATTTTTTGTTTTTTCTTTTCTCCCCTTCGGGTAAAATTTTTTTTTAACTGTTACCTTTTCCTTTTTTAACGATTTTTTACTAGTTTATCTAATATATATATTTTATCTTTTTTATATTTTTCTTAGGTGTTTTCTTTTTTTAATTCTTTTCTTTTCTTTTTTCTTTTTTTTTCTTTCTTCCTTTTTGAACCTTTTTTATCCACTTTCTCCCCTCTCACGATTTTGGATCTCTTCTAATTTGGTTAAAGCACATTTTCCTGGGGTTGTTGCCACCCTTTTAGTATTTTACTTGCCCCTTCATATACTCTTATCTGGACAAATGACAAAACGGAAAAATTCAACACAAAAAAAAGAACAAGAGGCAGTACTGAAGGCTAGGGACCTAATCAATACAGACATTGG
This sequence comes from Mustela lutreola, assembly GCF_030435805.1. Taxonomy (NCBI): domain Eukaryota; kingdom Metazoa; phylum Chordata; class Mammalia; order Carnivora; family Mustelidae; genus Mustela; species Mustela lutreola. Next base: position 205,832,462 of record NC_081290.1, on the reverse strand, counting down.
TAATATGTCAGATCTAGAGTTCAGAATGACAATTCTCAATGTGCTAGCCGGGCTCAAAAAAGGCATGGAAGATATTAGAGAAACCCTCTCGAGAGATATAAAAGCCCTTTCTGGAGAAATAAAAGAACTAAAATCTAACCATGTTGAAATCAAAAAAGCTATCAATGAGGTGCAATCAAAAATGGAGGCTCTCACTGCTAGGATAAATGAGGCAGAAGAAAGAATTAGTGATATAGAAGACCAAATGACAGAGAATAAAGAAGCTGAGCAAAAGAGGGACAAACAGCTACTGGACCACGAGGGGAGAATTCGAGAGATAAGTGACACCATAAGATGAAACAACATGAGAATAATTGGGATTCCAGAAGAAGAAGAAAGAGAGAGGGGAGCAGAAGGTATACTGGAGAGAATTTTGGGGGAGAATTTCCCCAATATGGCAAAGGGAACGAGCATTAAAATTCAGGAGGTTCACAGAACGCCCCTCAAAATCAACAAGAATAGGCCCACACCCCGTCACCTAATAGTAAAATTTACAAGTCTCAGTGACAAAGAGAAAATCCTGGAAGCAGCCCGGGAAAAGCAGTCTGTAACATACAATGGTAAAAATATTAGATTGGCAGCTGACTTATCCACAGAGACCTGGCAGGCCAGAAAGAGCTGGCATGATATTTTCAGAGCACTAAACGAGAAAAACATGCAGCCCAGAATACTATATCCAGCTAGGCTATCATTGAAAATAGAAGGAGAGATTAAAACCTTCCAGGACAAACAAAAACTGAAAGAATTTGCAAACACCAAACCAGCTCTACAGGAAATATTGAAAGGGGTCCTCTAAGCAAAGAGAGAGCCTTCCAGTTGTAGATCAGAAAGAAACAGAGACCATAAACAGTAACAGTCACCTTAAAGGCAATAGAATGGCACTAAATTCATATCTGTCAATAGTTACCCTGAATGTAAAAGGGCTAAATGCCCCTGTCAAAAGACACAGGGTATCAGAATGGATACAAAACCAAAACCCATCTATATGTTGCCTCCAAGACACGCATTTTAAGCCCGAAAACACCTCCAGATTTAAAGTGAGGGGGTGGAAAAGAATTTACCATGCTAATGGACATAAGAAGAAAGCAGGAGTGGCAATCCTTATATCAGATCAATTAGATTTTAAGCAAAAGACTATAATAAGAGATGAGGAAGGACACTATATCATACTCAAAGGGTCTGTCCAACAAGAAGATTTAACAATTTTAAATATCTATGCCCCCAACGTGGGAGCAGCCAACTATATAAACCAATTAATAACAAAATCAAAGAAATACATCAACAATAATACAATAATAGTAGGGGACTTTAACACTCCCCTGCTGAAATGGACAGATCATCCAAGTAAAAGATCAGCAAGTAAATAAAGGCCTTAAACGACACACTGGACCAGATGGACATCGCAGATATATTCAGAATATTACATCTCACAGCAACAGAATACACGTTCTTCTCTAGTGCACATGGACATTCTCCAGAATAGATCATATCCTCAGTCCTAAATCAGGACTAAACCGGTATCAAAAGATTGGGATCATTCCCTGCATATTTTCAGACCACAATGCTCTAAAGCTAGAACTCAACCACAATAGGAAGTTTGAAAAGAACCCAATTACATGGAGACTAAACAGCATCCTTCTAAAGAATGAATGGGTCAACCGGGAAATTAAAGAAGAATTGAAAAAAATCATGGAAACAAATGATAATGAAAATACAACGGTTCAAAATCTGTGGGACACAACAAAGGCAGTCCTGAGAGGAAAATATATAGCGGTACAAGCCTTTCTCAAGAAACAAGAAAGGTCTCAGGTACACAACCTAACCTTAAACCTAAAGGAGCTGGAGAAAGAACAAGAAAGAAACCCTAAGCCCAGCAGGAGAAGAGAAATCATAAAGATCAGAGCAGAAATCAATGAAATAGAAACCAAAAAAATAATAGAACAAATCAATGAAACTAGGAGCTGGTTCTTTGAAAGAATTAATAGAATTGATAAACCCTTGGCCGGACTTATCAAAAAGAAAAGAGAAAGGACCCAAATAAATAAAATCATGAATGAAAGAGGAGAGATCACAACTAACACCAAAGAAATACAAACTATTATAAGAACATACTATGAGCAACTCTACGCCAATAAATTTGACAATCTGGAAGAAATGGATGCATTCCTAGAGACATATAAACTACCACAACTGAACCAGGAAGAAATACAAAGCCTGAACAGACCCATAACCAGTAAGGAGATTGAAACAGTCATTAAAAATCTCCAAACAAACAAAAGCCTGGGGCCAGACGGCTTCCCGGGGGAATTCTACCAAACATTTAAAGAAGAAATAATTCCTATTCTCCTGAAACTGTTCCAAAAAATACAAATGGAAGGAAAACTTCCAAACTAATTTTATGAGGCCAGCATCACCTTGATCCCAAAACAGGACAAGGATCCCACCAAAAAAGGGAGCTATAGACCAATATTCTTGATGAACACAGATGCGAAAATACTCAACAAAATACTAGCCAGTAGGATTCAACAGTACATTAAAAGGATTATTCACCACGACCAAGTAGGATTTATTCCAGGGCTGCAAGGTTGTTTCAACATCTGCAAATCAGTCAATGTGATACAACACATCAATAAAAGAAAGAACAAGAACCATATGATACTCTCAATAGATGCTGAAAAAGCATTTGACAAAGTACAGCATCCCTTCCTGATCAAAACTCTTCAAAGTGTAGGGATAGAGGGAACATACCTCAATGTCATCAAAGCCATCTATGAAAAACCCACCGCAAATATCATTCTCAATGGAGAAAAACTGAAAGCTTTTCCGCTAAGGTCAGGAACACGGCAGGGATGTCCATTATCACCACTGCTATTCAACATAGTACTAGTGGTCCTAGCCTCAGCAATCAGACAACAAAAGGAAATTAAAGGCATCCAAATCGGCAAAGAAGAAGTCAAATTATCACTCTTCAAAGATGATATGATACTCTATGTGGAAAACCCAATAGACTCCACTCCAAAACTGCTAGAACTTGTACAGGAATTAAGTAAAGTGTCAGGATATAAAATCAATGCACAGAAATCAGTTGCATTTCTCTACACCAACAGCAAGACAGAGGAAAGGGAAATTAAGGAGTCAATCCCATTTACAATTGCACCCAAAACCATAAGATACCTAGGAATAAACCTAACCAAAGAGACACAAAATCTATTCTCAGAAAACTATAAAGTACTCATAAAAGAAATTGAGGAAGACACAAAGAAATGGAAAAATGTTCCATGCTCCTGGATTCTAAGAATAAATATTGTGAAAATGTCTATGCTACCTAAAGCAATCTACACATTTAATGCAATTCCTATCAAAGTACCATCCATCTTTTTCAAGGAAATGGAACAAATAATGCTAAAATTTATATGGATCCAGAAAAGACCTCGAATATCCAAAGGGATATTGAAAGAGAAAGCCAACGTTGGTGGCATCACAATTCCGGACTTCAAGCTCTATTACAAAGCTGCCATCATCAAGACAGCATGGTACTGGCACAAAAACAGACACATAGATCAATGGAACAGAATAGAGAGCCCAGAAATAGACCCTCAACTCTATGGTCAACTAATCTTCGACAAAGCAGGAAAGAATGTCCAATGGAAAAAAGACAGCCTCTTCAATAAATGGTGCTGGTAATACTGGACAGCCACATGCAGAAAAATGAAATTGGACCATTTCCTTACACCACACACAAAAATAGACTCAAAATGGATGAAGGACCTCAATGTGCGAAAGGAATCCATCAAAATCCTTGAGGAGAACACAGGCAGCAACCTCTTCGACCTCTGCCGCAGCAACATATTCCTAGGAACAATGCAAAAGGCAACGGAAGCAAGGGCAAAAGTGAACTATTGCGATTTCATCACGATCAAAGCTTTTGCACAGCAAAGGAAACAGTTAACAAAATCAAAAGACAACTGACAGAATGGGAGATGATATTTGCAAACGACATATCAGATAAAGGACTAGTGTCCAGAATCTATAAAGAACTTAGCAAACTCAACACCCAAAGAACAAATAATCCAATCAAGAAATGGGCAGAGGACATGAACAGACATTTCTACAAAGAAGACATCCAGATGGCCAACAGACACATGAAAAAGTGCTCCATATCACTCGGCATCAGGGAAATACAAATCAAAACCACAATGCGATATCACCTCACACCAGTCAGAATGGCTAAAATCAACAAGTCAGGAAATGACAGATATTGGCGAGGATGCGGAGAAAGGGGAACCCTCCTACACTGTTGTTTCCATGATTTTTTTCAATTCTTCTTTAATTTCCCGGTTGACCCATTCATTCTTTAGAAGGATGCTGTTTAGTCTCCATGTAATTGGGTTCTTTTCAAACTTCCTATTGTGGTTGAGTTCTAGCTTTAGAGCATTGTGGTCTGAAAATATGCAGGGAATGATCCCAATCTTTTGATACTGGTTGAGTCCTGATTTAGGACTGAGGATGTGAGCTATTCTGGAGAATGTTCCATGTGCACTAGAGAAGAATGTGTATTCTGTTGCTTTGGGATGAAATGTTCTGAATATATCTGCGATGTTCATCTGGTCCAGTGTGTCATTTAAGGCCTTTATTTCCTTGCTGATCTTTTACTTGGATGATCTGTCCATTTCAGTGAGGGGAGTGTTAATGTCCCCTACTATTATTGTATTATTGTTTATGTGTTTCTTTGATTTTGTTATTAATTGGTTTATATAGTTGGCTGCTCCCACGTTGGGGGCATAGATATTTAAAATTGTTAAATCTTCTTGTTGGACAGACCCTTTGAGTATGATATAGTGTCCTTCTTCATCTCTTATTATTGTCTTTGGCTTAAAATCTAATTGATCTGATATAAGGATTGCCACTCCTGCTTTCTTCTTATGTCCATTAGCATGGTAAATTCTTTTCCACCCCCTCACTTTAAATCTGGAGGTGTCTTCGGGCTTAAAATAAGTGTCTTGGAGGCAACATATAGATGGGTTTTGTTTTTTTATCCATTCTGATACCCTGTGTCTTTTGACAGGAGCATTTAGCCCATTAACATTCAGGGTAACTATTGAGAGATATGAATTTAGTGCCATTGTATTGCCTGTAAGGTGACTGTTACTGTTTATGGTCTCTGTTCCTTACTGATCTACCACTTGTAGGCTCTCTCTTTGCTTAGAGGACCCCTTTCAATATTTCCTGTAGAGCTGGTTTGGTGTTTGCAAATTCTTTCAGTTTTTGTTTGTCCTGGAAGGTTTTAATCTCTCCTTCTATTTTCAATGATAGCCTAGCTGGATATAGTATTCTGGGCTGCATGTTTTTCTCGTTTAGTGCTCTGAAAATATCATGCCAGCTCTTTCTGGCCTGCCAGGTCTCTGTGGATAAGTCAGCTGCCAATCTAATATTTTTACCGTTGTATGTTACAGACTTCAATACCTATTCTTCCCAATCATCCTACAAGGAGAGACTTGCCCTGATATTGAAACCAGATAAAGAAATTAGAAAAAATGAAACTACAGGACAGTATCTCTGATGTACACAAGTGGAAATATCCTCAAAAAATATTAGCCAACCGAATTCTATAATACATTAAAAAACAACTCACTACAATGAAATGAGTTTATTCCAGTAATTAAGAATGGAGCATAACAAAAAGCATGGAGGACATGGGGAGTTAGAGAGAAGGGGGAGGGGTAAATTGGAAGGGGAGGTGAATCATGAGAGACTATGGACTCTGAAAAACAATCTGAGGGGCTTGAAGTGGTGGCGGGGGTGAGAGGTCAGGGTACCAGGTGGTGGTTATTATAGAGGGTACGGATTGCATGGAGCACTGGGTGTGGTGAAAAAATAATGATACTTTTATGCTGAAAATAAATAAATGAAAAAAAAAGAATGGGTATATATTTATAAATCAATCTATATTACATTGCATTTTCAGAAAAAGATAAAAAGGTGCATAAAAAGCAAAGTACAACATCTATTCATGACAAAATCTCAGAATCAAAGTAGGTTTTGAGGAAACATGCCTCAACATAATACGATACATAAGAGAAACCCATAACTATCATCATACATGGTGAAAATCTAAGGGCTCTTACTCTACAATGAAGAATAAGATAAGGATGTCCACTCTCACCACTTTTATTCAACATACTGGAGTTCCTACCAATCAGACAAGAAAAGGACATAAAAGGCATCTATTTTGGTAAAGCAGAAGTAAAACTTTCACTATTTTCAAATATATAACCCTATACCTAGAAAAGCCCAAAGACTCCACCAAAAATCTGCTAGAACTGATAAATGGATTCAGAAACTCACAGAAAACAAAATTAATATACAGAACTCATTTGCATTTTACACATTAATAATGAAGTAGAAGAAAGAAAAAATTATAAAACAAACCCCTTGGGGCGCCTGGGTGGCTCAGTGGGTTGAAGCCTCTGCCTTCAGTTCAGGTCATGATCCCAGGGTCCTGAGATCGAGCCCCACATCAGGCTTTCTGCTCATCAGGGAGCCTGCTTCCTCCTCTCTCACTGCCTGCGTGTCTGCCTACTTGTGGTCTCTGTCTGTCAAATAAATAAATAAATTCTTTAAAAAAAAAAAAAAAAAGAAAAGAAAACAATCCCCTTCACAATTGCACCAAAAATAATAAAATACCTAAGAATGAACTAAACCAAGGAGGTAAAGTACTCATTTTCTGAATACTGTATAGTATTGACTAAAGAATTTGAAAATGACACCAACAAATGGAAAGATATTCCAAGCTCATGTACTGGAAGAACCAATATTGTTAAAATGTAGTATGCAAATAAATCTACAAATTTAATGCAATCCTTATAAAAATACCAATAGAATTTTTCACAGAACTAGAAAAAAATATTCTAAAATTTGTATGGAACTGCAAAATACCCCAATTGCAAAGCAATCTTGAGAACAAGAACAAAGACGGAGGTATACAATCGCAGTTACCATATATAGTACAAAGCTTTAGTAATCAAAACAACACGATACTGGCAGAAACATAGATACATAGGTCAATGGAACAGAATAACAATGCTTATTCTTCCAATCCATTAGCATGACATGTGTTTCCATCTCTGTGTCTTCCTTAATTTCTGTAGATTCTCGAGTATAGGTCCTTTACCTCTTTGGTTAGATTTATTCCTAGGTGCCTTATGGGTTTTGGTGTTATTGTAAATGAAATCAATTTCTTAATTTCTTAATTTCTCTTTCTTCTGTTACATTGTTAGTGTATAGAAATGTGACTGATTTCTGCCCATTGATTTTGTATCCTGTTACATTGCTGAATTACCATATGGAATCTAGTAATTTGGGGTTGGACTCCTTTCGGTTTTCCATGTAAAGTACCGTGTCATCTGTGAAGAGAGAGAATTTGACTTCTTGCCAATTTGAGGACATTTTATCTCTTTTCATTGTTTGATTGCTGAGGCTAAGACTTCTAGTACTATGTGGAACAGAAGAGGTGAGAGTGGGCATCCCTCTCGTGTTCCTAACCTTAAGGGGAAAACTCTGTTTTCCCCCATTGAGAACGATATTTGCTGTGAGCTTTTCACAGATGGCTTTTGTGATATTGAGGTATATTCCCTCTATCCCTATACTTTGAAGAGTGTTAATCAGGAAAGGATGCTGTATTTTGTCAAATACATTGTCTGTCAATTGAGAGGATCATATGGTTCTTACTTCTTTTATTTATGCAACTTATCACTTTGATTATTTGCAATTATTGAACCACACTTACATCCCAAGAAAAAATTCCACCTGGTCATGGTGAATAATCCTTTTAACGGACTGTTGGATCTTACTGCTTAGGATCTTATTGAGTATTTTAGCATCAGGGATATTGGTTTGTAATTCTTTTTGATGGGGTCTTTGTCTGTTTTTGGGATCAGGGTAATGTTGGCCTCATAGGATGAGACAGGAGGTTCCCCTTCAATTTCAGTTTTTTTTTTGAAACAGTTTCTGTAGAGTAGGTATTATTTCTTCTTCAAATATTTGGTAGAATTCCATTTGGAAGCCATCTGGTCTTAGGCTCTTGGTGTTGGGGAGCTTTTTGATGACTCCTTCAATTTCCTTGCTGATTATTAGTCTGTTGAGATTGTCTATTCTTGTTTCAGTTTAGTAGTTTATAAGTTTCCAGGAATGCATCCATTTCTTCCAGGTTGCTTAATTGTTGACATACAGTTCCTGGTAAAAAAAAAAAAAAAAAAAAAACTTTTAATTTTTGTTTCTATTTACTCAGTATTAGTCATGATCTCTCCCCTTTCACTCATGATTTTATAGATTTGGGTCCTTTCTCTTCTGGATAAGTCTGGCCAGTGCTTTTCCGATCTTATTAATTCTTTTTTTTTTTTTTTTTTTTTTTTTTTTTTTTTTTTTTTACTTCCATGCAAACATCCTTTATTCTTTTAACAAAAATGGAATCATTCCACATACAATTTTGTAACTTCTCTTTTCACTTAGCATATTATGAAGAACATTTACATATTATTAAATGTTCTTTTTAAAAAATGTTTTCAATTTATTTATTTTCAGAAAAACAGTATTCATTATTTTTTCACCACACCCAGTGCTCCATGCAATCCATGTCCTCTATAATACCCACCACCTGGTACCCCAACCTCCCACCACCCCACCACTTCAAACCCCTCAGATTGTTTTTCAGAGTTCATAGTCTCTCATGATTCACCTCCTTTTCCAATTTACCCCAACTCTCTTTTCCTCTCTAACACCCCTTGTCCTCCATATTTGTTATGCTCCACAAATAAGTAAAACCATATGATAATTGACTCTCTCTGCTTGACTGATTTCACTCAGCATAATCTCTTCCAGTCCCGTCCATGTTGCTACAAAAGTTGGGTATTCATCCTTTCTGATGGAGGCATAATACTCCATAGTGTATATGGACCACATCTTCCTTATCAATTCGTCCATTGAAGGGCATCTTGGTTCTTTCCACAGTTTGGCGACTGTAGCCATTGCTGCTATAAACATTGGGGTACAGATGGCCCTTCTTTTCACGACATCTGTATCCTTGGGGTAAATACCCAGGAGTGCAATTGCAGGGGCATAGGGAAGCTCTATTTTTAATTTCTTGAGGAATCTCCACACTGTTCTCCAAAGAGGCTGCACCAACTTTCATTCCCACCAACAGTGTAAGAGGGTTCCCCTTTCTCCACATCCTCTCCAACACATGTTGTTTCCTGTATTGCTAATTTTGGTCATTCTAACTGGTGTAAGGTGATATCTAAATGTGGTTTTAATTTGAATCTCCCTGAGGGCTAATGATGATGAACATTTTTTCATGTGTCTGGTAGCCATTTGTATGTCTTGACTGGAGAAGTGTCTGTTCATATCTTCTGCCCATTTTATGATATGTTTGCCTGTTTTGTGTGTGTTGAGTTTGAGGAGTTCATTATAGATCCTGGATGCCAACCTCTTGTCTGTACTGATCTTATTAATTCTTTCAAAAAACTATCTTCCACTTTCATTGATCTGTTCTACTGTTTTTCTGGTTTCCATCTCATTGATTTCTGTCCTAATCTTTATACTTTCACTTCTCCTGCTAAGTTTAAGCTTTATTTGTTATTCTTCCTCCAGGTCCTTTAAGTGTAAGTTTAGCTTGTGTATTTGGGATTTTTCTAATTTTTTTGAGAGATGCTTGGGTGACTATGTATTTCCCTCTGAGGACCACCTTTGTAGTATCCCATAGATTTTGAACTGATGTGCTTTCATTCCCACTGGTTTAATGAATTGTTTAAGTTTTTCTTTAATTTCTTGGTCGACCCATTTATTCTTTAGCAAGATGTTCTTTAACTTCCAAGTGTTTGAGTTTCTCCCAAATAACTTCATGTGGTTGAGTACCAGTTTCACAGCACTCTGGTCTGAAATGCAGGGAATAATCTCAATCTTTTGGTGTCAGTTGAGACCTAATTTGTGACCCAGTATGTGATCTATTCTGAAGAAAGTTCCATGTGTGTTCTAGAAGAATGTGTATCCTCTTTTTTTAGGAGGCAATGTTCTGTATAGACGTCTACAAAGTCCATCTAGTCCAAAGTGTCTTTCAAAGCTCTAGTTTCATTTTTGATCTACTTAGAGGATCTGTCCATTGCTGTGAGTGGAGTGTTGAGGTGTCCTACAATTAATGTGTTCTTATCAATGTTTTTCTTTATTTTAGTTATCAATTGGTTTATATAATTGACTCCTTCCATGTCTGGGGCAGATATTTACAGTTGTTGGATCTTCTTGTTGAATAGACCCTTTAAATATGATATGATATCCCTCTGCATCTCTTACTACAGTCTTTGGTTTAAAATCTAATTTGTCTGATCTGAGGATTGCTACCCCAGCTTTCTTTTGATGTCCATTATTGTGGTAAATATTTCTCCATTCCCTTACTTTCAATCTGGAGGTGTTTTTAGGTTCAAAGTGATCCTCTTGAAGACAGCCTATGGATAGATCCTGCTTTTTTACTCAATCTGCCACCCTGTGTCTTTCAGTTGGAGCATTAAGCTCATTTACATTCAGAATAACTATTGAAAGATTTGAATTTAGTGTTGTATTGCCTGTAAAGTCCCTGTTTCTGTTGTAAAGTCTCTGTTTCTTTCTGGCCTAGGTGACTCTTGGTGTCTCTTTTTGTTTACATGGTCTCCCTTAATATTTCTTGCAGGGCTGGCTTGGTGGTCACATAGTCTTTCTATTTCTGCCTGTCCTGAAATCTCTTTATCTATCCATCCATTCTGAATGACAGCCTGGTTGGATAAAGTATTCTTGCTTGCAAGCTCTTCTCATTCAGTACCTTGAATATGTCTGCCAGCCCTTTCTGATTTGCCAGGTCTCTGTGGACATGTCTGATGTTATTCTGATGTTCCACCCTCCCTATGTAAGGAAACTCCTCTCCCTGGCTACTCTTAGAATAGCTTCTTTGGCTTTAAAATTTGAAGTTTTACTATTATATTTCAGGGTGTTGATCTATTTTTATTGATTTTTGGGGAGATCCTCTCTGTCTCTTGGAGTTGAATGCTTGTTTCCTTCCCCAAATCGAGAAGCTCTCAGCTATGATGCTTAAATATATCTTCTAGCTCTCTCTCACTTTCCATCCCCTTGGGGATTCCAACAATTCTGACATTGGAATGTTTAGTGGCATCATTAATCACTCTAAGCCTTTTTTCATGTGCTACTAGTAGCCTATCACTGTTTTCCTCAACTTAAATCCTTTCCATCAGCTTATCTTCTAGATCATTAATCTCTCTTCTGCCTCATTTACCCTGACTGTTAGAGGACCCAGTTTAGACTGCATCTACATAGCATTTTTAAGTTTGGCCTGATTAGGTGTCATTTCTGCTCTTAGAGATTTTATATCATCACTAATGCTCTTTTCATTTTTTAATATTTAATTATTACCTTTTAACATCTCAGTTTAATTTTATTTTTTTCAGTTTTCCAAGATTCATTGTTTATGCACCACACCCAGTGCTCCATGCAATATGCTCTTTTCAAATATACCTATTGACTTTATGATTGCTCTCCTGAATTCTAACTCTGATATATTGCTTATATCCATATCGATTAGTTCTGTGGCAGAGGACATTGTCTCTATTTCTTTTCTTTGTTGAGAGTTCCTCCTCCTAGCCATTATGTTGAGGGATGGTGGATTGAATGAGCAGAGTCCAAAATATCAACAATGACCCAACAACACGCTAGCAAAATCCGGTGTGATCAGAAGCCACCATGAAAAACAAAGCCAAAATGAAACACAAAAGTAAAATCTAATAATTAAAAAAAAAATAAAAAGACTGTAGGGGAATGGGGACTATAATCTCCCCTTGTGGACAAAACAGGTGTTTCAGCTCTTCCTGGGTGTATTTTGGTCTGTTGTTAAAGTACATTACATCTCAAAATTACAAGGAAGGTAAGAATTGTATATATATAAAGGTAAATTTGAATTCGGTGAAAAAGTGACTAAAATAAATCTTATCTATAAAAATACAGGTTTAAAAATACATGTTAAAAAGCGACTATGAGATATAAATTGATATAATAAACATCTAGCTGAAATGAGGAGAAGTTTAAAAAAAAAAAGAAAAAGCATAAGAAACAGAAAAGAAATAAAAGGGAAATGTTATCTGAAAAATAAGTCATGAGGCCACACCTAGAGCTCAATATACTGTTTTACCCTGGCATTGGGTATCTATTAAAAGGATCATACAGTTCATATATTTTCTTTTATTAATGTGGTGTATCATGTTGATTGATTTGTGAATACTGAAACACCCTCTCAGCCCAGGAATAAGTCACATTTGATTGTGGTGACCTCATGGAGACTGACATTTTGGAGTCATTGGAAGATCTAGGTAATAAAGTGTCCATTTTTGGAAGATGGTGCTCTGTCTCTGGCAGAGTTTGCCAAACTCTGTGCTTAACTGGATTCTGAATTAAGAGTGTTTTGTAAACTAGAGGAAAATGTGCAAACCACTAACAGCCTGAGTGAAGCTGAAGAATTCCAGCTAGGGGTGAGTAGGCTACTAGGCAAGATGAACTGTCCATATCTATCATTAACATCTGCAGATGTGACCAAGTGCCTCAGAAGAATTGCCTCCTTTTGCTTACATACCTCATCTCAGAACTAAAAGCTACCAGAATATACTCTGTGTGAATATTCCTCCATAAAAGCTCAAGAAGGAGGCAGTAGTGAGGTCTTTCAAGTGTTGATAGGCATATATATATATATGATTAAAAAATATTAAGGGAGACATAAGCAAAAGTTCTTTCCAATCATGTGGGAAAAACTTTATTGAAGAGGTCAATTGGACCACACACTGGGAAAAGATAGAATCAATTAACAAAGCCATAGCCAATGAATATGCAGTTCAGAGAAAGCTTCTAAAAAACATTTGCATGTCAGTGTCCAGTCTTTTGAATGGTCTGACAGAGCTAATAGAAAAATCAGCAAAGGTCTACCAGACAAAAAGCTCGATTTTTTCTCCTAAAAGTACTACTTCTGTTGCTAATATTTTGACTGCAAGATAAGACTTGTTGAAGATTTTAAGGACAAGCAGTGACTCTCTAAGAGAAAAGACTGCCTGTGCCATCAATAAAGTATTGATGGGCAGGGAACCTGACAGAGGAGGTAGACCTCCACTTCCAGAGATGCCTTCCTGTTGGAAAAGGCAAGATGGCCCCTAGCAGCAAGTAGGAGGCTAAGGATGAGGGATAGATGGTTATAAAAATTCCTCATATGGAGATCAAGTATGTCATGAAAAAGGAGGAGAGAGAGGAATGTGGTGGCTATGACCATAGTAGCCATAGGGGAAGAAAATTAAATAAACATCAAAGTGCCTGGACAGGTAGAAGGAGTGGAGAAAGAGGTGGCTACCAATATGGTTTTTATTGAGATTCTGGTTTCCAGCCAGGTGCCTATCATGGTGGCCACAGTGATAGCTATCAAGGTGGTGGTTATGGTGACTTCCAAACATCTATATAAGCAGAAAGTGGATACCAGTGTGATGGATGTCAGCAGGACAATAGATACCAAGACAGTGAGCGCCATAATGATCAAGGCAGTAGTCGTGGAGAGAGAGGTGGTCACAGAGGCCAAGGTGGATGTGGAGGCCAGGGAGGAGGTTGAAGAGGAATGTAGAGCCAGAATTATCACCAAGGGGAACAATTTGAACAGTGTGTTCAGCCTGGAGTTTATTAGTATAATCATTCTGAATTTAGAGAGGAAAGAAATGCAAATTGAGGCCACAGAACCTTACACTTTGCTAGAGCTCAAGTAATAGAAACTTAGTTTCAGAATCCTGAGCCCAGCATCAATTTAGAATTAATGTGAGACCACAGGTGGAAGGCAGATTCTTGCTTGGCATAAGTATTTATAGGTCTTCACTCAATTCTGTTGCTGGGTTTACTTTTTTTTTTTTTTTTAAGGATTTATGTAACACAGTTTGATAATCTTACTTAACATCTCTCTTTTATATAAAGAACTTTTAAAAAGGCAATCAAAACTTCCTTTAATTGATCAGTAGATTAATTCCACAGTCAGAATATGCATTTTTTAGGAAGAAATTACTTGAATAAGTAGTTTTAAAAAAGAAGTTTTGGAAATGAGGATTCACCTAGACTTTTTTTAGGTTTACACCTAGGAAACTTCCTCAAACAATCCATTTATATATGTTTTCCTTAATGTATTCTAATGCCTATTTTCCAAACACAGTTCTGCTCTGACTGGCTTTTTATTCAGAGACATGATGCCACATTTGTTTCATGATAGAGTTCAGGTCATTTCCTATTAAATGAGCTTTTATGCAGATAGCACATTCAGTAGCTTTGTCCATATAATGGGATACTGTATCATATGCTCGACTCTGAAAACCTTGAACATGGCCAAAATCTATAAGGATTCTAAAAGCAAACTATTTCATGAATGTACAGTACCTGTAGGCATTTTTATAGTATAACAACTCAAACTGACATGTATCCACTCAAAACAAATTCCTCCTTAAACCTTATCTTTACTTGAAATCTGTTAGAAGAAACAGCAAACTGAAATTTGTTTTATTCATGAGTTTATGCCACTGGCTCAGCAAATATAAGTTAGCTTGCTTTGGCCAGAACACATTTTTGTGATGGAAGAAATGTACTACTAAGTAAGAGGATGGATTTTTGCTTAGTTCAGGAGGTCCTTTATTATTGCTGGGAAAAAAAAAAAAAAAAAAGCCTGGTTGAGTTGATGTTTTACATTTACTTACTGAAATCTACATGAAGCTTCTTGGTGGGATTTGTATACATAAACACTGTCAAACCGTAAAAGAAAATTGGAAGTGTGTTTTGTGTGAAAGGTGAGCAGTAAAGTATTTGTGTGTCCTCTATAAGTGAATGAATGAATGAATGAATATTTAGTAGAGTTCTCCTGTGAAGCCATCTAATCCTGGGTTGTTTTTTGTTGGGAGATTTTTTATTCAAATTTATTGCTGGTAATTGTTCTGTTCAAATTTTTCTATTTCTTTTTTATAAAAAGTGATCCAGTTTAATTCTTCCACATGTACCTGACCAGTTTCCCCAACACTATTTGTTGAAGAGACTGTCTTTCTTTTTTTTAATATGTTGTTTATTTAATTGACAGACAGAGATCACAAGTAGACAGAAAGGCAGAGAGAGAGAGAGAGGAGGAAACAGGCTCCCTGCTCAGCAGAGAGCTCAATGCAGGGCTCGATCTCAGGACCCTGGGATCACGACCTGAGCCAAAGGCAGAGGCTTTAACCCTCTGAGCCACCCGGGTGCCAGGAGACTATCTTTTTCCCATTGAATATTGTTTCTTGTTTTGTCAAAGATTAATTGATGATATAACTGTGGGTTTCTTTTTGGGATTTTTTAAATTGTGTTCCATTGATCTATGTGGTTTTCTTGTTGTTGTTGTTTTTGTCTTTGTTTTTGTTTTTTGCCAGTACCATATTATTTTGATTACTACAGATTTATAGTATAACTTGAAGTCTGGAATTGGGATGCCGCCAACTTTGCTTTGCTTTTTCAAGATTGCTTTGGGTATTTGAGGTTTGGTGGCAATGTAAACTCATGCAACCACTGTGGAAAACAGTATCTAGGTTCCTCAAAAAGTTAGAAATAGGGGTACCCAACTACCCAGAAATTAATTGCACTACTGGGTATTTACCCAGAAATACAAAAAATACTAATTCAAAAGGATACAATTATCTCTATGTCTATATTTGCATTATTTATAATACACAAATTATGAAAGCAGCTCAAATGTCCATTGGTAGATGAATGGAGAAAGAGGAAGATATATATTATGTGTCTATATAATATATTATGTAGACACTATATATATATTATGTAGACACTATATATATATATATATATATATATATATACACACACACTTTATTCAACTATTAAAAAGAATGAAATCTTACCATTTAAAACAACATGGATGAAGCTAGAGTGTAATGTTAAATGATATAAGCCAGTCAGATAAAGAAAAATACCATATGATTTCACTCATGTGTGGAATTTAGGAAACAAAACAAATGGGCAAAAAAAAAAAAAGGGGGGGGGGAGAGAGAGAAAGCCAAACCAAGAAACAGACTCTTAACTAAGGGGAACAAGCTGGGCATTATGAAAGGGGAGGTGGCGGGAGTGAAATAGGTGTTGGAGATTAAAGAGTACATTTATCATGGTAAACACTTGATAATGCACAGAATTGTTGAATAGGAAATTAACATAATACAGTGTGTTAACAATACTGGAGTTATAATAAAAGCTTAAAAAGAAGAAAAGGCATTTAGAAGCAAATACTGTTAATTAGGGTTTAGGTCGAAGAGGTTGCTGCCTGTGTTCTCCTCAAGGATTTTGATGGATTCCTTTCGCACATTGAGGTCCTTCATCCATTTTGAGTCTATTTTCGTGTGTGGTGTAAGGAAATGGTCCAATTTCATTTTTCTGCATGTGGCTGTCCAATTTTCCCAGCACCACTTATTGAAGAGGCTGTCCTTTTTCCATTGGACATTCTTTCCTGTTTTGACGAAGATGAGTTGACCATAGAGTTGAGGGTCTATTTCTGGGCTCTCTATTCTGTTCCATTGATCTATGTGTCTGTTTTTGTGCCAGTACCATGCTGTCTTGATGATGACAGCTTTGTAATAGATCTTGAAGTCCGGAATTGTGATGCCACCAACGTTGGCTTTCTTTTTCAATATTCCTTTGGCTATTCGAGGTATTTCTGGTTCCATATAAATTTTAGCATTATTTGTTCCATTTCTTTGAAAAAGATGGATGGTACTTTGATAGGAATTGCATTAAATGTGTAGATTGCTTTAGGTAGCATAGACATTTTCACAATATTTATTCTTAGAATCCAGGAGCATGGAACATTTTTCCATTTCTTTGTGTCTTCCTCAATTTCTTTATGAGTACTTTATAGTTTTCTGAGTATAGATTCTGTGTCTCTTTGGTTAGGTTTATTCCTAGGTATCTTATGGTTTTGGGTGCAATTGTAAATGGGATTGACTCCTTAATTTCCCTTTCTTCTGTCTTGCTGTTGGTGTAGAGAAATGCAACTGATTTCTGTGCATTTATTTTATATCCTGACACTTTACTGAATTCCTGTATAAGCTCTAGCAGTTTTGGAGTGGAGTCTTTTGGGTTTTCCACATATAGTATCATATCATCTGCGAAGAGTGATAATTTAACTTCTTCTTTGCTGATTTGGATGCCTTTAATTTCCTTTTGTTGTCTGATTGCTGAGGCTAGGACCTCTAGTACGATGTTGAATAGCAGTGGTGAAAATGGACATCCCTGCCGTGTTCCTGACCTTAGCGGAAAAGCTTTCAGTTTTTCTCCATTGAGAATGATATTTGCAGTGGGTTTTTCATAGATGGCTTTGATGATATTGAGGTATGTGCCCTCTATCCCTACACTTTGAAGAGTTTTGATCAGGAAGGGATGCTGTACTTTGTCAAATGCTTTTTCAGCATCTATTGAGAGTATCATATGGTTCTTGTTCTTTCTTTTATTGATGTGTTGTATCACATTGACTGATTTGCAGATGTTGAAACAACCTTGCAGCCCTGGAATAAATCCTACTTGGTCGTGGTGAATAATCTTTTTAATGTACTGTTGAATCCTATTGGCTAGTATTTTGTTGAGTATTTTCGCATCTGTGTTCATCAAGGATATTGGTCTATAGCTCTCTTTTTTGGTGGGATCCTTGTCTGGTTTTGGGATCAAGGTGATGCTGGCCTCATAAAATGAGTTTGGAAGTTTTCCTTCCATTTCTATTTTTTGGAACAGTTTCAGGAGAATAGGAATAAGTTCTTCTTTAAATGTTTGGTAGAATTCCCCCGGGAAGCCGTCTGGCCCTGGGCTTTTGTTTGTTTGGAGATTTTTAATGACTGTTTCAATCTCCTTACTGGTTATGGGTCTGTTCAGGCTTTCTATTTCTTCCTGGTTCAGTTGTGGTAGTTTATATGTTTCTAGGAATGCATCCATTTCTTCCAGATTGTCAAATTTATTGGCGTAGAGTTGCTCATAGTATGTTCTTATAATAGTTTGTATTTCTTTGGTGTTAGTTGTGATCTCTCCTCTTTCATTCATGATTTTATTTATTTGGGTCCTTTCTCTTTTCTTTTTGATAAGTTGGGCCAGGGGTTTATCAATTTTATTAATTCTTTCAAAGAACCAGCTCCTAGTTTCGTTGATTTGTTCTATTGTTTTTTTGGTTTCTATTTCATTGATTTCTGCTCTGATCTTTATGATTTCTCTTCTCCTGCTGGGCTTAGGGTTTCTTTCTTGTTCTTTCTCCAGCTGCTTTAGGTGTAGGGTTAGGTTGTGTACCTGAGACCTTTCTTGTTTCTTGAGAAAGGCTTGTACCGCTATATATTTTCCTCTCAGGACTGCCTTTGTTGTGTCCCACAGATTTTGAATCGTTGTATTTTCATTATCATTTGTTTCCATGATTTTTTTCAATTCTTCTTTAATTTCCCGGTTGACCCATTCATTCTTTAGAAGGATGCTGTTTAGTCTCCATGTATTTGGTTTCTTTTGAAACTTCCTTTTGTGGTTGAGTTCTAGCGTTAGAGCATTGTGGTCTGAAAATATGCAGGGGATGATCCCAATCTTTTGATACCGGTTGAGTCCTGATTTAGGACCGAGGATGTGATCTATTCTGGAGAATGTTCCATGTGCACTAGAGAAGAATGTGTATTCTGTTGCTTTGGGATGAAATATTCTGAATATATCTGTGATGTCCATCTGGTCCAGTGTGTCATTTAAGGCCTTTATTTCCTTGCTGATCTTTTGCTTGGATAACCTGTCCATTTCAGTGAGGGGAGTGTTAAAGTCCCCTACTATTATTGTATTATTGTTGATGTATTTCTTTGATTTTGTTATTAATTGGTTTATATAGTTGGCTGCTCCCACATTGGGGGCATAGATATTTAAAATTGTTAAATCTTCTTGTTGGACAGACCCTTTGAGTATGATATAGTGTCCTTCCTCATCTCTTATTATAGTCTTTGGCTTAAAATCTAATTGATCTGATATAAGGATTGCCACTCCTGCTTTCTTCTGATGTCCATTAGCATGGTAAATTCTTTTCCACCCCCTCACTTTAAATCTGGAGGTGTCTTCGGGCTTAAAATGTGTTTCTTGGAGGCAACATATATATGGGTTTTGTTTTTTTATCCATTCTGATACCCTGTGTCTTTTGACAGGGGCATTTAGCCCATTCACATTCAGGGTAACTATTGAGAGATATGAATTTAGTGCCATTGTATTGCCTGTAAGGTGACTGTTACTGTATATGGTCTCTGTTCCTTTCTGATCTACCACTTGTAGGCTCTCTCTTTGCTTAGAGGACCCCTTTCAAGATTTCCTGTAGAGCTGGTTTGGTATTTGCAAATTCTTTCAGTTGTTGTTTGTCCTGGAAGCTTTTAATCTCTCCTTCTATTTTCAATGATAGCCTAGCTGGATATAGTATTCTTGGCTGCATGTTTTTCTCGTTTAGTGCTCTGAAAATATCATGCCAGCTCTTTCTGGCCTGCCAGGTCTCTGTGGATAAGTCAGCTGCCAATCTAATATTTTTACCATTGTATGTTACAGACTTCTTTTCCCGGGCTGCTTTCAGGATTTTCTCTTTGTCATTGAGACTTGTAAATTTTACTATTAGGTGACGGGGTGTGGGCCTATTCTTATTGATTTTGAGGGGCATTCTCTGAACCTCCTGAATTTTGATGCTCGTTCCCTTTACCATATTGGGGAAATTCTCCCCAATAATTCTTTCCAGTATACCTTCTGCTCCCCTCTCACTTTCTTCTTCTTCTGGAATCCCAATTATTCTAATGTTGTTTCGTCTTATGGTGTCACTTATCTCTCGAATTCTCCCCTCGTGGTCCAGTAGCTGTTTGTCCCTCTTTTGCTCAGCTTCTTTATTCTCTGTCATTTGGTCTTCTATATCACTAATTCTTTCTTCTGCCTCATTTATCCTAGCAGTGAGAGCCTCCATTTTTGATTGCACCTCATTAATAGCTTTTTTGATTTCACCTTGGTTAGATTTTAGTTCTTTTATTTCTCCAGAAAGGGCTTTTATATCTCTCGAGAGGGTTTCTCTAATATCTTCCATGCCTTTTTCGAGCCCGGCTAGAACCTTGAGAATTGTCATTCTGAACTCTAGATCTGACATATTACCGATGTCTGTATTGATTAGGTCCCTAGCCTTCGGTACTGCCTCTTGTTCTTTTTTTTGTGTTGAATTTTTATGTCTTGTCATTTTGTCCAGATAAGAGTAAATGAAGGGGCAAGTAAAATACTAAAAGGGTGGCAATAACCCCAGGAAAATATGCTTTAACCAAATTAGAAGAGATCCAAAATTGTGAGTGGGGAGAAAGGGGATAAAAAGAGGTTCAAAAAGGAAGAAAGAAAAAGAAAAAACAAAAAGAAAAGAAAAAGAAAAAAAAAAGAAAAGAAAAGAAAAGAATTTTTAGAAAAAGAAAACACCTAAGAAAAATGTAAAAAAAAAAAAAATATATATATATATATATATATATTAGATAAACTAGTAAAAAATCGTTAAAAAAGAAAAAGGTAACAGTTAAAAAAAAAATTTTACCCGAAGGCGAGAAAAAAAAAATGAAAAAGAAAAAATTAAATTAACTGCAAGACTAAAAAAATATCACAGGAAAAAAGCCATGAGTTCCGTGCTTGGCTTTCTCCTCCTCTGGAATTCTGCTGCTCTCCTTGGTATTGAAACCGCACTCCTTGGTAGGTGAACTTGGTCTCGGCTGGATTTCTTGTTGATCTTCTGGGGGAGGGGCCTGTTGTAGTGATTCTCAAGTGTCTTTGCCCCAGGCGGAATTACACCGCCCTTACCCGGGGCCCGGGTGAGTAATCCGCTCGGGTTTGCTTTCAGGAGCTTTTGTTCCCTGAGCGCTTTCCGTGAGAGTATCATATGGTTCTTATTCTTTCTTTTATTAATGTACTGTATCACATTGATTGATTTGTGAATGTTGAACCAATCTTGCAGCCCAGGAATAAATCCCACTTGGTCGTGGTAAATAATCCTTCTAATGTATTGTTGGATCCTACTGGCTAGTATTTTGGTGAGAATTTTGGTATTTGTGTTCATCAAGGATATTGGTGTATAATTGGATATTGGTGTATAATTCTCTTTTTTGATGGGGTCTTTGGTTTTGAGATCAGGTAACGCTGGCCTCATAAAATGAATTTGGAAATTTTTCTTATATTTCTACTTCTTTTGGAACAGTTTCAGGAGAATAGGAATTAATTCTTTTAAATGTTTGGTAGAATTCCCCTGGGAAGCCACCTGGCTCTGATCTCTTGTTTTGGGGAGATTTTTTGATGACTGTTTCAGTCTCCTTACTGGTTATGGGCCTATTCAGATTTTCTATATCTTCCTGGTTCAGGAAGGTTTTAGGAATGCCTCCATTTCTTCCAAATTGTCAAATTTGCTTGTGCATAGTTGCTCATAATACGTTCTTTTATTATTTGTATTTCTTTGGTGTTGGTTGTGATCTCTCCTCTTCCATTCATGATTATATTTATTTTGGGTCCTTTCTCTTTTCTTATTGAAAGAG
Source organism: Mustela lutreola (assembly GCF_030435805.1). NCBI lineage: Eukaryota > Metazoa > Chordata > Mammalia > Carnivora > Mustelidae > Mustela > Mustela lutreola. The sequence continues at coordinate 205,810,773 of NC_081290.1, read as the reverse complement.
GCCAGGGTTTTATCAATCTTATTAATTATTTCAAAGAACCAGCTCCTAGTTTCATTGATTTTCTTTATTGGTTTTATTTATTTATTTATTTATTTGTTTGTTTGTTTATTCATTGTTTCTATTTCATTGATTTCTGCTCCAATCTTTATTATTTCTCTTCTCCTGCTGGGTTTAGGCTTTCTTTGTTTTTCTTTCTTCAGCTCCTTCAGGTGTAGGGTTAGGTTGTATATTTGAGACCTTTCTTGTTTCTTTTTTTTTCAATTTATTTATTTTCAGAAAAACAGTATTCATTATTTTTTTACCATACCCAGTGCTCCATACAATCCGTGCCCTCTATAATACAAACCACCTGGTACCCCAACCTCCCACCCCCCCCGCCACTTCAAACCCCTCAGATTGTTTTTCAGAGTCCATAGTCTCTCGTGATTCACCTCCCCTTCCAATTTACCCCAACCCCCTTCTCCTCTCTAACACCCCTTCTCCTCCATGATATTTGTTATGCTCCACAAATAAGTGAAACTATATGATAATTGACTCTCTCTGTTTGACTTATTTCACTCAGCATAATCTCTTCCAGTCCCGTCCATGTTGCTACAAAAGTTGGGTATTCATCCTTTCTGATGGAGGCATAATACTTCATAGTGTATATGGACCACATCTTCCTTATCCATTCATCTGTTGAAGGGCATCTTGGTTCTTTCCATAGTTTGGCGACCGTGGCCATTGCTGATATAAACACTGGGGTACAGATGGCCTTTCTTTTCACGACATCTGTATCCTTGGGGTAAATACCCAGGAGTGCAATTGCAGGGTCATAGGGAAGCTCTATTTTTAATTTCTTAAGGAATCTCCACACTGTTCTCCAAAGAGGCTGCACCAACTTGCATTCCCACCAACAGTGGAAGAGGCTTCCCCTTTCTCCACATCCTCTCCAACACATGTTAATTTTGGCCATTCTAACTGGTGTAAGGTGATGTCTCAATGTGGTTTTAATTTGAATCTCCCTGAGGGCTAATGATGATGAACATTTTTTCATGTGTCTGATAGCCATTTGTATGTCTTGATTGGAGAAGAGTCTGTTCATATCTTCTGCCCATTTTTTTTTATATGTTTGCCTGTTTTGTGTGTGTTGAGTTTGAGGAGTTTATTATAGATCCTGGATATCAACCTTTTGTCTGTACTGTCATTTGCAAATATCTTCTCCCATTCCGTGGGTTGCTTCTTCTTCTTTTTTTTTTTTTATTGTTTCCTTTGCTGTGCAGAAGCTTTTGATTGAGAAAGGTTTGTACTGCTGTATATTTTCCTCTCAGGACTGCCTTTGCTGTGTCCCACAGATTTTGAACCGCTGTGTTTTCATTATGATTTGGTTCCATGAAATTTTTCAATTCTCTTTTAATTTCCTGGTTGACCCATTCATTATTCGGTAGGATGCTCTTTAGCTTCCATGTATTTGGATACTTTCCAAGTTTCCTCTTGTGATTGAGTTCTAGCTTCAGAGCATTATGGTCTGAAAATATGCAGGGAATGATCCCAACCTTTTGGTACTGGTTGAGATCTGATTTGTGACCCAGGATGTAATCTATTCTTCAGAAATTTCCATGTGTACTATAGAACAATGAGTATTCTGTTGCTTTGGGATGGAATGTTCTGAATATATCTGTGATGTCCATCTGGTCCAGTGTGTCATTTAAGGCCTATATTTCCTTGTTGATCTTTTGCTTGGATGATCTATCCACTTCAGTGAGGGCGGGGTGTTAAAGTCCCCTACTATTATTGTATTGTTTTCAATGTTTTTTTTTTTTTTTATTTTGTTACTAACTGGTTTATATAGTTGGCTGATCCCATGTTAGGGGCATAGATATTTAAAATTGTTAGGTCTTCTTGTTGGAGAGACCCTTTGAGTTTGACAGAGTGTCCTTCCTGATCTCTTATTATAGTCTTTGGCTTAAAATATAGTTTATCTGATATATGGATTGCCATCCCAGCTTTCCTTCAGTGTCTATTAGCATGGTAAATTGTTTTCCACCCCCTCGCTTTAAATCTGGAAGTGTTTTTGGGTCTAAAATGAGTTTCTTGTAGACAGCATATTGATTTTTTTTTTAATCCATTCTGATACAGTGTGTCTTTTGCTTGGGGACATTTATCCCATTCACATTCAGGGTAACCATTGAGAAATATGAATTTAGTGCCATTTTATTGTCTGTAAGATGACTGCTACTGTATATTTTCTCTGTTCCAGTCTGTTCTACTACTACTAGGATCTCTCTTTGTTTTGAGGACCCTTTTCTATATTTGCTGTAGAGCTGATTGGTATTTACAAATTCTTTTTTTGTGTGTGTGTGTGTGTCCTGGAAGCTCTTTAACCTCTCCTTCTATTTTCTATTTTTTTAAAATTTTTATTTATTTTTAAAATTTCTTTACAGTGTTCCAGAATTCATTGTTTCTGTACCACACTCAGTGCTCCTTTCAATATGTGCACTCCATAACACTCACCAGCAGGCTCACCAAAACCTCACCCATGCCCCTCCAAACCCTCAGATTGTTTTTCATAGTTAATAGTCTCTCATGATTCGTCTCCTTCTCCAATTTCCCCCCAACTCACTTGTCCTCTCAGTCTCCCCATGATCTCCATGTTATTTCTAATGCTCCACAAATAAGTAAAACCATATGATAATTGACTCTCTCTGCTTGACTTATTTCACTCAGCATACTCTCTTTCAGTCTCATCCATGATACAAAGTTGGGATTTCAACCTTTCTGATAGAGGAATAATACTCCTTAGTGTATATGGAGCACATCTTCCTTATCCATTCATCCGTTGAAGGGCATCTTGGTTCTTTCCACAGTTTGGCGTCCATGGCCATTGCTGCTATGAATGTTGGGGTACAGATGGCCCTTTTTCCCACTACATCTGTATCTTTGCTGTAAATACCCAGTGGTTCAATTTCAGGGTCATGGAGAGGCTCTATTTTCAATTTCTTAAGAAATCTTCATATTGTTTTACAAAGTACTATACCAACTTCCATTCTGACCAACAGTGTAAGAGGGTGACCTTTTTCCACATCCTCTCCAACACTTCTTGTTTACTTTCTCATTAATTTTGGTCATTCTAACTTGTGTAAGGTGGTTTATCAATGTGGTTTTGATTTGAATTTCCCTGATGTCTAGTGGTGAACATTTTTTCATGTATGTATTAGCCATTTGTATGTCTTCACTGGAGAAGTGTCTCTTCATGACTTCTGCCCATTTTTTGACATGATTATCTGTTTAGTGGTTGTTCAGTTTGAGGAGTTCTTTATAGATCCTGGATATTAGTGTTTTGTCTGTATTTTCATTTGCAAATATCTTCTCCCATTCCGTGGGTTGCATCTTTGGTTTGTTGACTGTTTGCTTTGCTGTATAGAAGCTTTTTATCTTGAAAGTCTCAAAAATTCATTTTTGCTTTTGTTTTCAATGCCTTTTGAGCCTTTTTAAAAAATTTCTTTTCAGCATAACATTATTCATTGTTTTTGCACCACACCCATTACTCTATGCAATCTGTGCCCTCTCTAATACCCACCACCTGGATCCCCCAACCTCCCACCCTCCCTCCCCTTCAAAACCCTCAGATTGTTTTTCAGTACAGACAAAGGTTGATATCCAGGATCTATAAAGAACTCCTCAAACTCAACACATACAAAACAGACAATCATATAAAAGATGGGCAGAAGATATGAAAAAATACTTCTCCAATGAAGACATACAAATGGCTATCAGACACATGAGAAAATGTTCATCATCACTAGCCCTCAGGGAGATTCAAATTAAAACCACATTGAGATACCACCTTACACCAGTTAGAATGGCCAAAATTAGCAAGACAGAAACAACATGTGTTGGAGAAGATGTGGAGAAAGGGGAGCCCTCTTCCACTGTTGGTGGGAATGCAAGTCGGTGCAGCCACTTTGGAGAACAGTGTAGAGATCCCTCAAGAAATTTAAAATAGAGCTTCCCTATGACCCTGCCATTGCACTACTGGGTATTGACCCCAAAGATACAGATGTCGTGAAAAGAAGGCCATCTGTACCCCAATGTTTATAGCAGCAATGGTCATGTTCGCCAAACTGTGGAAAGAACCAAGATGCCCTTCAACAGATGAATGGATAAGGAAGATGTGGATCATATACACTATGGAGACATATTTTGAAAGAAGTTGCTGTGGCTGTCATTGAAGAGTTTACTGCCTATGTTCTCCTCTAGAATTGTGATAGATTCCTGCCTCATGTTGAGGTCTTTTATCCATTTCAATTTTATCATTGTGTGTAAGAGAATGGTCGAGTTTCATTCTTCTACACATAGCTGTCCAATTTTCCCAGCACCATTGATTGAAGAGACTTTATTTTTCCCACTGTATATTTTTTCCAGCTTTTTCAAAGATTATTTGACCACAGAATTGAGGGTCCTTTCCTGGGCTCTCTACTCTGTTCCACTGGTCTATGTGTCTGTTTTTATGCCAGTACCATGCTGCCTTGGTGATCACAACTTTTTAATAAAGCTTGAAATCAGGCAACATGATGCTCTCAGTTTTGATTTTCTTTTTCACATTTCCTTAGCAATACAGGGTCTCTTCTGATTTCATACAAATTTTAGTATTATTTCCTCCAGCTCTGAAAAATGCCAGCAAAATTTTTATCAAAATGTCATTGAAATTAGAGATGGTTTTAGGCGATATAGAAATTTTTTTAAATTATTTTTTCCTATCCATGAGCATGGAATGGTCTTCCATCTTTTTGTGTCTTCTTCAGTTTCTTTCATGAGTATTCCTTAGTTTCTCGAGTTCAGATCCTTTACGTCTTTGGTTAGGTTTATTCCCAGATATCTTATGGTTCTTGGTGCTATAGTAAATGGAATCGATTCTCTAATTTCCCTTTCTGTATTTTCATTGTTAGTGTATAAGAAAGCCACTGATTTCTGTACATTGACTTTGCACCCTGCCACGTTGCTGAATTGCTGTATGAGTTCTAGTAATTTGGGGGTGGAGTCTTTTGGGTTTTCCATATAAAGAATCATGTCATCTGTAAAGAGAGAGAGTTTCACTTCTTCATTTCCAATTTGGTTACCTTTTATTTCTCTTTGTTGTCTGATTGCTGTTGCTAGGACTTCTAATACTATGTTGAACAAGAGTGGTGAGAGTGGGCAACCTCATCATGTTCCTGATCTCAATGAAAAGGCTGTCAGGTTTCTCCCATTGAGGAAGATATTTGCTGTGGGTTTTCATAGATAGACTTTATGAAGTAGAGGAATGTTTCCTCTATCCCTATACTTTGAAGCATTTTAATCAGCACAGATCCTGGATTTTGTCAAATGTTTTTTCTGCATCAATTGAGAGGACCATGTGATTATGCTCTGTTCTCTTACTGATTTGTCTATCACATTGATTGATTTGCAAATGTTGAACCACACTTGCAAACCAGGGATGAATCCCACCTGGTCATGGTGGATAATCTTTTCAATGGGCTGTTGGATCCTATTTTCTAGGATATTATTGAGAATCTTAGCATCCATATTCATCAGTGATATTGGTTTGAAATTCTCCTTTTTGGTGGAGTCTTTTCCTGGTTTGTTGATCAGGGTAATGCTGGATGCATAAAAAGAGCCTTGAAGTTTTCCTTCTGCTTCAATTTTTTGAAACAGCTTCAGGAGAATAGTTATTTCTTCTTTGAAAGTTTGGAAGAATTCCCCAGGGAATCTGTCAGGTCTTGTGCATTTGTTTTTTGGGAGTTTTTTGATCACTGCTTCAATCTCATTACTAGATATCTGTCTATTCTTGTTTTCAGTTTCTCCAATATCTATAAAGAACTTCTCAAACTCAACACGCACAAAACAGATAATCATGTCAAAAAATGGGCAGAAGATATGAACAGTCACTTCTCCAATGAGGACATACGAATGGCTGGCTATCAGACACATGAAAAAATGTTCATCGTCACTAGCCATTAGGGAGATTCAAATGAAAACCACATTGAGTGTTTTTGTATTTTTTAATTTATTTTTTTATTTTTTCAGTGTTCCAAGATTCATTGTTTATGTACCAAACCCAGTGTTCCATGCAATCCATGCCCGTCTGGTGGTAGGTGTTTTTGTATTTTTAAGGTAAATACCCAGCAATATGATTGCTGGGTCATAAGGTGGCTCTTTTTAAAATTCAATTAGCCAACATATAATACATAATTAGTTTCATATGTAGAGTTCAGTAATTCATCAATTGCATATAACACTCAGTGCTCATCACATCATGTGCGCTCCTTAACGCCTGTCACCCAGTTCTCTTTTTAACCTTTTGAGGAATCTCCATACTGTTTTCCAGTGTGGCTGCCTCAGTTTTCATTCCCACAAACACTGCACATGTGGTCCATTTCCTCCACATCCTTGACATCTGTTGTTTCTTGTGTTGTTGATGTTAGCCAGTCTGATAGTTGTGAGGCGTTATCTCATTGTACTTTGATTTGCATTTTCCTGATGGTAAATAATGATGAACATCTTTTCATATGTCTGTTAACATTTGTATGTCTTCTTTGGGAAATGTCTGTCTTTTGTCCATTTTTAATTGGATTATTTGGGTTTGGGTGTTTATTTTTTATAGGGAATATACTGTTTTATTATGTTCAGTTAGCCACTGTATAGTACATCAGTAGCTTTTGATAACACCGAATGCTCATCACAATATGTCCCCTACTTAATACCCATCACTGGACTAACCCATCTCCCCATCCTCTTTCCATTTGAAACTTCAGTTTGTTTCCTGGGGTCCATAGTCTCTCATGGCTTACCTCCCTATCTGATTTCTCCTCCTTCAGTTTTCCCTCCCTTCCCTTAATTCTTCCATGTTGTTTCTTATGTTCCACATATGTGTGAAACCATGTGATGATTGTCCTTCCTGATTGACTGACTTCACTTAACATAATCCCCTCCAGTTTTATCCATGTCGATGCAAATCATGGGTATCCATCCTTTCTGATTGCTGAATAATATTCCATTGTGTCTATGTACCACATCTTTATCCATTCATCTGTTGAAGGACATCTCAGGTTCTTCCACAGTTTGACTATTGGGTGTTTAATTGTATAAGCTATTCTTAGTTTTTGTATACTAACTCTGTATCAGATATGTCATTTACAAGTAAGTTCTCTCATTCCATAGGCTACTTTTTAGTTTTGTTGATTACTTCCTTCAGTGTTGCAGAAGCTTTTTATTTTGATGTAGTCCCAATAGTTTATTTTTGCTTTATTTTCCTTACCACAGGAGACATATCTAGAAAGAAGTTCCTACTGCCAAAGTCAAAGAAGTTACTGCCTGTGCTCTCTTCCTGGATTTTTAGGATTTCAGATCTTGTTTTAGGTCATTAATACATTTTGAATTTATTTTTGTGTATACTTTTTAAGAAAGTGGTCCAGTTTCATTCTTTTGCACATTGCTGTACAATTTTCCCAACATTTTTTGAAGAGATTTTTCCCTATTTCCTGCTTTGTCAAAGCTGACCAGATAATTGTGGGTTTATTTGTGGATTTTCTTTTCTGTTCCATTGATCTATTTGTCTATCTTTGTGGCAGTACAGTATTGTTTTCATTATTAAATATTTGTACTATAACTCAAAGTCTGGAATTGTGATGCTTCCAGCTTTGTTTTCTTTCTTCAGAGTGCTTTGACTATTTGTGGTCATTTGTGGTTCCATACAAGTTTTAAGATTGTTCTACTTCTCTGAAAATGAAAATTATGTTATTTTGGTAGGGATTTCATTAAATGTGTAGATTGCTTTGAATAGTATAGACATTTTAACAGTATTTGTTCCTCCAAACCATGAGCATGGAGTGTCTTTCCATTTCTTCAGGTCATCTTCGATTTCTTTCATCAGTGTTTTATAGTTTTCAGAGTACAGGGCTTTCACTTTAGTTTATTCCTAGGTGTCTTATTATTTTGGATGAAATTGTAAATGGTATTTTTTATTTATCTCTTTGCTGCTTTGTTATTCATTACCAGTGCATAGAAATTAAACAGATTTCTGTAAATTGATTTTGTATACTGATACTTTACTGATTTCATTTATGATTTCTACCAGGTTTCTGCTAGAGCCATTCAGGTTTTCTATATTTAAGTACCATGTCTTTTGAAAATATTGAAAGCTTTACTTCTTCATTACTGATTTAGATGACTATTATTTCTTTTTGTTTTATGAATTCTGTGGTTAGGACTTCCAGTATCATGTTGAATAAAGTGGTGAGAATGGACATCCTTGTCTTGTTCCTGACCTTAGGGGAAAGGCTCTGTTTTTTTCCCATTGAAGATGATGTTAGTTGTGGGTTTTTCATAGATTGCCTATAAACTTTCTTTGTTATGCACTTTTATCATGAATGGATTTGTACTTTATCAAATGCTTTCTCTGCATTTATTGAAATGATTTTGTGGTTTTTATTCTTTCTCTTATTGTGATGTATCATGTTGATTAATTTGCAATATTGAACCACTCTTGCACCCTAGGAATGAATTTCACTGGGTATTGGTGAATAAATCTTCTAATTTATTATTGGATCTGCTTGCTAGTATTCTGTTGAGGATTTTTGTATCTATTTTCATCAGAGATGCAGAGATACAGATAGTTCTCTTTTTTATGATATTTTTATCTGGTTTGGTGTCAGGGTAATGCTGGCCTCAAGAATGAATTTAGAAGTTTACCTTCCTTTTTTTTTATTTTTTTGGAACAGTTTCAGAATAAGTATCAGCTCTACTTTAAATATTTGGTAGAGTTCATCTGTGAATCTATGTGGTCCTGGAATTCTTTTTGGGAATGTTTTGATTACTGTTTCAACTTCTTTGCTGGTCATAGATCTGCTCAAACTTTTTATTTATTCCTGTTTCAGTGTTGGTAAGTTATATGTTTCTAAGAATTTATCCATTTCATCCAGGTCATCCAATTTGTTAGCATATAGTTTTGTTTTGTTTTTTATTTTTTTTAGAGATTTTGTTTATTTGAGAAACAGTAAGCACACATAAGCAGGGAGGAGGGGCAGAAGAAGAGAGAGAGGTAGACACCCCACTGAGCAGTGAGTCTGATGTGGGCCTCAATCCCAGGAAGTTGGGATCATGACTTGAGCTGAAGGCAGACTCTTAACCAACTGAGCCACCCAGGCACTCCAAAATATAGCTTTGTGTTCTTTTTGTTAAATAATATTCTCTTAGAATTGTTTGTATTTCTGTGATGTTTGTTGTTATCTCTATTCTCTCATTTGTGATTTTATTATTTTTTTTCTTTTTATTCTTACTGTCTCACAAAACATTTATCAAGTTTATTGATTTTTTTAGTGAACTACCTTACAATTTTATTGATGTGTTCTATTGATTTTTAAGTTTTTATGTCATATATTTATACTCTAATCTCTATTATTCCTTCCTTCTACTAGTTTGGGATTTCATTTACTTTTCTTTTTCTGACTCTTTTAGGTGCAGAGTTAGGTTGTTTATATGAGATTTTTCCTCCTTCCTGAGGTAGGCCTGTATTGCTATAAGCTTGCTTCTTAAAACTTCTTTTGCTGCATCCTGGATGTATTGGACAATTGTGTTTTTATTTTCATCTTTTCCATGTACTTTTTAATTTCTTCTTTTATTTTATGATTGACCCATTCATTGCTTAGTAGCATGTTATTTAGTCTCCATATATTTATGTTCATGCCAGATTTTTTCTTGTGGTTGATTAGTTGCATAGCACTGTTGTCAGAAAAGACTCAAGGTGTGATTTTGATACCATTAAATTTATTTAGGATTATTTTGTGGAATAATATGTGATTTATCTAAAGATCTATGCAAACTTGAAAGAAATGTATATTCTGCTGTTTTAGGATGGAATGTTCTGGGCATATCTGTTAAGTCCATCTGTTCCAGTGTGTCATTTAAAGCCAATGTTTCCTTTTTGATATTCTGGTTAGATAATCTGTCTGTTGATGTTAGTGGAGTGTTAAAGTCCCCTACTATTTTTGTACTACTATTAATTAGTTTCTTTCTATTTGTTATTAACTATTATATGTATTTTGGTGCTCCCATGTTGTGTGCATAAATATTTACAATTGTTGTATTTTCCTGCTGGATTCTCCCCTTTACAATTATATAGTAATTATATATTATCTAATATGTATTATATTTAATATAGTCCTTTTTATATGTTATATAGTCTTTTTTGTTTCTTGTTACAGTGTTTGTTTTAAAGTATACTTTGACTGATACAAATATTACTACTGTAACTTTCTTTCGACATCCATTTACATAATAGATATAATAGAAAATAGATATTTCTCCATTCTCTCGCTTTCAGTCTGTAGGTGTCTTCCAACCTACATATGCTGTCTCTTATAGGCAGCATATAGATGGGTCCTGTTTTTGTTTTTGTTTTCTTTAATCCATTTGGTCACCCTATGTCTTTTCATTGTAGTATATTCTTTATTTTCATTCTAAGAAATAATTGAGAGATGCACATTTATGCTCATATTATTACTTGTTTTGTCATTGATTCAGAGGATTTTCTCTGATCATTTTTTTTCTCTTTTTTATGATTTGCTGATTTTCTTTGATAATATATTTGGATTTTTTTAGATTTTATTTATTTATTTGAGACAGAAAGACTGTGAGAGAGAAAGTATGAACAGGGGATGGGGCAGAGGGAGAGGGGCTTGATCCCAATACTGGGATAATGACCTGAGCTGAAGACAGACACTTAACTGACTGAGCCACTCATCCACCTCTGGATTTCTTATTATTTCTTTCATGCCTATAGTGGTCTTTGATATGTCGTTACTGTGAGATTTGTATATAAAGTCTTCTGCATATAGTAGACTGCATTCAGTTGATATTCACCTAATTTTTAACCCAATGTTTTCTCCTCTCCTCCCCACATTTTAGATATATGTTGTCATATTTTACATGCTTTTATCTTGTGATTTCCTTGACTGATTTTTAACAGAAATATTTATTTTTACTGCTTTTGTGTTTCCCTCTTTTATGCCATCACTTTTGTTCTCTTCTTTCCACTTAAATTGTCCATTTCAATATTTCTTGCAGGGCTGGCATAGTAGTCATGAACTCCCTTAGGTCTTGTTTGTCTGGGAACTCTTCACCTCTCTTTCTATTCTGTATTTTTATACTTCTATACAGCTTTGCTTTATATTCTTAGCTGCAGATTTTTTTCCATTCAGCACTTTGAATAAATTGTGTCTTCCCCTTCTGGCTTGCAAAGTGTCTGCTGAGAAATATTAGATTTGTGGGTTTTCCCTTATAAGTTACCATCTTCTTTTGTCCATTGTTCTTACAATTATTTCTTTCTCATCATATTTTACCAACATGATTACAATATGTCTTGGTGTGGATATGTTTCTGTTGATTCTGTTGGGTCACAGCCTTGTTCTGTGCCTACTGGATCTGAATATCTGCTTTGTTCCCTAGGTTAGGAAGGTATTGCTTCTTCAAATAAAATTTCTTCCCACCTTTCTCTCTCTTCTTCTTCTGGGGCTTTTTAAAAATGTTTATTTAGCCACTGTATATTACATAATTAGTACTTGATGCAGTGTTCAATGATTCATTACTTAAGTATAACACCCAGTGCTCATCACAGCATGTGCCTTTTTCAATGCCCATGACCCTGTTACCTCCTCCCACAACCTTCCCTTTTGAAACCCCCAGATTGTTCCTCAGGGCCTATAGTTTATCATTGTTCATCTCCTTTTGATTTCTCCCCCTTGCATTTCCCCTCTTCCCCTATGTTCCTCTGTGCTATTGCTTATGTTCCACATATGAGAAAGCCATAGGATAATTGTCTCTTTCTGTTTGACTTATTTCACTTAGCATAATCTCCTCCAGTTCCATCCATGTAAATACAAATCATGGGTATCCATCTTTTCTGATTTCTGAATAATATTCCATTATGTATATTCCATCGTGTATATCCATTCTTCTGTTGAAGGGCATCTCAGCTCCTTCCACAGTTTGGCTGTTGTGGACATTGCTGCTATGAACATTGGGGAGCATATGCCCCTTATTTTCAGTATGTCTGTATCTTTGCAGTAAATACCCAGTAGTGCAATTGCTGGTACATAGGGTAGCTCTATTATTAACACATTGAGGAACATCTATATTGTTTTCCAGAGTGGCTGTACCAACTTGCATCCCCACCAACAATGTAAGAAAGTTCCTCTTTCTCCACATCCTTGCCAACATTTGTTGTTTCCTGTTTTGTTCATTTTTGCCATTCTAACTGGTGTAAGATGGTATCTCATTGTGGTTTTGATTTGTATTTTCCTGATGGCTAGTGATGTTGAATATTTTTCATGTGTCTGTTCGCCATTTGTATGTCTTTGTAGAGAAGTGTCTATCCATGACTTCTGCCCATTTTTTGACTGGGTTATTAGTTTTTTGAGTGTTGAGTTTGAGAAGTTATTTATTGATTTTGGATATCAGCTTTTTATCTGTATTGTCATTTGCAAATATCTTCTCCCAATCTGTGGGCTACTCCTTAGTTTTCTTGAATGTGTCCTTTGCTGTGTAGAAATTTTTATCTTAATGAAGTCCCAAAAGTTCATTTTTGCTTTTCTTTCACTTGCCTTTAGAGACGCATCTTGAAAGAAGTTATTGTGGCCATTGTCAAAGAAGTTACTGCCTATGTTCTCCTCTAGGATTCTCACGGATTTCTGTCTCACATTGAGGTCTTTCATCATTTTGGGTTTATCTTTGTATATGGCATAAGGGAATGGTCCAGTTTCATTCTAATATATGTAGCAGTCCAATATTCCCAGCACCACTTATTGAAGAGACTGTCATTTTTCCATTGGATATTTTTTCCTAATTTGTCAAAGATTAGTTGGCCATAGAGTTGAGGGTCCATTTCCAGAGTCTCTATTCTGTTCTGTTGATCTATATGTCAGTTTTTGTGCCAATACCATGCTGTCTTGGTGATCAGAGCTTTGCAATATAGCTTGATCTCAGGTAATTTGATGCCCCCTAGTTTTGTTTTTTGTAGTTGTTTTTGGGTTGTTTGTTTGTTTGTTTGTTTATCCTTCCCTTGGTGATTCAGAGTCTTTTCTGGTTCCTTACAAATTTTAGGATTTTTTGTTCCAGTTCTTTGAAAAATGCCAATGGCATTTTAATAGGGATGGCAATGAAAATGTAAATAGCTATGGGGAGGATCAATATTTTAACAATGTTTATTCTTCCAGTCGATGGGCATGGAATATTTTTCTATCTCTTTATATCTTCTTCAATTTCTTTAAGTGTTCTATACTTCCTAGAGTATAGATCCTTTATCTCTTTAGTTAAGTTTAGTCCTATGTATCTTATGGTGTTTGTTGCTCTTGTGAATGGAATTGATTCCTTAATTTCTCTCTCTACAGTTACACTGTTAGTGTATAGAAAAGCAACTGATTTCTGGGCTTCGATTTTGTATCCTGCCACAGTGCTGAATTGCTGAATGGGTTCTAGTAATTTGGGGGTGGAGATTTTTGGATTTGCCTCATAAAGTATCATGTCATCCATGAAGAGGCAATGTTTGAATTCTTTGCCAAATTGAGTGTCTTTTATTTTATTTTTTATAGTGTCTTTTATTTTTTTTTATAAACACATAATGTATTATTTGCTTCAGGGATACAGGTCTGTGAATCATCAGTCTTACACATTGAATGCCTTTTATTTCTTTTTCTTGTCTGATTGCTGAGGCTAGGACTTCTAGTACTATGTAGAACAACAGTGGTGGTGAGAGTAGACATCCTGTTATTTTCCTGATTTCCCCCATTGACAATGATATTTACTGTGGGCTTTTCATAGATGGTTTTTATTATATTGAAAAATTTTCCCTACCTCCCTATACTTTGAAGACTTTTAAGGAGGAACAGATGGTTGTATTTTGTCAAATGCTTTTTCTACATCAATGGAGAGAATCATATGCTTCTTTTCTTTTATTGATGTACTCTACCCTGTTGATTGATTTGTGAATGTTGAACCACCCTTGCATCCCAGGCATAAAACCCACTTTGCCCATGGTAAATAATCCTTTTAATGTACTGATGGATCCTATTAGCTAAAATCTTATTTAGTATTTTGACATCTATATTCATCAGGGATATTCTCCTTTTTGGAGGGGTTTTTGCCTGGTTTGGGGATCAGCATAATGCTGGCCACATGGAAAGATTTTGTAAGTTTTCCTTCTGTTCCTTTTTTTTTTTTTTTAATAGCTTCAGTAGAAGATTATTTCTTTTTAAATGTTTGGTAAAATTCCCCCTGGGAAGCCATCCAGCCTTGAACTTTTGCTTTTGGGGAGGCTTTTGATTACTGTTGCAATGTTGTTACTGGTTATTGGTTTATTCAGATTGTCTATTTCTTCCTGTTTCAGTCTTGGTAGTTTATAAGTTTCCAGGAAGGCATCCATTTCTTCCAGTTGCTTAATTCGTTGACATACAGTTGCTGGTAATAATTTCAAATTGTTTCTATTTCCTTGATGTTCATTGTGATGTCACCCTTTTCATTCATGATTTTATTAACTTATTAATTTATTAATTAATTTATTAACTTTTATTTTGGATAAGTTTGGCCAGTGGTTTATTGAATTTATTAATTCTTTCAAATAACCAGCTTCTGGTTTCATTCATCTGTTCTACCATTTTTCTGGTTTCTACTTCATTGATCTCTGCTCTAATCTTTATTGTTTCTCTTCTCCTGCTTGATTAAGGTTTTATTTGCTCTTCTGTCTCTAGCTCCTTTAGGGGTAGGGTTAGCTTGTGCATTTGGGATTTTTCTGATTTTTTGAGAAAGAATTGGATAGCTATGTATTACCCCCTTAGGACAGTCTTTGTAGCATCCCACAGGTTTTGGACCTATGTGTTTTCGTTTTCATTGGTTTCCATGAATTGTTCAAGTTCTTCTTTAATTCCCTGGTTGACCCATTAATTCTTTAGCAGGATGATTTTTAACTTCCAAGTGTTTGAATTCTTTCCAATTTTTTTTTCTGGTGATTGAGCTCCAACTTCAAGGCATTGCAGTCTGAGAATATGCAGGGAATAATTTCAATCTTTTGGTATTGGCTGAGACCTGATTTATGACCCAGTACACAGTCTATTTTGGAGAAAGCTCTGTATGGATTCAAGAAGAATGAGTATTCTGTTGTTTTAGGGTGAAATATTCTGTATGTATCTGTGAAGTCCATCTGGTTCAATGTGTTGTCCAAGCCTCTTGTTTCTTTTTTGATCTTGTGTTTAGTTGATCTGTGCAGTGCCGAGAGTGGAGTGTTAAAATCTTCTACTCAATATATTATTGTCTATCTGATTCTTTATTTTGGTCAACAGCTGGCTTGTGTAGTTGGCTGCTTCCATGTTCAGGGCATAGATACTTACAATGGTTAGATTTTCTTGTTGGATAGACTCTTCTGGGTCTTTTATAATGCTACTCTTATCATGTTTGACGGAGTCACTGGGTTCCATAATTCATAATTCTATTCTTCTTCTGCATAATTCTTTTCTCTCTCTTTTGTTCAGCTATCCATTACTTGTTTATTCAGCCATTAAATCATTCCCCTCCTTCTTCCATTTTCCTGTTCATTCCATCAGACATATTTCTCATTTTGTTTATTGGGCCCTTTACCTCTGGTATGTTGTTGCTTATCTCTGTTAAGGGTCTGTCACTCATATCTTCCATCTTTTATTCTAAAATCGAGTGAGTATTCTTATGATCATTGCTTTAAATCCTCTTTCTGGCATGTTACTTATTTCTGTTTTGATTATTTCCTTTTTTCTTCCTCTTGTTTTCTTCTCTGTATCTGATTATGTGTGTTAAGAAAGTCAACTATGTATTCTACTCTTGAGAATAGTGATCTAATGAAGAAGAGGTCCTGAAGTGTCCTGAAGAACATTGTTTACTCTCCACTGTAACCTAGCACTTCAGGAGAGTATCCTATGTGTGGTTCATATGCCTTATTATTGTGTCTGAGTCACTTTACCTTTCAGTGCAGGTGTTTGCACTGACTTTCTTCCTATTGTAGGCTGTGTTTGCTTTCTGTGGTGTTAGTGAGACCCAGTTATGCCAGTTCTGAGGAAGCATTCCTGTTATGGAAATTGGGTGCAAGGTGGTGGTGCTAGCAAAATTTGCAATGGGGCACCAATCCTATGCCAGATTACCTGATGTGCCACAGTGACTGAAGACTGCACACAAGAGTGGTTAGATGTGTGAGGCTAGGTATGGTATACAGAAATGGTGAAGTGCACCTGGGCATTGCATGTGAGGGTGACTATGGGTTTGTGGTTGGATTTGGTGCAATATTTGGGCACTGTGTCATGACTGGACATGTATGGAGGCAGCTGTGTTCCTGGTACCCTGGCATGCCAGAGGTAGACCTGTAACAAAATTTGTTTTCAACCCAGGACAAAGGCTATCAGGCTTGAAGTAGGCAAGTCCTCAGGAGAAGTCATTGGTGTGACACACTGGTAGAAAATTAAGTAGCTAGTGTCTGCTGCTTCCCTTCCTATAGATAGATCAGTGTTTATGCTGGGGATTGGAGAAGAAAAATGGTGCCTGCCACTTACCTTATTTCAGAGAGGTTCCAACATGCTCAAAAATCATTATGAACAGATTTGTCTCATTTGTCTCCAGCACTGTGTAAACTGTCAGTTTTGTGTTGCCATTCCATGCGGGCTGCTGTCTCTTTAAGGGTAGTGACCTCACCCTCAGGCCCACCCACTGCTGAGTCAGCTGATTTTCAAAGCTCAAGACAAGTCCCTCTGGTTTACAAATTTACAGAATTCAGATCCTCTGATTTTTAAAGCTAAACCTTAAGGGGAATTAGTCTTCCCTTGTAAACTCCCTGGTTTGAGGGCTTATTTCTCTGCCCTATCTGTGCACAGCTCCCTCCCTCCTGCAGGCAGCCTCCCTAGCAATTCTGACTTTCCCAACCTTTCAGATGAAGCTTCTTCTTTATATGTAATTGTGAAGTTTGTTCTGCCAGTATCCAAATAATTCTATGGCTTACCTATTTGGATGTGGATAATATCTAGCTAAAATGTGGGATGGAGTGAGCTCAGGGTCTTCCTAGTCTTCAATTTGTGGTTCTTCAGCACTCAAATATGCTTAAATGTTTCTTATCTTAAGAATAATGGGGGTGCCTGGGTGGCTCAGTTGTTAAGCATCTGCTTTCAGCTCAGGTCATGATCCCAGGGTCCTGGGATTGAGCCCCATATCAGGCTCCCTGTTCAGCGGGAAGCCTGTTTCTTCCTCTTCCACTCCCCAGGCTTGTGTTTTGTCTATGTCAAATAAATAAAATTTTTCTGAAAAAAAATAATAATGACTGAACACTCTTACACTGTTGGTGGGAATTCAAGATGGTACAGGAACTCTGGAAAACAATATGGATGTTCCTCAAGAAGTTAAAAATAGCATGGAGCACTGTGTATGGTACATAAACAATGAATCCTGGAACACTGAAAAAATAAAATTAAATTAAAAAAAAAAGAGCTACTCTATGATGAAGCAAATGCACTACTGGATATTTTACCCCAAAAATACAGATGTAGTGAAACAAAAGAGCACCTGTATCCCAATGTTCATAGCAACAATGTTCACAATATCCAAACTATGGAAGTAGCCAAGATGTCCTTTGACAGATGAATGGATAAAGATGTGGTTTATATATACAATGGAATATTACTCAGCCATCAGAAAAGATGAATACCTGCCATTTACATCAACATGGATGGCACTGAGGAGTGTTACACTAAGTGAAATAAGTTACTCAGAACAGACTATTATCATATGGTTTCACTTGTATGTGGAATATAAGAAATAGTGCAGAGAACCATAAAGGAAAGGAGGAAAATTGAATGGGAAAAAATTAGAGAGGGAGAGAAACCATGAGAAACTCTAAACGCTGGGAAACAAACAAGGTTGCTGAAAGGGAGGTGAGGGGGGGAATGGGGTAACTGGATGATGGGCATCATGGTGGGCACATGATGTGAAGAGCACTGAGTGTTATATGCAACTGATGAATCACTGAACACTATATCTGAAATTAATGGTGTACTATATATTGGTAATTGAATTTTTTTTTTTTTTAAATAATGACCTCTCTCCAAAGTACTAACCTTCCAGCTACTGTTTTGTGGTTTTCTACACCTATCACTTATCTTCATTTTCTACTCACTCTTTGACCTTCTGTAACCTGGCCCCAGCTTCTTCAATGTCATTGAGATTATAATTTTCAAGGTCACCATAATTTCTTTTTTATAAATCCACCCATTTTTAGATACAGATCATATTTAATATATATGATCTATGATATATATATACCATTCCATCTCTCCTCTGGAAACCATCTCCTCTCTTGTGAACAGCACTTTTCCTAATGCTTTTTCTAACTCTCTCACACCCCTTGTTAGAGTTTTCTTTTCAGTTTCCTTATCATTGTCTACCCCTACAATATTGGTGTTAAGGTTCTGTTCAGTTCCACTTACCTCCATATTCTTCATGGTTATTCTTACGTAGGTCCATTGTTCTAACTATTATATATATATGCTAATGACCGTAAGGTCTCTACCTTTCACCCCCAAATCTCATTGTCTCTTGAAGTCCAGATCAGTATATACAGCTACTTACTTCACATTATCCTTCATTTGATTTTCCCACAAATACCTCAATTTCATAGGATTATATCTAAAATTATTATTTTGTCCTTACTCATGCTATTCCTCATGCTCTTCATTTAGGTGAGAGGTACTGACATTCACTCAGTTGTTCAAGCTGGAAATATGGAATTTATTCTAACCTCTTCTCCCCCACCCCCACCCCAACTCCTAATATCCAGTTAACTTCAAAATACTAATTCATTTCACATTTAAAAATCCATTTGTCTCTATTTCCAATGACACTACTCCATCTTCCAACTGGTCTGCCTCCTTCTATCTTGATTCCCAAACCCCTTTTTCCACTGTATACACACACACACACACATACAGAAAAGCTTACCTATATTCCATTCTGCCTGTTGTGCCAAGTGATCCGTCTAAATATAAATATGATCAAACCACCCTCTATCTTAAAACAATTCAATGTGTCCTCATTGCCCTAAGGAATACTTCAAATTTTTATAACAAGCTTCACAGACTGTCTCAAATTGAAGGGATTTTTTATTTCTTCATTCACTGCTGGTGGTCAATAATGACTCTCCCTTTTCTGTTCAGAGCAGGATCTTGCATGACAATTTGGGCAGATTTCTTAGCATTCGGGTTATTATTATTATTATTTGCTATTAAAAGACTAAAACATTATCGTGTTGCCAGTGAAGAACATAGGACTTGTTCCCAGTCTTTATGGCTCTGACTGCCGGAAGTGGCACATAGAGGGAGAAAATGGATCAGTCTTATTTCAGTTGAGACTCCTTATTCAACAGGGGATAGCAGCACCCTATAGACTTTTCATTTATTTTTAATTTTACATATGCCAGTCCCTGAGGCATTTCTTGTGGAAATTTACCACCCGCCCCCCCAAAATAAACCCAGGATGGACTCCATAGGTTTTGTGATAAATAATTTTGGGAAATGTTATGTACCCTATCTCCTTCTTAAATATTCATAATTCTCTTAAGTCATCTTATAGACATCTAGAAGTCCTAAAGTCAAAACATTGTTTTGTATTCCTTTACTCATACTTTTTTAGCTCAGCATTTAAAAAATTTAATTAACCATTGTTAAAAAATAAATGGAATCCTAAAAACACCGAAAAGCTACTACAAGTAATAAGTGAATTCAGTGAAGTTGCAGAAATTAAGACCCAGAAATCAGCTGTGTTTCTATACACTAATAATGAAGTAGCAGAAAGAGAAATTAAGAAAACATTCTTAGTTACAACTGCACCTCACAATAATAAAAACCTACACATTGATGAAAGAAATTGAAAATGATATAAATGGAAAGGTATTCCATGCTTATGGATTAGAAGAACAGATATTGTTGCAATGTCTGTACTACCCAAAGCAAACTACAAATTCAGTGTAATCCCTATCTAAATACAAATAACATTTTTCACAGGCCCTGCCTTCAACTTTAAAAGTGGCCAGATTGAGACTTTGAAGTGTACAGTTAATTATTTTAGTTTCTCTCCCCCTACCCCCAGACTCCCCCCTAGGTCCCATTAGAAAAAACAAAGTTCATGGTGGTTGAGAAAAACAAGTCACAGTCTAAATTCATTTAGCACTGAAGGGTAATGGACTATGTTCCTGACTATCTCCCTTGGCAACACTAAAACTTCCAAGCTTTTGCTAAATAAACTGACCCTGTTTATATGACACATTATAACAGCCATGAGTTCAGACTTCCCTATTGTTTGAAAGCTTCTTATGTGTGGTCTGTTTTCAAACCTATTGCTCACTGAAATCTAACATTTAGTAAACCCTTCCAGGATGCATATACATTCAGAGGCTTCCTAGTATGTGGTGTAGTCTTAACATAACCTAGTTTACTTTAGCAAGAACACCTTTTCCAATTCCTCTCTGGAGCTGGGAATTATCTCCACACAGATGAGCATATGACAGACCCAAGTAAGGAAACAGCCTACATCAAATGAAAAAGATTTAAGTGCTTGGCTGATACTCACCACAAATCCTTGGGATGTAGGATTTGGGAAAAGCACCCTTATAGGAGCACTTGGTTTTCTTATCATCTCAAGGTCCAGGAAGACAATTGGACATAATTTAATTTTAAATGCCCCATAGTTAATTCAGTAAGATTGGCCTCAGTGGACTTTCTGGAAATGTAAAAGAAATTGCTGCAACATAGTGGAATACTTAGTTGTTACATGCAATTTCATTAAAAGCCTTCATGAATTTTCTTCATATAATATTGAGAATTTATTTCAATATTTTTAAATTTTTTTGTTTTTTCAGTGTTCCAAGTTTCATTCTTTATGCACCACACCCAGTGCTCCATGCAATACATGCACTCCTTAATACCCGCCAATGGGCACACCTAACCCCCCGCCCCTCCAAAACCCTCAGTTTGTTTCTCAGAGTCCACAGTCTCTCATGGTTAGTCTCCACAATATATTTTTTTATATTTATGTATTTATTACTCATTTCTTTTCACTGAGATCTGAAGATTTATTCCATGAATATGAGATTTTCCAGCCATAGAGGCTTGTTTTCCATCCTCACATCACTCATTCTGCATCTGTGTCCAAAAGAGAATTACAGTGCTACTCCTATAGTGATAGAGCATTATGAATTTCCTCTTTCCCTCTTTGTTATTTTGTTTTTATTTTTTGGTCTAAAGAAGAGTCATGGTGTTGGTAAAGTGTTCACATATCAGGACCCACAGAATGAAGGCTGCTGCCCCAGTGGTCTGGCCCATATCATAAATCTAAACTTAAGTCAACCTGAAATCAGGGGAACAGTCAAGGAAAACTAAAACAACTAATCTCAGTCCTCCAACCCTGCATTATCAAACTCACCTTACCCTAGAAAATAGAACCTGCCAGCCCTAACAGAAAATTCCTGATCTCCTAGCCAGTCAGGTCTTATTTCCAAGTGGCTTCATCAAATACTCTATAGAACTTGATCTTGCAGAAATTCCTTGGGAAGTGTGCTCCACTACTTCTTTTTTTTTTTTTAATTTATTTTTTATTTATTTTCGGCATAAAAGTATTCATTACTTTTTCAGCACACCCAGTGCTCCATGCAATCTGTGCCCTCTATAATACCCACCACCTGGGACCATAACCTCCCACCCACCCGCCACTTCAAACCCCTCAATTGTTTTCAGAGTCCATAGTCTCTCATGGTTCACCTCCCCTTTCCAATTTCCCCCAATTACCTCCTCCTCTCTAACTCCCCATGTCCTCCATACTATTTGTTATGCTCCACAAATAAGTGAAATCATATGATAACTGACTCTCTCTGCTTGACTTATTTCACTCAGCATAATCTCTTCCAGTCCCGTCCATGTTGCTACAAAAGTTGTGTATTCATCCTTTCTGATGGAGGCATAATACTCCATAGTGTATATGGACCACATCTTCCTTATCCATTCGTCTGTTGAAGGGCATCTTGGTTCTTTCCACATTTGGTGACTGTGGCCATTGCTGCTATAAACATTGGGGTACAGATGGCCCTTCTTTTCACGACATCTGTATCTTTGGGGTAAATACCCAGGAGTGCAATTGTAGGGTCATAGAGAAGTTCTATTTTTAATTTCTTGAGGAATCTCCACACAGTCTTCCAAAGAGAATGCACCAACTTGCATTCCCACCAACAGTGGAAGAGGGTTCCCCCTTCTCCACATCCCCTCCAACACATGCTTCTTGTCTTGCTAATTGTGGCCATTCTAACTGGTGTAAGGTGATATCTCAATGTATTTTAATTTAAATCTCCCTGAGGGCTAGTGATGATGAATATTTTTTTCATGTGTCTGACAGCCATTTGCATGTCTTCATTGGAGAAGTCTCTGTTCATATCTTCTACCCATTTTTTGATATAATTGTCTGTTTTGTGTGTGTTGAGTTTGAGGAGTTCTTTATAGATCCTGGATATCAACCTTTTGTCTGTAGTCATTTGCAAATATCCTCTCCCATTCCGTGGGTTGCCTCTTTGTTTTCTGACTGTTTCCTTTGCTGTGCAGAAGCTTTTGATTTTGATGAAGTCCCAAAAGTTCATTTTCGCTTATGTTTCCTTTGCCTTTGGAGACATATTTTGAAAGAAACTACTGTGGCTGATATAGAAGAGATTACTGCCTATGTTCTCCTCTAGGATTCTGATGGATTCCTGTCTCTCGTTGAGGTCTTTTACCCATTTTGAGTTGATCTTTGTGTACGGTGTAAGAGAATGGTCGAGTTTCATTCTTCTGCATACAGCTGTCCAGTTTTCCCAGCACCATTTATTGAAGAGACTGTCTTTTTTCCACTGTATATTTTTTCCTGTTTTGTCGAAGATTATTTGACCATAGGGTTGAGGGTCCATATCTGGGCTCTCTACTCTGTTCCAATGGTCTATGCGTCTGTTTTTATGCCAGTACCATGCTGTCTTAATGATCACAGCTTTGTAGTAAAGCTTGAAATCAGGTAGTGTGATGCCCCCTATTTTCTTTTTGTTTTTCAACATTTCCTTAGTGATTCAGGGTCTCTTCTGATTCCATACAAATTTTTGGATCATTTGCTCCAGCTCTTTGAACAATACTGGTGGAATTTTGATCGACATGGCATTAAAAGTAGAGATTGCTCTAGGCAGTATAGACATTTTTTAACAATGTTTATTCTTCCGATCCAAGAACATGGAATAGTCTTCCAACTTTTTGTATATTCTTCAATTTCATTCATGGGTGTTCTGTAGTTCCTCAAGTACAGATCCTTTGGTTAGGTTTATTCCCAGGTATCCTATGGTTCTTGGTGCTATAGTAAATGGAATCGATTCTCTAATTTCCCTTTCTGTATTTTCATTGTTAGTGTATAAGAAAGCCACTGATTTCTGTACATTGAAGTTGTGTCCTGCCACGTTGCTGAATTGCTGCATGAGTTCTAGTAGTTTGGGGGTGGAGTCTTTTGGGTTTTCCGTATTAAAGAATCATGTCATCTGTGAAGAGAGAGAGTTCGACTTCTTCATTGCCAATTCGGATACCTTTTATTTCTCTTTGTTGTCTGATTGCTGTTGCCAGGACTTCTAATACTATGTTGAACAGCAGTGGTGAGAGTGGCCATCCTTGTCGTGTTCCTGATCTCAATGGGAAAGCTGCAAGCTTTTTCCCATTGAGGATGATATTTGCTGTGGGTCTTTCATAGATATATTTGATGAAGTTCAGGAATGTACCTTCTATCCCTATAATTTGAAGTGTTTTAATCAGGAATGGATGCTGGATTTTGTCAAATGCTATTTCTGCATCGATTGAGAGGACCATGTGGTTCTTCTCTCTTCTCATATTAATTTGTTCTATCACATTGATTGATTTGAGAATGTTGAACCATCCTTGGTGCCCAGGGATGAATCCCAGCTGGTCATGGTGGGTAAACTTTTTAATGTGCTGTTGGATCTTGTTTGCTAGGATCTTGTTGAGAATCTTAGCATCCATATTCATCAGTGATATTGGTCTGAAATTCTCCTTTTTGGTAGGGTCTTTGCCTAGTTTGGGGATTCAAGGTAATGCTGGCTTCATAAAAAGAGTCTGGAAGTTTTCCTTCTGCTTCAATTTTTTGAAACAGCTTCAGGAGAATAGGTGTTATTTTTTTTTTTTTTTGAAAGTTTGGTAGAATTTCCCAGGGAATCCGTCGGGTCCTGTGCTCTTGTTTTTGGGGAGGTTTTGATCACCACTTCAATCTCATTACTATAGATCTATTCAAGTTGTCAATTTCTTTCTAGTTCAATTTTGGGAGTTAATAGTTTTTTAGGAATGCATCCATTTCATCTAGGTTGCTTAGCTTATTGGCATATAACTGTTGATAATAACTTTTGATGATTGTTTCTACTTCCTTGGTGTTAGTTGTGATCTCTCCCTTTTCATTCATAATTTTATGATTTGGGGCTTTCTCTCTTTTCTTTTGGATTAGTGTGGCCAACAGTTTATTGATCTTATTGATTCTTTCAAAAAACCAGCTTCTAGTTTGATTGATACGTTCTTTTATTTATATATATATATATATATTTTTTCATTTATTTATTTTCATCGTAACAATATCATTATTTTTTCACCACACCTAGTGCTCCATGCAATCTGTGCTCTCTATAATACCCACCACCTGGTACCCCAACCTCCCACCACCCCGCCAATTCAAACCCCTCAGATTGTTTTTCAGAGTCCATAGTCTCTCATGATTTACCTCCCCTTCCAATTTATCACAACCCCCTTCTCTCTATCTCCCCATGTCCTCCATGCTTTTAGTTAGGCTCCACAAATAAGTGAAACCATATGATAATTGACTCTCTCTGCTTGACTTATTTTACTCAGCATAATCTCTTCCAGTCCCCGTCCATGTTGCTACAAAAGTTGGGTATTCATCCTTTCTGATGGAGGCATAATACTCCATAGTGTATATGGACCACATCTTCCTTATCCATTCAACCGTTGAAGGGCATCTTGGTTCTTTCCACAGTTTGGCGACCATGGCCATTGCTGCTATAAACATTGGGGTACAGATGGCCCTTCATTTCACGACATCTGTATCTTTGGTGTAAATACCCAGGAGTACAATGGCAGGGTCATAGGGAAGTTCTATTTTAATTTCCTTGAGGAATATCCACACTGTTCTCCAAAGAGGCTGCACCAACTTGCATTCCCACCAACAGTGGAAGAGGTTTCCCCATTCTCCACATCCCCTCCAACACATGTTGTTTCCTGTCTTGTTATTTGTGGCCATTCTAACTGGTGTAAGGTGATATCTCAATGTAGTTTTAATTTGAATCTCTCTGAGTGATGATGAACATTTTTTCATGTGTCTGACAGCCATTTGCATGTCTTCATTGGAGTAGTGTCTGTCCATATCTTCTGCCCATTTTTTGATATGATTGTCTGTTTTGTGTGTGTTGAATTTGAGTTCATTATAGATCCTGGATATCAACCTTTTGTCTGTACTGTCATTTGCAAATATCTTCTCCCATTCCGTGGGTTGCCTCTTTGTTTTCTGACTGTTTCCTTTGCTGTGCAGAAGCTTTTGATTTTGATGAAGTCCCAAAAGTTCATTTTCGCTTATGTTTCCTTTGCCTTTGGAGACATATCTTGAAAGAAGTTGCTGTGGCTGATATCTAAGAGATTACTGCCTATGTTCTCCTCTAGGATTCTGATGGATTCTTGTCTCACGTTGAGGTCTTTTATCCATTTTGAATTGATCTTTGTGTACGGTGTAAGAGAATGGTCGAGTTTCATTCTTGTTCATATAGCTGCCCAGTTTTCCCAGCACCATTTATTAAGAGACTGTCTTTTTTCCACTGTATATTTTTTCCTGTTTCGTTGAAGATTATTTGACCATAGAGTTGAAGGTCCATATCTGGGCTCCCTATTCTGTTCCACAGGTCTATGGGTCTTTTTTATATGCCAGTACCATGCTGTCCTGGTGATCACAGCTTTGTAGTAAAACCTGAAATCAGGTAACGTAATGCCCACATTTTATTTTTGTTTTTCAACATTCCTTAGCAATTTGCGGTCTCTTCTGATTCCATACAAATTTTAGGATTATTTGCTCCAACTCTTTGAATAATACCGGTGGAATTTTGATCAGAATAGCATTAAAAGAATAGATTGCTCTAAGCAGTATAGACATTTTAACAATGTTTATTCTTCCAATCCAAGTGCATGGAATGGTCTTCCATCTTTTTGTGTCTTCTTCAATTTCTTTCATTAATGTTCTGTAATTCCTTGGATCCTTTACCTCTTTGGTTAGGCTTATTCCCAGGTATCTTATGGTTCTTGGTGCTATAGTAAATGGAATCAATTCTCTAATATCCCTTTCTGTATTTTAATTGTTAGTGTATAAAAAAGCCACTGATTTCTGTACATTGACTTTGTATCCTGCCATGTTGCTGAGTTGATGTATGAGTTTTAGTAGTTTGGGGGTGGAGTCTTTTGGTTTTTCCATATAAAGAATTATGTCATCTGCAAAGAGAGAGAGTTTGACTTCTTCATTACTAATTTGGATACCTTTTATTTCTCTTTGTTGTCTGATTGTTGTTGCTAAGACTTTTAATACTGTGTTGACCAAGAGTGGTGAGAGTGGGCATCCATGTTGTGTTCCTGATCTCAACAAGAAGGACACAAGCTTTTTCCCATTGAGAATGGGATTTGCTGTGGGTCTTTCATAAGTAGATTTGATGAAGTTCAGGAATGTTCCCTATACACTGAAGCATTTTAATCAGGAACAGATTCTGGATTTTGTTAAATGCTTTTTCTGCATCAATTGAGAGGACATGTGGTTCTTCTCACTTCTCTTATTAATTAGTTCTATAACATTGATTGATTTCCGAATGTTGAACCATCCTTGGAGCCCAGGGATGAATCCCACCTGGTCATGGTGGATAATCTTTTTAACGTGCTATTGGATCCTGTTGGCTAGGATCTTGTTGAGAATCTTAGCATCCATATTCATCAGTGATATTAGTTTGAAATTCTTTTTGGTAGGATCTTTGCCTGGTTTGGGGACCAGGGTATTGCTGGCTTCAAAGAAAGAGTCAGGAATTTTTCCTTCTGCCTCAATTTTTTGAAATAGCTCCAGGAGAATAGATTGATACGTTCTACTGTATCTCTGGTTTCTACCTCATTGATATCAGCTCTAATCTTGATGATTTCCCTTCTTATGTGTGGACTTCGTTTTATTTGTTGTTGATTCTCCAGTTCTTTAAGGTGTAGAGACAGCTGGTGTATTCTGGATTTTTCCATTTTTTTGAGGGAGGCTTAGATGGCTATGTCTTTCCCTTTAGGACAGCCTTTTCTGTATCCCATAGGTTTTGGACCGAATTGTCTTCATTCTCATTGGTTTCCATGAATTGTTTCAGTTCTTCTTTGATCTCCTGGTTGATCCAAGCATTCTAAAGCAAGGTGGTCTTTAGCTTCCAGGTGTTTGTGTTCCTTCAGAACTTTTCCTTGTGATTGAGCCCAGTTTCAAAGCATTGTGATCTGAGAATGTGCAGGGCATAATCTTTGTCTTTTGTTATCGGTTGATTCCTGATTTGTGACCCAGTATGTGGTCTATTCTTGTTAAGGTTCCATGTGCACTTGAGAAGAATGAGTATTCTGTTGTTTTAGGGTGGAATGTTCTCTATATATCTATGAGGTCCATCTGGTCCAGTGTGTCATTCAATGCTGTTTCTTTATTGATTTTCTGCTTTGATGATCTATTTCTGAGAGAGGCGTGTTACCATCCCATATTTTTACTGTATTCATATCAATATGATTCTTTATCTTGATTAACAATTTTCTTATGTAGTTGGATGCTCCTATGTTGGGGGCATAGATATTTACAATTGTTAGATCATCTTGGTGGATTGTCCCTTTAAGAATGATGTAGTGTCCTTCTGTATCTCTGACTACAGTCTTTAAAATCTAATTTATCTGATATGAGAATCACTATCCCAGCCTTCTTTTGAGGCCCATTGGCATGAAAGATGCTTCTCCATCCCTTCACTTTCAGTCTGGGTGTATTTTTAGGTTCAAAATGGGTCTCTTGGAGACAACATAAAGATGGGTCCTGTCGTTTTATCCAATCTTCAACCCTGTGCCGTTTTATGGGCACATTTAGGCCATTCACATTGAGAGTGATTATTGATAGATACGTTTTTATTGATACCATGTTACCTTTGAAGTCTTTCTTTCTGTAAATTGTCTCTATATTTCTGTTCAATGCTATTCTTAGTGTTTTTCCTCTTTTATAGAACCCCCCTTAATATTTCCTGCAGTGTCGGCTTGGTGGTTGCATAGTCTTTTAAGCCTTGCCGGTCTTGGAAACTCTTTATCTCTCCATCCATTTTGAATGTCATTCTTGCTGGATAAAGTATTCTTGGCTGCATGTTCTTCTCATTTAATGCCCTGACACATCTTGCCAGCCCTTTCTGGTTTGCCTGGTCTCTGTGGACAGGTCTGACGTTATTCTGATGGGCTTTCCTCTATAAGTAAGGAGCCTCTTTGTCCTAGCAGCTTTCAAGAGATTATACCTACAATCATCATTCCTCAATTTGACTATCAGGTGCCTTGGTTTTTTTTTTGGAATGTATAATCTTGGGCGAGACCTTTCGGCCTCTAGTACATGAACACTGGGTCCATTCATGAGATTGGGAAAGTTTTCATGAAAACTTGTTCCACTATATCTTCTAGACTTCTTTCTTTCTCCTCCCCTTCAGGGATTCAAATAATTCTGATGTTGGAATGTTTCATGGCATCATTTATTTCCCTGATTCTGTTTTCGTGGTTTCTAAGCTGTTTGTTCCAGGCTTACTCCTGATCCTTTCTCTCTATCTGTTTGTCCTCCAGATCACTAATTCTATTTTATGTCTCAGTTACCCTAGCTTTGAGGGAGTTTAGATTAGATTGGAACTCATTGAGAGCATTGTGAAGTTAATCTCTGGTAGCTTTCAGCTCAGCCTTAACATTGTGAACATCCTGTCTGGTCGCTTTCAGTTCGGCCCTAATCAGTTCCATTTGGTCATCCATGGGTTTCTCCAACCTAGCTATTGCCTGGATAATTGTTAGCCTGAATTCTCTTTCTGACATATTGTCTATGTTGATAGCCATTAGCTCTGTTCCAGAAGGTCCATCCTTTGTGTTTTTCTTCTGTTGGGCATTCCTCCTCCTATTTATTTTTGTGAGAGATGTCTGAACCGATGCAGCTGGACGTATCAACTGTGGTGCCATCAAGTTGCACCCTGGAACACTTCTGAGCAATCAGGATTTCCCATCTGCCCGCTGGCGTCTTCTGCCCCTGTAGAGATCCAGACGTGTATAATTCTGATCTCAGGCTTATTTCCTGGGTGATCAGAGTTCTTTGGTAGGTAATCAGCTCACTTTAGGGTACAGGTTGAAAAGGTGCCTCCTCCTACTTCCCTGCCATCTTGTCCCCCTGCTCCACTAGTTCTGAGGCACTGTACTGCCCCAATCCATTGACTGTGTTCCCTTAACTAGAGAACATTAATTACAAAATCGTTGTACTATTATCATATGACAGTTTATAAGAATATGCCTATTTGTTGATGTGTAACAGGCAAACAAGGAAAGGGTCTGTGAAAAGAGAGTTGGTGGAAGGTGTCATTAATAAGAGACTAGGTGGAGGGCATGTGGGTGGCTCAGTCAGTTAAGCATCTGCCTTTCGCTCAGGTCATGATCTCAGGGTCCTGGGATTGAACCCCACATCAGTTTCCCTGGTCAGTGGAAAGCGTACTTCTCCCTCTCCCTCTGCCTGCTTATCCTCTCTCTCTCTCATGCTCTCTCTCAAATAAGTAAATAAAATCTGAGAGTTTTGAAGTGGTGGGGGGTGGGATGTTGGGGAGCATGATGGTCGGTATTATGGAGGGCACGTATTGCATGGAGCACTGGGTGTGTTGCATAAACAATGAAATCTGTTACACTGAAAAGAAACTGATTTTTTTTAAAAAAGCCTAAAAAAAAAAAAAAAAGAAAGGACTATTGGAAAACGAGAACAGAATTAATGAGCATGTAAAGAAATCTAAAAGTAGGCAGGAAATCCTGTGTTTTGGACTACCCAAATTTCTGATTTAATTACATGCATTAACCTGTGGCATAAGTACATGGGTCTTTGACAATGCCTAAGGGGAACATTGATACTTTTGGCCTACAGAAGGCAAAACACTCTAGCTAAGTACATTTTCTGTGACCTTTTTGTGTGTGTCCAAAAGGAAATAAAGTGAAGATCACAGACAGTTTCATAGGGGAAAAAAAAGTGAAATAAAATGGAGTTGGGCAAAAAGACACTAATGGTACCCTTCTAGCAACATTAGTAGAATGGCTGCAAATCAGACAGGCAGAGCTAAGGAGGATTATCCTTTGGCATGGGGTGGAAGAGGATTGGGGACATGCTGGAAAGAATCCATACCTATGCAGATGAGACAGTCCTTGTACCTATTTGCTTTTTTTGAGTTGACTTACAGGCAGGGAAAATTGGGATTATGTGCTGGAGACCCATTGTACTCTTTAGTATACTTCTAAATTCCACTAAGAAGTTTTCTATAATTCTCCCTATTCTACAGCAATGGGGTAAACTCCCCCTTATCTGTACTGCATCTTGTAATTTTTGTGCATAGATCTATTGTCACCATTACCATAATATTTGATTACTTGTCTGCCTTCAGAATTTCTGTTTGTTTTTAAAGATTGCCTTTATTTATTTATTATTTAAAGTCAAGTTAATTAACATATAGTGTAATATTGGTTTCAGTAGTAGAATTTAGTGGCTCATCACTTATATACAACACCCAGTGCTCATTCCAACAAGTACCCTCCTTAATGCCCATCACCCATTTAGCCCATCACCCCACTCGTCTCCCCTCAAGCAACCCTCACTTTGTTCTCTACATTTAAAAGTATCTTATGGTTTGCCTCACCCTCTGTTTTTATCTCATTTTATTTTTCCTTCCCTTCCCCTATGTTTATCTGTTTTGTTTCTTAAATTTCACATATGCATGAAATCATACGATGTTTGTCTTTCTCTGACTAATTTATTTCACTTAGCATAACACAGCTTAGTTCCATCCATGTCATTGCAAATGTCTGCCTTCAATATTAAACTAATCCTGAAAACACAGACAGCATGCCATGTTCACCTCACTTCCTCAGTGCCTAGCACAGTGTCAGGGATTTAATAAGGGCTCCACTGATATTTGTTAGATTTAATTGAATTGAAGGTGGCCACAGCAGGAGTGGAGAGGGAAAAGAAAAAGGTGTAAAATCTACTTTCTTTTCATACTCAGGAAATTAAGAACAGAGTTCTTAAAATCGTTAAGCTTCATTTTCCCACCTGTAGCCAGAAATTTGTTAGCTTCAGTTAAATTTGTGCAGACATGCAAGCATTAACCATATACCCCACTTCTTTTATTGCTTAGGCTGAAAGCTGAGCCTCTATCTCCATAGTTCACAGCCTGAACAAGCCAGTCTGGGTTTGTACCAGTCACCAGCTGCTCTTTGTCCTTGTCAAACAGAAAAATAGATACATGACCTATAGCTGTCACAAATTACAGTGCATGTACTACCCAGAATAGTACAAGCTGTTCTTTCTTTTCTCCACAGTCAATCAACCTGGATGTGGAAAACCCATTTGGGTATCTTTGCTGTGCTTCCCCTGACTCAGGAAGGCCTCAAGCCTAACTTTCTTTTTCTAAGTTAATAAAGGTTGGGGACAGTAACTGCCCTGATGGGAGAATGATTACACACATCAGCAGATTTTATCATTAATCTCTCCCTCTAATTGTTCCATACTCTATTTTCCATGGCTCAGTTTCTTCTATTTCTTCTAATTAGAACCAACTTCTACATACTCAATGCATCAGGTATTAATTAAGTATCTTATGAGTGTAAGACTAGATAACTAACTGGATAGAAAAAGACAAAACTTAACATCACCTATTTTTGATATTCAACACTATCACTATTGACCCGATTTGTGGGACAGCTCAAGATCATGGCAGGAGGAAAGTTGAGAAAGGTAATGATCATCTTGTTACTGTTGGAGGTATTTAGAAAGAGATTTCAGTCATTCATTAATTTCTTCATTTGTTCAACTAGTAATTATTAAGTTTTTATTGTGAACAGAAGTCTCTGTATTGTCCACTGTTTTATTCCCATGTGTGCCAAGGTGGCCAGATGAGAACATAGAATTGGTGGTGGTTTTGATTAGGGAATGAGATTAGAGATATAATATCCTGTATCAAAGTTCAAGTTCTTTGACTCTCCTGATAGAACTGGAAAAGCTGATTATTCACAGATTGATCTTTTCTGCCTCAAAAATGAAATTAAAGCTATACCAAGAAAGACAACATGAGCTATTGTTTTCTAACCTAGGTTTCATTTATTCATTTTTATGTGTTTTCTAGTGAGATAAAAAAAAATATAAACCTTCAAAGACAGTTTCAAAGATAACGAATCAAGTTATCTACATCCATAAAGCTCAGATTCATATTTTCTTAAAGGAAAATTATCTTCATGATTTCCTGAATTTCATGGGAAACAGATGCAGAGGATTTATATCCTCAAAAGTTTGGAAACTTCTCTGCTGGACCTCTTCATGCATGCTGGGGGCAACATCCTGAATGCATTACCAAACAAATAGAGAAGGGCAATGGCACCATCTAGTGGCTGACATTGTGTGTGTGTGTGTGTGTGTGTGTGTGTGTGTGTGTGTGTGTGTGTTGTTTTTTTTCCCTTTTTTAAATTAATTAATTAATTTTCAGAAAAACATTATTCATTATTTTTTCACCACACCCAGTGCTCCATGCAATCTGTGACCTCTATAATACCCACCACCTGGTACCCCAACCTCCCACAGCCCCACCATTTCAAACCCCTCATATTGTTTTTCAGAGTCCATAGTCTCTCATGATTTACCTCCCTTTCCAATTTACCCCAACTTCCTTATCCTCTCTAAAACCCCTTGTCCTTCATGATATTTGTTATGCTCCACAAATAAGTGAAACCATATGATAATTGACTCTCTCTGCTTGACTTATTTCACTCAGCATAATCTCTTCCAGTCCCCGTCCATGTTGCTACAAAAGTTGGGTATTCAACCTTTCTGATGGAGGCATAATACTCCATAGTGTATATGGACCACATCTTCCTTATCCATTTGTCCTTTGAAGGGCATCTTGATTCTTTCCACAGTTTGGCGACCGTGGCCATTGTTGCAATAAACATTGGGGTACAGATGGCCCTTCTTTTCACGACATCTGTATCTTTGGGGTAAATACCCAGGAGTACAATGGCAGAGTCATAGGGAAATTCTATTTTTAATTTCTTGAGGAATCTCCACACTGTTCTCCAAAGAGGCTGCATCAACTTGCATTCCCACCAACAGTTTAAGAGGGTTCCCCTTTCTCCACATCCCCTCCAAAACATGTTGTTTCCTGTTTTGTTAATTTTGGCGATTCTAACTGTTGTAAGGAGATATCTCAATGTAGTTTTAATTTGAATCTTCCTGAGGGCTAGTGATGATGAACATTTTTTCATGTATATGATAGCCATTTGTATGTCTTCATTGGAGAAGTGTCTGTCCATATCTTCTGCCCATTGTTTGATATGATTGTCTGTTTTGTGTGTGTT
Organism: Mustela lutreola; assembly: GCF_030435805.1. Classification (NCBI taxonomy): domain Eukaryota; kingdom Metazoa; phylum Chordata; class Mammalia; order Carnivora; family Mustelidae; genus Mustela; species Mustela lutreola. The sequence goes on along the minus strand of NC_081290.1, from coordinate 205,777,003 downwards.
GAGTTTGAGGAGTTCATTATAGATCCTGGATATCAACCTTTTGTCTGCACTGTCAGTTGCAAATATCTTCTCCCATTCCGTGGGTTGCCTCTTTGTTTTGTTGACTGTTTCCTTTGCTGTGCAGAAGCTTTTGATTTTGATGAAGTCCCAAAAGTTTATTTTCGCTTTTGTTTCCTTTACCTTTGGAGACATATCTTGAAAGAAGTTGCTGTGGCTGATATCCAATGGATTACTGCCTATGTTCTCCTCTAGGATTCTGATGGATTCCTGTCTCACATTGAGGTCTTTTATCCATTTTGAGTTGATCTTTGTGTACGGTGTAAGAGAATGGTCGAGTTTCATTCTTCTATATATAGCTGTCCAGTTTTCCCAGCACCATTTATTGAAGAGACTGTCTTTTTTTGACTGTATATTTTTTCCTGTTTTGTCGAAGATTATTTGCCCATAGAGTTGAGGGTCCATACCTGGGCTCTCTACTCTGTTCCAATGGTCTATGTGTCTGTTTTTATGCGAGTATCATGCTGTCTTGGTGATCACAGCTTTGTAATAAAGCTTGAAATCAGGTAACGTGATTCCCCCCATTTTATTTCTGTTTTTCAACATTTCCTTAGAGATTCGGGGTCTCTTCTGATTCCATACAAATTTTTGGATGATTTGCTCCAGCTCTTTGAAGAATATCGGTGGAATTTTGATCGGAATGGCATTAATAGAATAGATTGCTCTAGGCAGTATAGACATTTTAACAATGATTATTCTTCCGATCCAAGAGCATGGAATTGTCTTCCAACTTTTTATATCTCTTCAATTTCTTTCATGAGTGTTCTGTAGTTCCTCGAGTACAGATCCTTTACCTCTTTGGTTAGGTTTATTCCCAGGTATCTTATGGTTCTTGGTGCTATAGTAAGTGGAATAGATTCTCTAAATTCCCTTTCTGTATTTTCATTGTTAGTGTATAAGAAAGCCACTGATTTCTGAACATTTACTTTGTATCCTGCCACGTTGCTGAATTGCTGTATGAGTTCTACTAGTTTGGGGGTGGAGTCTTTTGGGTTTTCCATATAAAGAATCATGTCATCTGCAGAGAGAGAGATTGACTTCTTCATTGCCAATTTGGATACATTTTATTTCTCTTTGTTGTCTGATTGCTTTTGCTAGGACTTCTAATACTATGTTGACCAAGAGTGATGAGAGTGGTCATCCTTGTTGTGTTCCTGATCTCAACGGGAAGGCTGCAAGCTTTTTCCCATTGAGGATGATATTTGTTGTGGGTCTTCATAGATAGATTTGATGAGGTTCAGGAATGTTCCCTCTATCCCTATTCAGTGAAGCGTTTTAATCAGGAACGGATGCTGGATTTTGTCAAATGCTTTTTCTGCATCAATTGAGAGGACCATGTGGTTCTTCTCTCTCCTCTTATTAATTTGTTCTATCACATTGATTGATTTGCGAATGTTGAACCATCCTTGTAGCCCAGGGATGAATCCCACCTGCTCATAGTGGGTAATCTTTTTAATGTGCTATTGGATTCTGTTGCTAGAATCTTGTTGAGAATATTAGCATCCATACTCATTAGTGATATTGGTCTAAAATTCTCCTTTTTGGTAGGGTCTTTTCCTGGATTGGGGATCAGGTAATGCTGGATTCATAGAAAGAGTCAGGAAGTTTTCCTTCTGCTTCAATTTTTTGAAACAACTTCAGGAGAATAGGTGCTATTTCTTCTTGGAAATTCGGTAGAATACCCCAGGGAATCCATCAGGTCCTGGGTTTTGTTTTTTTGCAGGTTTTTGATCACTGCTTCAATCTCGTTATTAGATATCGGTCTATTCAGGTTGTCGATTTCTTCCTCTTTCAATTTTGGGAGTTTATAGTTTTCCAGGAATGCATCCATTTCATCTGTGTTGCTAAGCTTATTGGCATATAACTTTTGATAATAACTTCTGATTATTGTTTCTACTTCCTTGGTGTTAATTGTGATCTCTCCCTTTTCCTTCATAATTTTATGAATTTGGGCTTTCTGTCTTCTCTTTTGGATTAGTGTGGCCAATTGTTTATCGATCTTATTGATTCTTTCAAAAAACCAGCTTCTAGTTTCATTGATACGTTCTACTGTATCTCTGGTTTCTACCTCATTGATATCAGCTCTAATCTTGATGATTTCCCTTCTTATGTGTGGACTTCGTTTTATTTGTTGTTGATTCTCCAGCTCTTTAAGGTGTAGAGACAGCTGGTGTATTCTGGATTTTTCAATTCTTTTGAGGGAGGCTTGGATGGATATGTATTTCCCCTTATACTGCCTTTTCTGTATCCCATAGGTTTTGGACCGAAGTGTTTTCATTCTCATTGGTTTCCATGAATTGTTTCAGTTCTTCTTTGATCTCCTGGTTCATCCAAGCATTCTTAAGCAAGGTGGTCTTTAGCTTCCAGGTGTTTGAGTTCCTTCTGAACTTTTCCTTGTGATTGAGCTCCAGTTTCAAAGCATTGTGATCTGAGAATATGCAGGGAATAATCTCAGTCTTTTGGTATCGGTTGGGTCCTGATTTGTGACCCAGTATGTGGTCTATTCTTGAGAATGTTCCATGTGCACTAGAGAAGAATGAGTATTCTGTTGTTTTAGGGTGGAATGTTCTGTATATATCTATGAGGTCCATCTGGTCCAATGTGTCATTCAATGCTCTTGTTTCTTTTTTGATTTTCTGCTTCGATGATCTGTCTATTTCTGAGAGAGGCATGTTAAGATCTCCTACGATTAGTGTATTCATATCAGTATGACTCTTTATCTTGATTAACAGTTTTCTTAAGTAATTTGCTGCTCCCATATTGGGAGCATATATATTTACAATTGTTAGATCACATTGGTGGATAGTCCCTTTAACGATTATGTAGTGTCCTTCTGTACCTCTGATTACAGTCTTTAAAGTCTAATTTATCTGATATGAGAATCTCTACCCCAGACTTTTTTTGAGGCCCATTACCATGAAAGATGCTTCTCCATCCCTTCACTTTCAGTCTGGGTGTATCTTTAGGTTCAAAATGGGTCTCTTGGAGACAACATATGGATGGGTCTTGTCGTTTTATCCAATCTGCAACCCTGTGCCATTTTATGGGTGCATTTAGGCCATTCACATTGATAAATACGTTTTTATTGACATCGAGTTACCTTTGAAGTCTTTCTTTCTGTAGACAGTCTCTATATTTCTGTTCAATGCTATTCTTGGGATTTTTCCTCTTTTATAGAACCCACCTTAATATTTCCTGCATTGTCGGCTTGGTGGTTGCATAGTCTTTTAAGCCTTGCCGGTCTTGTAAACTCTTTATCTCTCCATCCATGCTGAATGTCAGTCTTGCTGGATAAAGTATTCTTGGCTTCATGTTCTTCTCATTTAGCGCCCTGAATATATCTTGCCAGCCTTTTCTGGCTTTCCAGGTCTCTATGGACAGGTCTGACCTTATTCTGATGGGCTTCCCTCTGTAAGCATGGAATCTCCTTGCCCTGGAAGCTTTCAAGAGATTATACCTACAATTATAATTCCTCAATTTGACTATGAGGTGTCGTGATGTTTTTTTGGAATGTATAATCTTGGGCGGAGACCGTTCAGCCTCTAGTACATTAACGCTGGTTCCATTCACCAGATTGGGAAAATTTTCATGAAGGACTTGTTTCACTATATCTTCTAGAGTTCTTTCTTTCTCCTTCCCTTTAGGAATTCTAATGATTCTGGCGTTGGAATGTTTCATGGCATCATTTATTTCCCTGATTCTGTTTTCGTGGTTTCTAAGCTGTTTGTTCCAGGCTTCCTCCTGATCCTTTCTCTCTATCTGTTTGTCCTCCAGATCACTAATTCTATTTTATGTCTCAGTTACCCTAGCTTTGAGGGAGTTTAGATAAGATTGGAACTCATTGAGAGCATTTGAACCTCCTCCCTGGTAGCATTAAATTCCGTCCTAACATTGTGAACATCCTGTCTGGTTAGTTTCAGTTCAGCCCTAATCAATTCTGTTTGGTCATCCATGGCTTTCTCCAACCTAGGTATTGCCTGGATAATTGTTAGCCTGAATTCTCTTTCCGACATATTGTCTATGTTGATATTTGTTAGCTCTATTGCAGAAGGTTCATCCTCTGTATTTTTCTTCTGCTGGGCATTCCTCCTCCTAGTCATTTTGGTGGGAGATGACTGAACAGATGTAGCTGGATGTATCAACTGTGGTGCAGTCAAGGTGCACCCTGGAACACTTCTGAGCAATCAGGATTCCCCACCCAAACGAGAGACAAAAGAAAAGAAAAAGAAAAAGAAAAAGAGAGAGAGAGAGACAGGAAAGAAAGGGAAGATGAAAGAGAGGGTTCAACCCAGATGGGTCCCAAGGTAAGATTTATGAAGTAGACAAACAAAAAGAGACAAAAAAATATACTCATACAAGTATATGACAAGAGAAAAAAAATATATATGCAAATAAAGGAAGAACCTCATCAAAAAGAACCCCAAGTGTAAGATTTATATGCTATCAGAACAAACACAAAAACACAGAAACACTGATGGAAGAAGAAGATGGCAGAGTTCTTATAAATTCTCAGTGTGTGCGAGGAAGGTTGTTTTGATTCTTCCTGGATGTGTCTTGATATCTTTGTTAAAGGACTCAACTTTCCTAAGATAAAGGGGATTAAAAATTGGTTTACCTATGGGGTAGTATTGATTGGGGAAAGGGGATTACTTTGAAGTTTAACTCTATATAAATATTAGAGGATAAGAATAAAAAGGAATAAACTAGACTAAACTAAACTAAAATTAAAAAGAAGGAATTCAAAAAATAAAAATGTAAAAGAAAAACATAGGTGTATGTATCAAAAAGTTCAGGTTAGAAGAGTATTATGGAATTTGATGTACTGTACAGCTCACTGTGATGGTAAATAGGTTTAAAAAAATTACCTATGTGTAAAAAAAATCAAAACGAAAAAAATGAACTCGGAATAGTGGGAACGAGTGAACAATACAAGTTTTCCTATGAAGTAGTGGTTGTTGTTCTCTTGTAGTCCTTTTTTTTTTTCTCTCTCTTTTTTTTTCTTTCTTCATTTGCTTTCTGGGGGAGGGGCCTGCCACGTGGGTTGTCAGTCAATGATGTTTCCTGAGTTGAGTCCTCCCAAGCCCTTCAAGGGGTTGGGCTCTGAGGAAACTGTTTTTTTTCAGGCTTTTGTTCTCTGGCGGTTTTTATGTTTGTTCACTTTTTTTTCTCTCACCTTGACCGCCTTTGATGGTTTTTGTAGTTTCAGAGCAAAACAAACCGCACCCTGATCTCCCTCTCAGAGAGAAGCCTCAGTCTGGGTGCAGAGCCTAAATAAGTTCCCCCTTGGCCACTGGCAGAGCAGGTTCCAAGTTGCAGACCCTGGGGGCCCAGGATCTTTTGCTTGTACCCAAAGCCAAGGCAGTGGCGGCTGTCTGGGAGCTCCCGACCACCAGAGAGTTTCCAAGCAGCGATCGCACACTGAGATTTTCCTGCTGGCCCATGCTGGGAGAGCCTGGTCTTCTGGGTCTAAGAGTGCCCAGCTTGCACGCACCTCTTTCAGGGGCGGCTATGGGTGGCGCGCGCGTCAGGCACTGAGAAGGGGTCGCAGGTCCGAAAGTACCACTCTGGGCTTTTGCACACCTCTGTCAGGGGAGAGTTTGGGGCACGGGTCTTAGGCTTTGAAACAATGGCGCGGGTCAAAGAGTGCCGGCTGGGCCTTTGTAACTCTCTCAGGGGAGCATGAGGGACGTGCACGCGTATCTCAGGCTTTGTAGCAGGGCTCACGTGTTCTCCCGACCTGCGTGGCTCCCATCCCCTCACAGGAGCTAGAACCCACACATTCTCAGGTGCGCTGGTGGCTTAGGGACCAAGACCTGATTTCTCCGCCGCACTTTCTCTGCCTCAGCACAGGGGAGGCTGTCCTGGGACCAGGGACTTAAGCCCCTGTCCCTAGCCTCCCCGATTCCCACAATTTCACCCTGCGATCCTTTGTTCTTTTGGAGTGCTTTCAACCAGACTCCAAGTTAATGCTGGTCCCCAGACTCAGGGCACTCTCGCTCGTATTGGGGTTATTACTTTCCAACCAGTTTCCTCTGGTGGCTCCCTCCCCATTTTGCTTATCTTCTGATATCAATCCACCTTCCCACTCCTCTTTACCTGCCCACTGGCGTCTTCTGCCCCTGTAGAGATCCAGACGTGCATAATTCTGATCTCAGGCTGATTTCATGGGTGAATGGAGTTCTTTGGTAGGTATTCAGCTCACTTTGGGCTACCAGCTGAAAAGGGGCCTCCTCCTACTCCCCCGCCATCTTGTCCCCCCCCCCCACCAAAGCTAGTGGCTGACATTTTTATCAAGATTTTGTTTGTTTGGGTTTGGTTTCTTGCTTCTATTGTTGCCTGGTAAATTGAAAGATAATTTGTTCTAACCTAACTTCACTGTTGATAGAGGAACAACTTCACCTGAGTTTGATGATTAATACTTTTCCTCTTGGAGATAGTCTCAGTTCTTTGCCCAATATGTGCTTGCATGCATAAAGTACTAGTCTTGGAACTTAAAAACAACAAAAACAAAAGACTGGGATTAGAATTCTAGTCTCACAAGAACAATCATCACTATTTATTTTTTAAATTATGTTAAATTAGACAATATATATTGCATTTTTTTGATGTAGTGTTCAAAGATTCATTAGTTGCTTGTAACAGCCCATGTTCACCACCACACATGCCCTCCTTAATACCCATCACCCAGTTACTCCATCTCCAAGCCCTTCACTTCTGTAACCCTCAGTTTGCTTCCTGGAGTCCAGAGTCTCTAATGGTTTGTTTCCTTCTATGACTTCTTCCCATTCAGTTTTCCCTCCCTTCCCCCATGGTCCTCCATGCTATACCTTGTGTTCCACATATGAGTGAAACCATATGATAATTTTTTTTCTCTGACATATTTCACTTAACATAATCACTTCAAGTTCCACCCATGTCAATGCAAATGGTAGGCATTCATCCTTTCTGATGGCTGAGTAATACTCCACTGAATATATGAACCACACCTTCTTTGTCCATTCTTCTATTGAAGGACAACTCAGCTCCTTCCACAGTTTGGCTATAGTGGGCACTGCTGCTATGAACACTGGGGTACATATGCTCCTTCTTTTCACTATATCTGTATCTTGGGGGTAATACCTAGTAGTGTAATTGCTGAGTCATGGTGTAGCTCTATTTTTGATATCTTGAGGAAACTCCATACTGTTTTCCAGAGTGGTTGTACCAGCTTGCATTCCCACCAACAGTGTAAGAAGGTTACCATTTCTCCACATCCTTGCCAACATTTTTGATTCCCGTTTTTGTTCATTTTTGCCATTCTAACTGGTGTAAGGTGATATCTCATTGTGGTTTTGATTTTTATTTCCCTGATGTCTAGTGATATTGAACATTTTTTTCACATGTATGTTAGCCATTTGTATGTCTTCTTTGGAGAAGTGTCTGTTCATATCTTCTGCCCATTTCTTGACTGGATTATTTATTTTTGGGGTGTTGAGTTTGAGGAGATCTTTGTAGATCATGGGTACCAATGCTTTATCTGTAATGTCATTTGAAAATATCTTCTCCCATTCAGTGGGTTGCCTCTTTGTTTTGTTAACTATTTACTTTGCCATGAAGAAGTGATTTATCTTGATAAAGTGCCAGTAGTTCATTTTTTGCTTTTGTTTATTTTGCCTTTAGAGATATGTCTTGATAAAGTTGCTGCAGCCAAAGTCAAAAAGGTTACTGTTTATGTTCTCCTCTAGGATTTTGATGGATTCCTGTCTCACTTTGAGGTCTTTAATCCATTTCGAGTTTATCTTTGTGTATGGTGTAAGAGAATGGTCCAGTTTCATTCTTCTGCATGTAGCTGTCCAATTTTCCCAGCACAGTTTATTGAAGAGACTGTATTTTTTCCATTGGATATTTTCTCTTGTTTGTCAAATATTAGTTGACCATTGAGTTGTGAATTCATTTCTGAGGTCTCTATTCTGTTCCATTGATCTATGTGTCTGTTTTTGTGTCAATCACATGCTGTCTTGATGATCACAGCTTTGTAATATAGCTTGAATTCAGGCCTCATGATGCCCCCAAGTTTGTTTTTCTTTTTCTACCTTCCCCTGGCAATCTGGAGTCTTTTCTGGTTCCATACAAATTTTAGGATTGTTTGCTCCAGGTCTGTGAAAAATGCCGATGGTATTTTGATAGGGATTGCATTGGAAATGTAGATTTCTCTGAGAAGCATAGAAATTTTCACAATGTTTCTTCTTCCAATCTAGAGCATTGAATGTTTGCCCTCTCTTTGTGTCTTCTTCAATTTCTTTCATAAGTGTTCTATAGCTTCAAGAGCATAGATCCTTTACCTATTTGCTTAAGGTTATTCCTAGGTATCTTACAGTTTTCATGCTGTTGTAAATTATATTGGTTACTTAATTTCTCTTTCTTCACTTACACTATTAGTGTATAGAAATGCGATAGATTTCTATGTACCAGTTTCGTATCCTGACACTTTGCTGAATTGCTGTATGAGTTTTAATAATTTGGAGTGAAGTGTTTCATGCTTTCCACATAAACTATTATATAATCTGCAAAGAGAGAATTGACTTCTTTACCAATTTGAATGCTATTTATTTGTTTATTTGTTCATTCATTTTGTTTTCTGATTGCTGAAGTTAAGACCTCTAGTACTATGTTGAATAATAGTGATGAGAATGGGCATGCCTATCCTGTTTCTGAACTTAAGGGAAAATCTGTTTTTCTCCATTGAGAATGATATTAGCTGTGGGCTTTTCATAGATGGTTTAATGATATTGAGCTATGTTCCCCTATCACTATACTTTGAAGAGTTTTAATCAAGAAAGAATCCTGAAGGGACACCCGGGTGGCTCAGTTGGTTAACCATCTTCCTTCAGGTCATGTCATGATCCCAGGGCCCTATTCCACATCTGGCTCCTTGCTCAGTGGGGAGCCTGTCTCTCCCTCTGCCTGATGCTTCCCTTACTTGTGCTCTCTCTCTCTCTCTCTCTGAGATATAAATACATAAAATCTTAAAAAGAGAGAACAGATAATGTATTTGTCAAATTTTTTGTTTTATTTGTTTTCTGTATCAATTGAGAGGTTCTTGCCTCTTCTTTTGTTAATGTATCTGGAGCAGTGGTGGGGGAGGACTACCTGGTTGTGACAAATAATATTTTTAATGTACTTTTGGATTCTATTGGCTAGGATCTTGTTGAGTATTTTGGCAACCATGTTTATTAGGGATATTTTTCTGTAATTCTTTTTGATGGGGTCTTTGTCTGGTTTTGGAATAAGGGTAATGCTGGCCTCATACAAGTTTGGTAGTTCTCCTTCCATGTGTATTTTTTGGAAAAAGCTTCAGGAGAATAGGTATTATATCTTCTTTAAGTGTTTGATAGAATTCCCCAGGGAGCCATGTGGCCTTGAATTTTTGTTGTTTTTTTTGGGGTGTGGGTTGACTACTGCTTCAATTTCCTTGCTGGTTATTGATCTGTTGAGATTGTCTATTTCTTTCTGTTTCAGTTTAGTAGTTTATAAGTTTCCAGGAATGCACCCATTTCTTCCAGATTGCCTAATTTGTTAATATATAGCTGCTGATAATGTTATAAAAATTGTCTCTATTTCCTTAGTATTAGTCATGATCTCTCCCCTTTTCATTCATGATTTTATTGAATTGGGTCATTTCCCTTTTCTTTTGGATACCAGTGGTTTATTGGTCTTATTAATGTTTTCAAAGAACAAGCTTCTAGTTTTGCTGATCTTTTCTACTATTCTTCTAGATTCTATTTCTTTTATCTCTATTCTAATCTTTTTATTTCTCTTCTCCTGCTTCGTTTACACTTTATTTTCTGTTCTTTCTCTAGCTCCTTTACACTGTTAGGTGTAAAGTCAGTTTGCACTTTTGGGAATTTTCTAATTTTTTTGAAAAAGGCTTGGATATCTATGTACTTTCCTCCTAGGACCATCTTTTCAGTATCCCATAGGTTTTGAACTGATGTGTTTCATGCTCATTGGCTTAATGAATTGTTTAAGTTCTTTAATTCCCTGGTTGACCCATTCATTCTTTAGCAGAAGCTTTTTATTTTCCAAGTGTTTGAGTTCCTTCCAAATTTCTTCTTATAGTTGAGTTCCAGTTTCAAATCATTTTGGTCTGAAAATTTGTAGGGGATAATCTCAGTCTTTTGGTATTAGTTGAGACCTGATTTGTGATCTATTCTGGAGAAGGTTCCATGTGCACTCAGGAAGAATGAGTATTCTGTTTTGTTTTAGGAAAGAGTGATATATATATATATATATATATATATATATATATGAACTCCATTTGATCCAATGTGCCATTCAAAGCTCTTTTGTTGTTGTTGTTGTTGTTGTTGATCTTCTGCTTAGATGATCTGTCCATTGCTGTGAGTCTCAAAGTATTGAGGTCTTCTACTATTAGTGTATTCTTATAAACATGTTTCTTTATTTTGGTTATTAATTGGTTTATATAATTGAGTCCTTCCATGTTGAGGGCAGATAAATCTTTTTTGTTGGATAGACCATTGAAGTATGATATAGTGTCCCTCTATATCTCTTACTACAGTCTTTGGTTTAAAATCTAATTTGTCTAATATGAGGATTGATACCCCAGCTTTCTTTTGATATACATTTGGGTGGTAAATATTTTTTCATCCCCTCGCTTTCAATCTGGTGGTGTCTTTAGGTTCTAAACGAGCCTCTCGAAGACAACTAATGGATAGGTCCTCCTTTTTTATCCAATCTGATATCTTGTATTTTTTTGGTTGAAGCATTCAGCCTATTTACCTTCAGAATAACTATTGAAAGATATGACTTAGTATCATTGTAATGCCTGCAAAGTCATTGTTTCTATAGATAGTCTCTGTTTCCTTCTGGTCTATGTGATTCTTGGGGTTTCTGTTCACTTAGAGAGACCCCCTTAATATTTCTTGCTGGGCTGGCCTGGTGGTCACATATTCTTTCCATTTCTGCCTGTCCTGGAAGCTTTTTATCTCTCCATCTGTTCTGAATGACAGCCTTCCTGGATAAAATATTCTTGGCTGCACGTCCCTTTCATTCAGTACCCTGAATATGTCTTTCCAGCTCTTTCTGGCTTCCTAGGTCTCTGTGGATAGGTCTGATGTTTTCTGATGCTCCTTCCCCCATATGTAAGGAAACTCATCTCTAACTGCTCTCAGGATAGCTTTTTTTTTTTTTTTTCTTTAAGATTTTCAAACTTCCAATACGACAATTTCCTTATTCTTACAAGGAACAATTGTATATTTGTTATTTCTCTTAAAAAAACACTGAAATTTAAAATAATTTTCAAAGCATAGATTAGCTTAGTAATTAGAGTTGTTTTATTTGCTTATTTTTGAATTTCTCTGAATGTGTTTTTGATGTTCTTTAGGGAATTTTTTTAACTGTTTAGTATTATGTGCTTAAATATTTTGTTTGACATCTTTATAGCTATACCTCAATTTAAATCTTTAAACAGTCATTAATTTTAGTTTAATTTTATTCCTTTTGAATTATTACATTACAAAATATTGATCATTGTCCAAAAACTTAATTAATAGATTAATGTTCCAATTTTTCACCAGCAACATAGTTATTAATTCTGAACTCATTTGTTGTTGAAACACCTATTTTGGTAGAATTTCATTAATTATTTCTATATTTATCATCAGAAAGACTGCTGCTGGATTTTCTGTGCATTTACCACTAAAAATATGGATTTAAAATATTAAAAAGAAAGAATTTCAAACTTCATTATTTCAAGGTGTTGATCTATTTTTATTGATTTTGGAATGGGTTCTCTCTAACTCTTGGACACAAATGCCTGTTTTCTTCCCTAGATTAAGGAAGCTCTCAGTCATGATTTCATCAAATATACCTTCTAGCTCTCTCTCTCTCTCTCTCTCTCTCCCCCCTTAGAGATCCCAATAATTCCGACATGGGAAGGTTTCATGGTATCACTAATCTTTCCAAGCTTTTTTTTCATGAGCTATTAGTTGTTTATATTTTTTCTCTCCATCATTCCTTTCCATCAGTTTGTCCTCTAGATCACTTATTCTCTTTTCGGTCTCATTTATTCCAGCTATTAGAGGATCCAGTTAAGGCTTCATCTCATTCATAGCATTTTTACATTCAGCCTGATTATATCTCATTTCTGCCCTTACAGATTCTATATTGTCATTTATGCCTTTTTCAAGCTTAGCTATTAACGTTATGATTGCTGGCCTTCATTCTATCTCTGACATCTTACTTATATCTATAATGATTAGCTCTGGGACATAAAACTCTGCCTCTGGTTCCTTTTTTTTAATTTTTTATTTTTAGTTCCTCCTCTTAGTCATTCTGCCCAGGGAAAAATGAAGGGTGAATGAAAAGAATCAAAAATATCATCCATGGTCCAAGCAAAATACACATTAGAAAAATCTAGAGTAGTTGGAAGCCACCAGAGAAAAACAAAGCCAAAATGAAACACAAGAATAGAATACATTTAAAAAAAAATTGGGGAAGAGAGACTATAATCTTGCAGAATGCACAAAGCAGATACAAGTGGTAGCACTTGTTCCTGAAAGAATTTTGATCAGTGTGTTACAATACACTACATCCCAAAATTGTAAGAAAAAAAATATGATACAAAATTGAATAAAGTGAAAAAAGACCAAAATAATGCTTGTTCTATAAAATGGGGATGTAAAGAAAAAAATAAGTCAAAAAGCAACTATAAGTATGTATAATAAGCATCTAGCTGAAATGGGAAAAAAGTAAAAAAGAAATGAAAAAGAAAAAACATAAGAAAAAAAAGGAATTGGAGAAATTTTTAATGTTTATTATTTTTTTTATTTCTTTTCAGTGTTCCAAAATTCATTGTTTATGCACCTCACCCAATGCTGCATACAATACCTACCCACCATAATACCCACCACCAGGCTCACCCAACCTCCCACTGCTCTCCCCTTCAAAACCCTTTGTTAGTTCCTCAGAGTCCACAGTCTCTCATGATTTGACTCCCCCTCCAATTTCTCCCAACTCCCTTCTCCTCTCCATGTCCTCCATGTTATTCCTTATGCTCCACAAATAAGCAAAACTATATGATAATTGACTTTCTCTCTGCTTAACTTATTTCACTCAGCATAATCTCTTCCAGTCCCATCCATGTTGATACAAAAGTTGGGTATTCATCCTTTCTTTTTTTTTTCCAATTTTTTATTTTTTATAAACATATATTTTTATCCCAGGGGTACACCAGGTTTACACACTTCACAGCACTCACCAAAGCACATATTCTCCCCCATGTCCATAACCCCACCCCCCCTTCTCCCAACCCCCCTCCCCCCAGCAACCCTCAGTTTGTTTTGTGAGATTAAGAGTCACTTATGGTTTGTCTTCCTCCCAATCCCATCTTGTTTCATTTATTCTTCTCCTACCCACTTAAGCCCCCATGTTGCATCACCACTTCTTCATATCAGGGAGATCATATGATAGTTGTCTTTCTCCACTTGACTTATTTCGCTAAGCATGATACACTCTATTTCCATCCATGTTGTCGCAAATGGCAAGATTTCGTTTCTTTTGATGGCTGCATAGTATTCCATTGTGTATATATACCACATTTTCTTGATCCATTCATCTGTTGATGGACATCTAGGTTCTTTCCATAGTTTGGCTATTGTGGACATTGCTGCTATAAACATTCGGGTGCACGTGCCCCTTCGGATCACTACGTTTGTATCTTTAGGGTAAATACCCAGTTGTGCAATCACTGGGTCATAGGGCAGTTATATTTTCAAAATTTTGAGGAACCTCCATGCTGTTTTCCAGAGTGGTTGCACCAGCTTGCATTCCCACCAACAGTGTAGGAGGGTTCCCCTTTCTCTGCATCCTCGCCAGCATCTGTCATTTCCTGACTTGTTAATTTTAGCCATTCTGACTGGTGTAAGCTAATATCTCATTGTGGTTTTGATTTGTATTTCCCTGATGCCGAGTGATATGGAGCACTTTTTCATGTGTCTGTTGGCCATCTGGATGTCTTTTTTGCAGAAATGTCTGTTCATGTCCTCTGCCCATTTCTTGATTGGATTATTTGTTCTTTGGGTGTTGAGTTTGCTAAGTTCTGGTATTCATCCTTTCTGAAGGAAGCATAATACTCCATAGTATATATGGACCACATCTTCCTTATCCATTCATCTACTGAAGGGCATCTTGGTTCTTTTCACAGTTTGGCAACTGCAGCCATTGCTGCTATAAACCTTGGGGTACAGATGGCCCTTCTTTTCACTACATCTATATAATTAGTGTAAATACCCAGTAGTGCAAAGGCAGGGTGATAGGGAAGCTCTACTTTTACTTTCTTAAAAAGAATCTCCACACTGTTTTCCAAAGTGGCTGTACCATCTTGCATTCCCACCAACAGTGGAAGAGGGTTTCCCTTTCTCCACATCCTCTCCAATGCACATTGTTTACTGTCTTGTTAATTTTGGCCATTCTAACTGGTGTAAGATGGTATGTCAATGTGGTTTTAATTTGAATCTCCCTGAGGGCTAATGATAATGAACATTTTTTCATGTGTCTGATAGCCATTTGTATGTCTTCTTTGGAGAAATGTCTGTTCAAGTCTTCTGCCTACTTTTTGACATGATTATCTGTTTTGTGTGTGTTGAGTTTGAGGAGTTCTTTATAGATCCTGCATATCAGCCCTTTGGACTGTCATTTGCGAATATCTTCTTCCATTCCATGGGTTGCCTCCTTGATTTGTTTATTGTTTCCTTTGCTGTGTAAAAGCTTTTGATCTTGATGAAGTTTTCAAAAGTTAATTTTTGCTTTTGCTTCCTTTGTCTTTGGAGACATATCTTGAAAGAAGGTGCTGTGGCTGATGTCAAAGAGGTTACTGCCCATGTTCTCCTCTAGGATTCTGAAGGATTCCTGCCTCATGTTGAGATCTTTTATCCATTTTGAGTATATGGTGTAAGAGAATGGTCGAGTTTCATTCTTTTACAAACATCTGTCAATTTTTCCAGCACTATTGATTAAAGAGACTATCTTTTTCCCACTGGATTTTTTTTTCTTGCTTTGTCGAAGATTATTTGACCATAAAGTTGAGGGTCCATATCTGGGCTCTCTACTCTGTTCCACTGGTCAACGTGTCTGTTTTTATGCCAGTACCATGCAGTCTTGGTGATCGCAGCTTTGCAGTAAAGCTTGAAATCAGGCAACGTGATGCCCCCAGTTTTGTTTTGGTTTTTCAATGTTTCCTTAGCAATTTGGGGTATCTTCTGATTCCATACATATTTTACGATTATTTGCTTAAGCTCCTTGAAAAATACAGGTGGAATTTTGATCAGAAGGGCATTAAAAATATAGATTGCTCTAGGCAGTATAGACATTTTAGCAATATTTACTCTCCTGATCCAAAAGCATAGAATGTTATTCCATCTATTTCTATATTCTTCAATGTATTTCATGAGCATTTTGTAGTTCCTTGAGTATAGATTATTTGTGTCTTTGGTTAGGTTTATTCCCAGGTATCTTATGGTTCTTGGTGCTATAGTAAATGGAATCGATTCTCTAATTTCACTTTCTATATTTTCATTGTTAATGTAAAAGAAAGCAACTGATTTCTGTACATTGACTTTGTATCCTGCCACGTTAGTAAATTTCTGTATGAGTTCTAGTAGTTTGGGAGTGGAGTCTTTTGGGTGTTCCATATAAAGTATCATGTCATCTGCAAAGAGAGAGAGTTTGACTTCCTCATTGCCAATTTGAATGCCTTTTATTTCTCTGTGTTGTCTGATTGCTGTTGCTAGGACTTCTAATACTATGTTGAACAAGAGTGATAAGAGTGGGCATCCTTGTCGTGTTCCTGATCTCAATGGGAAGGCTGTCAGGTTTCTACCTTTGAGGATGATATTTGTCGTGGGTTTTCATTGATAGACTTTATGAAGTAGAGGAATATTCCCTCTATCCCTATACTTTGAAGCATTTTAATCAGGAATGGATGCTGTATTTTGTCTAATGCTTTTTCTAAATCAGTTGAGAGGACCATGTGGTTCTTCTCTCTTCTCTTATTAATTTGTTCTACCACATTGATTGATTTGCGAATGTTGAACCACACTTGCAACACAGGGATGAATCCCACATGGTCGTGGTGGATAATCTTTTTAATTGGCTTTTGGATCCTATTTGCTAGGATATTACTGAGAATCTTAGCGTCTATTCATCAGTGATATTGGTGTGAAATTTTCATTTTTGGCGGGGTCTTTGCCTGGTATGGGGATCAGGCTTCATAAAAAGAGTCTGAAAGTTTTCCTTCTGCTTCAATTTCTGGAAACACCTTCAGGAGAATAGGTATTATTTCTTCTTTGAAAGTTTGGTAACTTCTCCCAGGAATCAGTCAGGTCCCAGGCTCTTGTATTTTGGGAGGTTTTTGATCACTACTTTAATCTCATTACTGGATATCAGTCTATTCAGATTGTCAATTTTTTCCTGGTTCAGTTTTGCATGTTTATGATTTTCCAGGAATGCAACCATTTCATCTAGTTTACTTTACTTATTGAAATATAACTGTTGATAATAATTTCTGATGTTTGTAGAAACAACAAACAGAAGTTTCCTTGGTGTTAGTTGTGATCGCTCCCTTTTCATTCATAATTTTATTAATTTGGGCTTACTTTCTTTTCTTTTAGATTAGTTTGGCCAATGCTTTATCGATCTTATTGATTCATACAAATATGCAGGTTCAAGTTTCATTGATGAGTTCTACTGTATCTCTAGTTTCTATCTCATTGATCTCTGCCCTAATCTTGATTATTTTCCTTTTTGTATGTGGAGTTGGCTTAATTTGTTGTTTATTCTCCAGTTCTTTAACATGTAAAGACAACTGGTGTATTCTGGATTTTTTTTTTTTTTTTTTTGAAGGAGGTTCCTATGGCTACGCACTTTCCCTTTAGGATCGCCTTTGCTGTATCCCATAGGTTTGGGACTGAAGTGTCTTCTTTCTCATTGGTTTCCATGAATTGTTTAAGTTCTTCTTTGATTTCTGGTTGATCCAAGCATTCTTAAGCAAGGTGGGCTTTAGCTTCCAGGTGTTTGAGTTCCTTCTGAACTTTTCCTTGTGATTGAGCTTCAGTTTCAAAGCATTGTGATCTGGGAATATGCAGGGAATAATCTCAATCTTTTGGTATCAGTTGAGCCATGATTTGTGACCCAGTATGTGGTCCATTCTGGAGAACGTACCATGTGCACTCAGTAAGAATGAGTATTCTGGTGTTTTAGGGTGGTATGTTCTGTATATATCTATGAGGTCCATCTGGTCCAATGTGTCATTCAATGCTCTTGTTTGTTTATTGATTTTCTGCTTAGATAATCTGTCTATTACTGAGAGTGATGTGTTAAGATTTCCTACCATTAATGTATTCGTATCAATATAACTCTTTATCTTGATTAACAGTTTTTGTATGTAATTGGCTACTCCCATATTGAGGGCATAAATATTTACAATTGTTAGATCTTTTTGGTGGATAGTCCCTTTAAGAATGGTGTAGTGTCCTTTTGTATCTCTGACTAAAGTCTTTAGTTTAAAATCTAATTTGATATGAGAATCTAATCTGTTATGAGAATTGTTACCCAAGCCTTCCTTTGAGGCTTATTGACATGAAAGATCCTTCTCAATCCCTTTGCTTTCATTCTGGATATATCCTTATGTCAAAATTGGTCTCTTGTAGACAACATATGGATGAGTTCTTTCATTCCACCCAATCTGCATCCTCATGTTATTTTATGGGCACATTTAGACCATTCACATTGAGTGTGATTATTGAGAGAAATATTTTTATTGACATCATGTTACATGTGAAATATTTGTTTCTATAGACTGTCTCCATATATTTCTGTTCAATCATATTCTTAGGATTTTTCCTTTTTTAGAAGTTTTCTTAATATTTCTTGCAGTGTTGGCTTGGTGGTCACATACTATTTTAAAACTTGCTGGTCTTGGAAGCTCTTTGTCTCTCCATCCATTTTGAATGTCAGTCTGGCTGCATGTTCTTCTCATTTAGTGTCCTGAATACATCTTGCCAGCCCTTTCTGGCTTCCAAGGTTTCTGTGGACAGGACTGACGTTATTCTGATGGGCTTTCCTCTGTACATAAGAAATTTCTTTGCCCTAGCTGCTGTCAAAGCTCCTGTCTACAATTATGATTCATCATTCTCATTATCACTTTAACATCATTCACCTTTCACTCAAGGTGTCTTGAGGTTTTTCTAGATTCTATGATCATGGGGACAAACCTTTATGCTTCTAGTACATGAACCCTGGTTCCATTCACCAGATTGGGAAAATTTTCATGAAGAATTTATTCAACTCTATCTTCTAGTCTTCTTTCTTTCTCCTCCCCATCAGGGATTCCAATAATTCTGATGGTGGAATGTTTCATGGGGTCATTTGTTTCCCTAATTCTGTTTTTGTGATTTCTAAGCTGTTTGTTCCAGGCTTCCTCTTGATCCTTTTTCTCTATCTCTTTGTCCTCCAGATCACTAATTCTAACTTCTGCTTCAGTTACCCTAGCTTTTAGAGAATTTAGATTAGATTGGAACTGATTGAGAACATTGTGATCATCAACCCTGGTGGCTTTCACTTCTGCCT